>NC_072396.2:55446666-55749696 GCF_028885625.2 Pongo pygmaeus | reverse complement strand
AATTATTCATCTTATAACTGAAGGCTTGTATACTTTGACCAACATCTTTTCATTTTCCCCACCCCAGACCTCTGGGAACCACTATTCTAGGAAATGAAATCAGTACCTTGAAGAGATATCTGCCTTACCATGTTCATTTCAGGATTATTCAAAATAGCCAATATATGGAACCAAACTAAGTGTCCATTGATGAATGAATGATAGGGAAATTGTGATAATTGTGGTATATGTGTATAAATGTGAATATTATTCAGCCTTAAAAATGAAGGCGATCTCGTCATTTGGGACAACATGTATGCACTTGGAAGACACTATACTAAGTGAAATAAACCAGACACAGAAAGAAAAGCACTGCATGATCTCATTTATACATAGAATCTAAACAAAGCTATAATGTTTCCACGATGGGCAAATAAGTTCTTTCCTGTGGCTGCATGCATTTTGATGCAGTTTGTGGAGCTGAGCTCCAAAAAAAATTAAAAAATAAAGTCATCAACTGTTTTTCCCTCAGATTTGACTTCAAACATATGAGCAAAAGATTCTACACCAGACAGTTTGGGAGTTAAAATGACTTCGCAAGATTTGTTCCCAAAATCAAAAGGAAGAGAAGAAAGAAAAGGATTGCTATATGTGTAGTTTACAGACCTAACATTGAACGAGAGGCTGGGAGTTAGGTGGTGCATGTGTGGGGAAAGTAGTGGAGGATCTGATCCTAATAGCTGAAGTGTACTCATTGCATCCTGTGTACCCAGCAGTGTGTGCATTATTTCACCTATTTGACCTGCTTGACCTCAGTCAATCAGTCACAAAAGTACTATAATTTTGCTGCTATCAGTATCTGCAATTTATTGAAGGGGAAAATCAAGCTCAGAGCATTTAGAACTTTGCACAAGTTTAAAGAACTTGGATGTTGCCGAGATGGGATAGGAATCCAGGGAGTCTGACTTCAGTCTCCATTTTTAATGACCATAAGCCCTGATGAATGTCAAGGGTTAAGATTAAGTTCAATATGTCAATGTTACACCTGAAAACATCAATATTTACATTTTTAACTCATAAAATCACCACTGTAAAGTTATGGGTGTGAGCATATAACTATGCCCATTTGCAGAGAGGTCTCACAGAGAGTCCCATTGTGCAATAAAGATGCAAGCTCTGGGCAGATGGGAAGTTGCGTAATATGTAGATGATGGATAGGTTGTGATGTGGTGGGAAAAACTATGCCCTTGGGAGAACAGCCTTCCTTGTCTCCTTGATGGTGGACCTCAAACTTTCTGTTCACTGCTGGCATCCTGAGACAGAATTAAAGAGGGGTGATACAATTTTCTCAACATAAAGCCCATGACTCTGACTTCTATGAGGGTTGTGGTCAGGTGAGGGATGCTAGAGTTGCCCACACAGAAGGTAGATTTCTTTCATCCATAAAGTTTCAGGGTATAACACCCAGAAGAAATTGTAGGGGAAGAAAAGTATCTCTTTTGTGAAGGCAATGGTCAGTTTCTTTAAGGTTTTGAAGCAACCTAGGTAACAAGAGCTTATTGCAAGGATACCAGGGGAAAGGAGGGAGAAGAGAACTCTGCTTACTTCTTAGGTGCAAATCCCTCAAAGTCCCTATCCTTCTAGCCTGGGAGAGACTCCAGGCCTCACAGAGAATCCCAACACTCAAGCAACCCCATTAATATTAATGACATTCTGAGCTCCAAAAAAAAGCACTTTTTCCATGTTAGTGGTATTTATCTGATTGGGTTCTTTTCCTAACACCCAGTGAAGGGCTCCTCCTCTAAGCAGTGTGACTAGCACAACCATCCTGGAGGCAGGTGTTCTCCCCTGTGTCCATTCAATTCATAGCTGCCTTTTTGTCCAAAATTTTGGAAGACAAAAGTAAACTTTGGAGAACGGATCCTCCAGCCTCACTCTTCTCCTTTTTGGTTCTTACATGTGTGTTCTCTCTTATGGAGAAACAGCCCAATAAGTTGTTTACTTGACTAGATAAAATGCAAGAGGGAACCCCAAATTTCAGGATGAAGACCTCATTCACTGCCAGAGGTGAGTCGCCAAGAGGCCATTTGAGATTTCTATGTCAGTGTTTGATATCATTAGTGGTCACTGAACCTTCGACACTTCCATGCTTGCCTAGGGTGTGAGATCTCGTATGGCAAGCAGCAGTCTTCAAACGTGTTCCTTACATTCATGGGAACTTGGGAATGCACAAAGTCTTTCCAAGATGTTGTGAGACCAGGTGGCTTCAGAAACTCCATTTCCAAGTCTTCAGACTTCCATAAGTGCTAGACTCATCTGCTGGAGAATGGCTTATGGGTTACACTTTTTTGCCTTCCTTTTTCATAATCCTCCTCTTCCCACTTTACAAAAGATAACTCTACTTCTAGTACATCCCTAATGTTATAATGGTGGATTAGACTCAGACTTTAAAATCTACAGGCATCAAAGGGAGAATTTGAATATCTGAATATTGATGTTAGCAAACATCCTTTGATTCAAAGACCCCTGGCTTAAGCCTACTCCATCCATCTCATTAAGATACTCATTCCCAATGAAATTTTATATATATATATAACATATATGATATCTAGAAAACCTATATATAGGATATATCACATATATCTTATATGTAATATTTAAGACTATATGTACATATGTGTATATATGTCTATACGTATTCTCAAAATGTATGTGTTGTTATACATACGTGTGATGCATATGCCGTTATGTACATATTATGTCACATGAATAAAGCACAAAAAACAGTAAAATTACATAATAGGCCTCTTTTTCTTTTTTAACATAAAATATAAATATGCTATTTTATGCCAGACTGGTAGAGGTTCCTATTTGTTGCCAAATTTTTCCATTAGTTCTTAGTGCATCTTGAGATACTCCTCAATCATTTCTTAAGTGATTCTTTACTGTTGAAAAAATTTAAGTTCTCATACATACCATTGTTGATTACCATGTGATTTACAATGTTGCCTATACATATTTCTTATCCTTAGATGCTTAGTACTTCTATATTGCCTACTCTACCAAATATTCTTGATTTTGTCTTTCCTTGACTTTTAGGCCTAACCCATTCTGTGCTTTCTTAAAATGGCCTTAAAGGAACACAGTGATTCGCTCCTTTGCCCTAGAAAAGGAAAGACAATGACATTAATTAGGCATATCTAAAATTCTACAAATGATAATTAATTCCAAAACAATGATAATCTTTTGTTTACAAAAATCACAGAAAAACACCGAAAATGAAAATTTCTCTTCCTATGTTAATTTTCCATAAGTAAAATATCCTAACAAAATATATTTCAAAGACTGTATATGTTTTAGGTTATAAGAAGTATATGCAAGTTTAAGCACAAAGACTGGTGTAGTAGCTATGAAGAGAATTCTTTTTAGAAGGCTAGTTTCACAAATCCTTTTTATATTTTATCCATTAAAATTAAAAGTTTGCAAAAGCACTAAAGGTCCTTTTAAGAATACATAGGAATTGTAAGAGGCCAATTACTTATTTCAGTCTTTTATTAGATCTGGATGCCAAGGCATATCTATCTACCTTGTCTAACACCAATAGCAGCAAGAACCAAAGGTGCAAAAACTTTAGCTAATTTAGTTCTTGGGTCTCCACTAAACTTACCAGTTCCCCAAACTATGTATAATATTCTATAGACAGAAAATCCTCAGCACTTCTTGGCTAGTCACCTACCCTCCTATGAAACATCATCACTTTCCCCTTAACACATCCCTGTGCAGATTGCTGCACCTTCCTCCTTTGCCTGATGTAGAAAAGTATATGATATCTTAACTGTGTTAGGCAATTATCCATATCCTGCACAGACCTTCTAAAGACATCCTTGGATATCCTTGCTTTAATTCTGTTTGTTGTTCATACAGAAAAAGAAAAGCTAATAACTGGCAAGTGAGTTCTGCTACCCCAGACTGGAATTTACCCTTGAAATGTAACTTTCTCTCAGAAATTAAATCTGTTCATTCGGTTAAGTTACTTGCCCTTGTCTAGTCCTGCCATCTGACAAAATATGAATGAGCAAATATTTATACTGGTCACAGGTGTGGTTTAGGGTTAGTCCATAACTTTGAAATGTTATAGAAACAGAGTTTTCAGGACTCTGTTAGAGAGATAAAGAAACTAGAAATGTTTGCTAATTAACTTAAAGAGATTACCATCATAAAAGTGGGGATTAGAAAAATTATTTTATGTATTACAATAGCAAAGACAAATTGGCAATTATATAGAATCAACATTGATGGGATAATTTTACAATTATTGCCACATACTCAGATGATGCCTCTAGTTTTGCTACCACCATCTACAAGCTACATTTCCAGAACACACACCTAAGCAGCCTCTGCATGACCTAATACCTGGCGATCTGGTCTTCTGGAAAAAAGTCATTGAGGAAACACTGTCCTTAGGCAGCAGTGGAAAAACACCTTATCAGGTACTGTTAACAACATCATTTCATCCAAACTACAAAGGAAGACAACTTCTGTTCAAGACACCATTAGTTTTCCAATTCATTGGCACCTATTTTTTTGGTTTAACAATTAAAATTGCTTATCCTGGTGTTAGATAGGCAGACGTCAGCAGGGCAGGGGAGCCCCCCTCCACCCCCCGCCCAAGGAATGTCAGGTGACCATCAGGTGATGGTCAGGCAGTTAAACTGTTTCTATAAAATAATAATTGGCACACCTGATGCCAGGGAAAGACGGTCTTCTAATAGAAAACACTTGGAACTGGTGATCAGCAGCTTCCTGATAAGATCTCAGGAGTTGGGCGAGTGGGCTGAAGCATGTGCACTAAGAAGCAAAATGGCAAAATTTAACCAGTATATGACCTTCCTCTGTGAACGCGTGACTGGTTAGGGAATAATGCCTCAAGTGAGCATGCGCACAATTTCAGTAAACACGCTGTGCATACGGCCCCTCCCTAGTGCTGGTAGGTCACTGTGCATGCGGACAGTCCTCCTCAAGGGAAAAATCAAGGGAGAAGAAATGCAAACCCAGAACCATGCCAATATATAAAGCCCCAAGTCAAGGGCCAAATGGGGCACTTGGATCTCTCAAGTCATCCACTTGGCCCTCTTCCAAATGTACTTTGCTTCCTTTCATTCCTGCTCACTCCTGCTCTAAAGCTTGCCTTGTCTCTCCCTCTGCCTCATACCTACTTCTACCCCTTGCCTGAATTCTTTCCTCTGAGGAGGCAAGGATCAAGTTGCTGAAGATCCATACAGATTCGCCGCTAGCAGCACTGGTAAAAATGAGTGACTGCAGCTTTTTTTCCAACTAAACCTTTGACCATGGTTTTATCTTTGCACCTTCAAGATAAAAATTTAAAAGATGAGGTAAACTAAAAATAAAATCCCAACCCCCACTGCCTGAATGGATCCCTTCTTGACCAAAGGGACCCTAGAAAAACTTTAAAACTGTAACTGAAAAGTAGGTTAGTTGCTTGCTGCATGTAGAGTTTTAATTAACAAGAGCAAGGCCACAAAAAAGTGAATTTATTCCAAAGCTAGCTTGGGGGAAGGGGCACAAAGCATCCTGCCTTTAAATGTGCCACTTCACCTTTGGAGCAGAAAGTGGGCATTTTTATAAGGTGAGGGAGAAGTGAACAAGGGCAGGGGTCCCCCTGCTAGCTTGGTGTCTTATCTATGGAACAGGTGAGTTGGTGCCTTTCCGGGCAGAAGTCATAAAGTGGCTAAGCTTGCATGCTTTCAATAAGCCCCCCTGGTGGATGAAAGTTCCAAGGCAACCCCTGGAAGATGGAAGTTCCAAGGCAGCCCCCTGGAGGTAAAAGTTCCATGGTGCTTTGGTCTGCAAATCAACTGTCAGCTCTGGAGAAGAGATCTGTCTTGGAGCAGCACATAGTTTGAAAAACTTGTCCTGTAGAGAATGTCTGCTAAGAGGGAGGTGAAAGGTTATATTTGTATTTCTATGGACTAAGTAGGAAATGGAGAGCTGGGGAAATGAAAAAAGAGAGAGAGAGGAAAAAATAATTAAACAACCTCTAAAAAAATGAAGGTACTCAGTAACAAAGCTGAGCTCCTGGCCATGAAGGGAAGGGTAGTCAGACATGCCCCGTTAAACCCCTCTCCCTTTTATGGTTAAGACACAGCAGCTTCCCAGCATTAATGTTAAAACAGAGATCATAAGACTGACATAATGGACTCTTTGTGGCAACAAGATACCAAACTACAAACAAGACCTAAAGCCATGCCAGACAAGAGTAACAAACTCTGTTCTAACTGCCACAAGGTGTTTCTTTTTCTCTAGCAGCCAAAGGAGCACTGGCCTAGAGATAAGCAATATCAAAATAATCGTAGCTTATCACCAGATACTAACTGACCTCCTGTTTCAGAAGCCATAATGACAACTTTGATTGGACAAGAGACTGATTTCAGGAACTTTCTCCAGATAAGAAGACCACCAATCATGGACTGGTTCTGGTCAGTTTACACAGGCTTCACACTTGAGTGCTTTTGCATCCTGAAAAGACCTTTTGACATATAGGGCCTAATTGTAATATGTTTAAATGTTAATGTCTCCACCACAAGGTGAACATGGGTCATATGTTACATACATTTGTTCAGTAAGCATGCATCAGGACCACCTTCATGAATATTCCTAGCTTCTCCTGTAACCTGATGAATATGTATATTTAGCCAACCTGCTCAGAATAAAGCACCTTACCCCAACCCCTCCTCCTTTGAAGTGCACCTCTCTGATCTTTGCCAGAGGCTATGCTTCCCAGCCTGTGAGAAGGCCACCTTGCAGGCTGTAACCCCTTATAAGAAATAGTCTCCTTTTTCCAAATTTATAATCCTGTGATTTTTTTACATTAACAATACTTAATCATAGAATTATCCCCCACTTCCTGACAGTGTTCAATTAGAGAAAAGCCCCATTTTTTGAGTCCTCCTGCAAATCACCTAACATAAGCCCAAGTCCTATAGAAAAGACTCTAAGAAGTACATTCTAGCACCATATTAATGAGATGCCCCAATGTGCTCCGCGGTGTATGTTTTCTTCCTCCGTGAGACTTTGTTCAAGGTGTTCCTCATGTTCTTTGTCTGGAGGGTACCAGCAGAAGATACATGATGGGTTTACATAGCACAAATGATTAAAGTCTCATAACTTATGCCTATTTGGCACTTTATTTTAAAATATTTTAGAGTATCATTTTGTTTTATGCCAAGAGATTTTTCTAAAATTAAGTATGGCATCATCATAAAACAGTAGAACTGAAGCGCAGGGAAAGCAGCAACTGTAAAAGGGACTCTTGAATTGCAGGGTTCTAGGAAATGCTATCCTAAGTCATACTCTGCTAAGAATTATGTCAGCTTTTGTGTGGAGTTCATGGAAAAGTTAATCAGGTTCTCATCTTCATCTTTGAATCTTACAGCTGAGTAGAAGTGTTTGCAGGATAACATAAATATACAAACTCTGGATTGGAATGGGAAGATTGAGGGGAGGTTTCTGTCAGTCTTACTTCCAAATGAAGTTAGTTAATTCAATAAGCAGGAACTCAGTGACATTTAGCAGGTTTCATCCAGCCAACTGATGCTGGATCTGCAAAGACAAATTAAACATAGTTCTTGCCCTCAAGGTGTTATAGAAGGCAGAAAGAAATTATTTAGGTAGACATGATAAAGCCAGTCCTTGGCAGAAAACTCCTTTTAACAAAAAGCAGCTCAAAAATAGCTCCCTTTCTAACCTCATGCAATTCAAAGAAATCACTTCTCTTCTAACAACAAGCAACCTGAAAGAGCAGACAGTAAAACACAGATAAGACAGCTCAGACACAGAAGGAGGTGGGGGAAGTCTCCTGGGTAATTACCAAACTTCACACTTATACAATAGGCCCCAGTAAAACAATGGGCCTTAATAAGGACTTTCCTTTCCCTTTAGGCACACTAAGATAGAGAAGCTAAAAACACACTCTGGGGGATGCCTGCAGCTGCAAGAAGATGTACTGAAACAGACACAGAAACTCTCCCTCCCAGATAAGCAGGACAAAGAGACTAAGAGTCAACCTATGTGGTCAGGGAATGGGATAAGAGCTG
Source organism: Pongo pygmaeus (assembly GCF_028885625.2). NCBI lineage: Eukaryota > Metazoa > Chordata > Mammalia > Primates > Hominidae > Pongo > Pongo pygmaeus. The sequence goes on along the minus strand of NC_072396.2, from coordinate 55,741,603 downwards.
ATAAAAAAAAAAAACAAAAAACTCTCCTCTGTACAGATAGCACACCTGGTCCTAACTAAACTGTCAGGCCCTAGGAGGATAAGACACCCCCTCCTCACAAGCCCCCTCCTCACTAGCCCATTTATAAAAACCCTGACATTTTTACTACAACTTGGCAACCGGCTCAGGACCCCTCTCCGTGATGGAGAGCTGTTCTTTCCTTTTGCCTATTAAACTCCCTCTCCAAACTCACCCTGTCTGTGTGTGTGTCTGCGATCTCGATCTCCTTGGCCATGAGACCAAGAACCTTGGTATTTACCCCAGACAACGAGGCTGCTTCAAAGGGTCTCACAGTCTCCTGGGAGAGGAGATCCATTAATTCAATCCAGAGTTACCTGTGATGGCCTATGGTGTGCTGGGCACTGTGCTAGCTGCTGTGCATACAACAGTGATCAAAAGAGGCAGAGGAATCCACCCTGGAGGAGTCTACATTCTCTGAGGAGTGACTTTAGGGGAGTGACTGACAATTTACAAGCACTGAAAGACATTAATAAGCAATGGCTGTACTAATCCAAACTTGATTCTGTCTCTGTAAGTAGCTTTGAAAAGTCCCATATGCTACAAATTCTGTATCACATGCTATATTTCCATTATTCCCTATTCTTACATGCCCACACCAGAGTCCCTGAGCTGAGTAGGGCACACCATGATGTGATTGTGATTACATATCCACCAAAAAACACCCCTGATGGGCCAAGAAAATACAACAGCTCTGTACCTGTTACATGAAGAGGCTAGGTTGTGGAGAATTTGTTACCTAGGGGAGCCCTTGTGGTAGCTTCCTCCAGTGGACAGCAAACCCCCACGACTATACTTAAGCTATACTAGCTTGTCTCTCTATTCATTCTCATTTTCTTTGAAAACTCCCAGGAATGTTTTATTCTTCTCTAACTGCGTTAAAGCTGTAAACAGGAAACCTACAATAATCATATAATAATAACCACAAAACCCACATAGCTGAAATTTTTTTAAAACACTAAGTATCTCATGACTCAGAGGATAGATTTTGCTGAAAGATAGGAAATACTTTATTTGGGAGGATATCTGTGGAGTAATTCTCTAAGTAACAGAGTCTACTGCTGCAGACTCTGTGGGGATAACATGTTCCTAATATGTAAGTTCCAGACTCTTCAAACACTACTCTAGCCCCAGATAAAATAGCAAAAGGGTGAGCTTCCAATTAGTAAGAGTGCAGAAACAGATAATTATGCAAGCAATTACAACAAAATGATGTGCTCTACCTAACACTTTCGGAGAATGAAGGTAGGCTAAAAGAGGATTTGGCAGGGAAAACTAGCCTAATGGAGGGGTGACAGAGAAAGCTTGCCTGAGGAAGTGCTCTGCAAGCTGAAATAACCAGGAGATCCCCACAGGAAGGCAGAGTGTGTGTTTGGGGGGAATATTAAAGAAAGATGGAAAAACATGGCTAAGGTTCTGTGAGCCAAAGACAATACAGATAACTTGATTGTCTCAACCCCTTCTCTACAGGGGCCACATTTTATTTCCTGGATTTGACCTGAAGATCTCACGGCCCACCTAGAGTTTTCAATACATTCCAGTGTATGGATGTGTATCAATGTTTTCAAGCAACTTCCTTCTGATGGGCATTTAGATCATTTGAAGTTTTCTGCCCCTGCCAAGAAAACTAGGGTGATAACATTGTTCAAAAATCTTTGTATGCCTGTGTTATTTCCTAGGAATAAACAATTTTTTTTTTTTTTGAGACAGGGTCTTCCTCTGTCGCCTAGGCTGGAGTGCAGTGGCACTATCTCTGCTCACTGCAACCTCCACCTCCCAGGTTTAAATGATCCTTTCACCTCAGCCTCCTGAGTAGCTGGGACTACAGGCACATGCCACCATACCAAGTTAATTTTTATATTTTTTGTAGAGATGGGGTTTCGCCATGTTGCCCAGGCTGGTCTCAAATTCCTGGGCCCAGGCAATCCACCCGCCTCAGCCTCCCAAAGTACTGGGATTATGGGATGACCCACTGCCCCTGGTTGGAATAAATAATTTGAAGGGAAGTTACTGTATCTGAGGGTTTTGGTGCTTATACCATTGGTGCTTATTCCCAGGCTGTACAGTCCTACCTGCAAGGGTGCTAATGCTGGTTCACCACATCCTCACTGTGGTAGGTATTCACTAAATATGGCCACCATCAAGAACTTCCTTCCCTCTCTGCACTCATTGATTGTCATGCTATGAGATGGAGTCTAACTCCCTTCCCCTTGAATATGCGCTGTGTTGGAGCAATAGAACATGGCAGAAGTGATGCATGTTCCTTCCAAGTCTAGGTCATAAGAAGACTTAATTCCACCCATGTCTCCTAAAACTCTCACTCTTGGAGTGTTCCCTCTGAGAACACAAACATCATGCTAAGAGAACACCAAGAGATAGGGAAAGGCCAGGTGGAGGATACAAAGTTGTAAACCTCAAATAAGCCAACAGTCAGCATGAAAATCCAGTCATGTGAGTGAGTCTACTTGGAAGTCCAGGCCAGTAGAGCCTTTGGAACACCACAGTTGCCATTCATAACTGACTACAACTGCACGAGAGACCCCAAGTAAGCTGATACCCGCCAACCCATAGAACTATGTGGGACACAGATACATTTTTTGCTTTAAGCTGCCAAGTGGTGGAGCATTTTTTAAAATGTAGCAACAGATAACTGGATCATTCACCATCACTTTTTCTCTTTTATTTAATTATCTTACCCTGTGAGTAGGTATAAGGAGGATGATCAGATTTTAGCCCATATACAGAATATCTCTTATGCCCTTGTTTAATTAAAGAAATGAGATCCAGGCAATCCTACTGATTAGATATTAGGTGACTGGTATAATGATGAGTCAGAAGTTGTCATCGCCCAGGACCCCAGGACCAAACAGTAGAACCTTCTAACATATTTTACTATTCCTTGAGGTAAGACATTATAGGACAGGGGTTAATAAAACTGGCTTTGGAATGAAGCAGATCTGAGTTAGAATCTGAGCTCCAACACTTACTTAGGCAGTTACTATGATTCTGTGAGCCTCCATTTCCTGATTGGCTAACTGGGATGATGGGAACAGTTAAAAGATAAGTGAAGGCACATCTTTTGATGCTGGGTCTGGTACATTAGAAGGAGTAAGTAAATGAGAACTGTTATTGTTATTAGTATTATTATTACTAGTAGTAGCAACAGCAGCAGTAACAATAGCAGTAGCAGCAACAGTATTGTGATTTATTAAATGCCCAATATATTCTAGGTATTGTTATCATTATATAAGGGTTTTTTAGTCAAAAGCAGTTTGAATCTCCTCTTGTCTGCCTGGAACATGGCATCAATTCTAGATCCATATCACCCTCTTCTACTCTTCCTTGATCAGGGAAGATATAGCTTTTCTCTGCTAGATAACTTGTAGGAGGCCAGCCCTGGTTATAGCCTCCATGAGTCTTGTCTGGGTGAGGCCCTGATACCTAATTCCATTTCTCCTGCTCTCCTTGAGGTGGGAAACATGGAGACCCGAACAGCCCAGCCATGGCCTGGGAAAAGTCATGCACACTGTGCCTGGGTAAGCCACACATCAGCATGGAGGACTATGCCAGGACACCTGGGCTTCTAGTCTATCCTTGGTCCAGAAAAAGGGCATTGAGTGTAGGGGCAAGATTTATGTCATTTTTTCATCTCCTTTTTTTCTGCAGACCGTACTACTCTTAGTTGTTCTGTGCTAAGAGGAATTAAAATGACAAACTGTAAATGAGTGAAGACCTCACAGACAGATTTCACAGATGTGTCTGGAAAAAATGGCACCATTTCCTCCCTGGGTTTGTGGGACCTTTTGTAAGTGCCAATGGGATGGGTGAGACCTCTTTAAAGTCTCTGAATGGGATCTGAGATTCCTGTCGGACAAACGTACAGAAAGTCTGAGCCCTGAACAAAGGGCTTTTCCTACTTTTAAACATCTTAGGGCGGGAACTACGTGAGGCAGGAAGCAAGTTACAGAAGCAAGAAACAAAGGCAGCATTACAACATTTCTTACATCTTGAGAGAAACATGTCTTGCAACCTAAACTTATCGGTCTTGTGACCCTGTAGCCGTGCAGGAACTCACTGGGCCTGTAATAAACTTTGAGGAATGTGGAGTTGGGGAGCATAGATAAGGTCCACTGTTCACAGAGAGAAGACAGACTGTTAATATTCTCTTTTAACTTGACTGTAAGGTGGGGGGGGGTGGTCACATTTTGCAGCAACTTTAAGAGGATTTTAAAATGTCTATTACTACTATTAGGTTATAGTTGATTTCATTAATTCCTTCCTCAATTTAAAGCCATGGAGTCTGTGATAAATTGTTATGGCAGCAATGGAAGGTTAATTCAATATGGAAACACATTTCTCATATTGAAGTAATCAGAGAATCTCATTCTGGAACACATGAGGTATCATTAGACATGTTTTAATATTTTTGGTCTCCTCCATTAGCTTATACTTCTTTAAACAAGTTTGTCAGGAATATCTAGTGAGTGAATGACTCCTTGGATAACCAGTTTGCCTGTGTGGAGCAGATATTGGGCATCAGAGTTGCACTGTTTTTGGAAATTTGGTCATATGATAATATGTCAAACAATCAAGTGTTCATGGCTTTGCTTGGCTCCATGGCTTTGTTTGGCTCCATTGTTCCAAGAAAAATAAGAAAGGATTTCCATATGGCAATGAGCAGTATTTATTAACAATGCTCAATAACTGGTGTGCGTGAATATGGAAAATCAAAGAGGTGTTATCTCCTGCAAGGAAACTCCTGACATTTGATAAAATCCACTATTGCAGGATGTTGTGAATAGCTTTAAAGGGGAACAGTGGGTTTCCAATTGATCACTGCATATGGATAGCATTTTTAATTTGTGTTTGATACTCAGTGTAACAGGCTGGTTAACACTTTGGCAGCAGTGATCCATTCATTTCTCATTAATCCACTCTGTGGATGGAGAATGGATTAAAGCTTAACGTTTTAGTAGCAATCCAGCCTATAACAGAAGAAAGGCCTCATGTATTTATTATACTTAGCAGATTTGAAGAATGTAAAGGAGTGAACCAAGATAAGGAGGAAGTATGGGTGACGAATGTGAATCAAAACAGATGACCATATCATGATGGGTAACATTCACAAGATTAGTAACATTCACAATGCAAAGGACTTTGCATTTCAAGAGACATAGGTTGAAAATGTGTTCCACCACTTAAGTTGCTTAACCTCTCTGATCCTCAGTTACCTCATCTGCAAGTGGGGATTATAATATTATACATTATAGCATGTCCTGAGAGAAGCTGTTCCCAACCACTTGGGCTAAGGGGCGCCCTCTGTGTTTCGAGCCTCCTCTTTCTCATGCCCACCATGGTTTTCATCCGTTGTTTTGTCATTATCTTCAATATGGCTCCCCGTCCCCACCAACTGTGAGCTCTTTGAGGTCTATTAACCCGCAGAAAACATGGATGTGTGAGAAAAGTCCACCAAAGCACAGATCCTGGAGTCTGGTGCTCACAGATGCTCTGACACATTTATGTATGAGTGATGATGACCCATGCCACTCAGTAGAGTGTAGCTATTTTTTTCTGGGGGGGAGGGTAGGGGGATGGAGTCTTGCCCTGTCACCCAGGCTGGAGTGCAATGGTGCTATCTCAGCTCACTGCAACCTCCGCCTCCTGGGTTCAAGCTATTTTCCTGCCTCAGCCTCCTGAGTAGCTGGGATTACAGGTGTGTGCCACCACGCCAGGCTATTTTGTTTTTTTGGTTTTTTTTTAATCTTTAGTAGAGATGGGGTTTCACCATGTTGGCCAGGATGGTCTCGAACCCCTGACTTCGTGATCCACCTGCCTCGGCCTCCCAAAGCGCTGGGATTACAGGCGTGAGCCACTGCGCCTGGCCCAATGTAGCTATTTTTATACAACTAATAAACATCAGTTAGTGTGTTGGAAACAATATACTGTAAATGACTGAATACAGCAAATCTTCCAGCTCAATTTTCTATTAATATAGAGGGTTTATGTGGTTTTTATCCCCACACCTTGTTCAGAACCTTATCATACCACTATAAAACACACACTTTCCCTTTCATAGTGCATCTTGGACAATGCAGTTTGGAGCTGCTATGAGTACTTCTTTGGAGCCTTCCTGTATACAATGAATTGATATAGCAGAGTAGGACTGCTATAAATACTTATTGGAAGAATGCAACATTCCTGTCTGTTATTTTTACTTTGTAGATGGGAGGCATATATGCCATTTAGGCTTATCTCAGCAGGTTCAAGAATGTGAACCCAGTGATTGTGGGACTTGGAAAGTCCAGGTAACCTTTTTCACTTCTACAGAAAGACCACTCTGCTTACTTTCCTCCTGCCTCTTTTGGTCACTCCTTCTCAGTCTGTTTCCTTGAACCCCTCCCCTTGCCATTACATATATATATATTTGACTATATGTTACAGTATTCTCTAGGGGTCTTACCTTACAGTGTATCAATTGGGTCATGCTCCTGATGATCATCAGTGATGCTAAAAATACAAAAGTGCCACATAACATAATCATTCTAGCAATGGTTTTCAGAAATGTCCTGTTCCCATGCCACCTGGATGTGAAATCCAGATGGTGGCCTGAGAAGAGGCTCTAGCCTTTGGCTCCAGGCATAAGTCTTAGAACATGCCAGAATAGAGATTTACCTTTGAATCATAATTATACTGCAAAATAAGGAAGAGGAACCTTAGACCTGAGAAGTTATGGGCAATTCCTGAATCAGATTGACTGAGAAAACCCCAAGCAAACACTAAAGAGGCATAGGAAAAGAGAGCTGTAAAAGTACACAGTAACTCAAGGGGGAATTCCAAATGTGAACTGAGTTCACAGGTCAGAAGTTGGGATACTGAAGAAGGGATAGTATTGGGGGCAGGCAGTGGAGCCCCACTCCCCACTATGGAAAGCAGTTGGAAGCATAGGCTCCTGCCTGCAGGTGCGAGTACCTTCCACTTTCACATTAGTGCTGGTGTCCTTTGCTTAGATGTTCCATGTTTCTTTCTTTGTTCTCCAGTGTCTACTATGGGATGACTATGAATAGTACTGTTATGACTCTAGTATGGGGCCCAGAGCACCACTACGCCATTTCAAAATGGTATGAAGGTTAAGATGGGTGTCCTGCTTTTTATGACATGTAAAGGATTAAATCTGTTTTCCTCATACAGCCTTCTGGAAAGTACCCAGCCAGTCACAAGGACAGTCTCCTCATGAGAAAATAAGTACTACTCTAGGAAAATCTTTTTTCGATGACATATATCCAGGGGTCTGTTGCAGCAAAAAATATTAACTTCTTGTGCACCCAGAAAAGACTTCTGAACAGGTAAGTTCATGTGAACTCAGTTCCTCTGGTGGGATCTCAACAGAGAGTTTGAGAATTAAAGTGACCCTGAATGGTTCTTCCCCTGTCTCAGGGAGAGATGGGGAAGGATAATAATATATTTACTCCTAATTCAAAGGCCTAAACTTGAACAGAGGACTCAGGCTGCAGGTATGTTGTGGGGAGATGTTATTAATCATGATATGTTGCCCTTAACTGAAGTGTAGCAATTGTGTCCTGTGTGCCAGGCACTTTGCAGAGTGTTTCACATGGTTTACCTCATTTAATCATCTCCAATAATTCTATAAGGAAGGTACAATCATTATCCCCAGTTGACAAATGAGCTTCCAAGGCCCAGAGAGGTCACACAACCTGCTCAAAGACACAGCTTGTGAATGTGTGATCTGGGATATAAACCCAGGCTGTGGCTCCAGAGCTTGCATTCCAGATGGCTTTCCCCACTGCCTCTAAGGAATGGATGTTAAGGCCTAAGAGACAGTCCCATGAGTCAGGGTTACACTTGCAAGCACCAACATTTATATTCCTTATATCATATAATCCTCAACACAAGAGGTGTGAGTGTATAAATATGCTTACTTTTTAGAGACATCTCAAGATAGAATTGTGGGGGAACTGAGACTGAGGCTCTGGATTGTATGGGTGTTTTCCCTAACATCAGGCGGCTCTGAAGGGATCTACTGCATCGTTCTAGAAGCTACATTGTGTTAGCCAGTCAACCTTCTTTTATCCCTTCTCTTCGACAAGCTCAAATGCTTTTGTACCTATTCTGCCAGATATTTGTTGGGGCAAAGCCAGAACCAGAAGACAACACAATCCCTGTCTTTGAAGCATAGACATTCTATTCAGGGTCAGAAAATCAATGCACAAAATAATTAATAAACACTTAATTGATTCTTTATGAGTCAAATTCCAGTAGGTCAGAGAAGATATATGAAGTGCTTAGAATAGTTCAAACCATTAGATGTGTTACTACTTCTGCAGTGGTGTTTGATGCCAACTGTTGCTTATAAATTATAAATAATTTTCCTTGGCATCATTCTCCTCACATCACTCCGCCACTATCACTCCACCCAAGAAATTATTTAAACTTAAATCTCCAGTATTGGTATCATCAGAACATCTTGTTTTGCTGTTTTTCAAAAATTATTTATATATTTTAATGCACACATAAAAATTGTATATATTTATCAAGTAAAACATGATTTTTTTTTTGAGATGGAGTATCACTGTGTTGTCCAGGCTGGTCTCAAACTCTTGGGCTCAAGCAATTCTCCCACCTCAGCCTCCTGAGTGTGGCAGTGCTCCTTTCGCAGGGGCACTAGGATAAACAGACTTAACTGGGGAAGCCTCTGTTGTCCCTAGTACTTACCCTATGACCTAATGCCCTAAGGTAAGAACAAGCCGCCTTCAGCCTGTTCAATTATTACAAGCTATGTAACCTTTCGGCCTTCCAAAAAGGTTTGTGACTATTCCCTGTAACTTTCCCTAATATTTCTGCCACCATCCTGAGCAAATTCCAAACCTGAGTAGCTAGGATTACAGGGGAACACTACCATGCCTGGTTTACATGATGTTTTGAGATACATCTTCATTGTTGAATGGCTCAATCAAGCTAATTAACATAGGCATTACTTCACATACTTAGCATTTTTTGTGTGTGGAGGGAATGCAAAATCTTCTAGCAATTTTCAAGAATATAATACATTGTCATTATTATAGTCAACATGATGTACAATAGTTTTCTTTTTCTTTCAAAGTGAAAGCAAGTTTATTAAGAAAGTAAAAGAAAATGAAAACGGCTACTCCATAAACAGAGCAGCCCCAAGGGCTGCTGGTTGCCCATTTTTATGGTTATTTCTTGATGATATGCCAAACAAGGGGTGGATTATTTACGCTTCCCCTTTTTAGGCCATATAGGGTAACTTCCTGACGTTGCCATGGCATTTGTAAACTGTCATGGCACTGGTGGGAGTGTAGCAGTGAGGACAACCAGAGGTCACTCTCGTTGCCATTTTGGTTTTGGTGGGTTTAAGCCAGCTCCTTTACTGCAACCTGTTTTATCAGCAAGGTCTTTATGACGTGTATTTTGTGCCAATCTCCTGTCTCACCCTGTGACTTCGAATGCCTTAACCATCTGGGAATGGAGCCCAGTAGATTTCAGCCTCATTTTACCCAGCTCCAATTCAACATGGGGTAGTTCTGGTTCACATGCCTCTGACATTTCCCCCCTCCCTTTTACAAGAGAACCCTTAATCCTAAGGGTTGTAGAGGGATGAAGATCCATCTTCTGTAACTTCTTCAGGTTGAGCAGGGGCGATGATATTCCTGCCTAACTATCAGGGTCTCTTGTGTTCAGGGTAGAGAGGAGCTCAGTTAGAAAGCATCAGTATACTGAGGGCCATTTATGACTCTTGAGTTTTGACAAGAGGTGATATCTGGAAGATTAATACGTGTTTAGTTTAAGAAAACATTCAGTAAGCTTGTCCTGTATTCCTACACAAAGAGTATAACAGCAATATATTCCAAAAGAGTAAAGCAAAATAGGTAAAGTTATTCCAAGTAAACTAAATTAGAAAGTTTTTCATGAACTGAGAAACTATTGGAATTAAGCTGATATGGGTTTGTTAGCTGATTGTAATGTGCCCAGAATTAGAATACTGATCCAGATTTTTACATTACCCATCATCCCTCGTTTCTTCTGAGCAGCAGTCAGAGATCACTGGTTGGTTTACAGGCATAAGCAGGGTTAGCCTAAATTGCAGAAACAAACTTAAAAACAACTGATGAGACTAGAATTTAATAACAAGTGTGTCAAAGTTCTTGAAACGTAACTAAAAGGCAGTACACTTTTTACTTTCCTGATAAAATATCTGATTTAAGCTCTTATTTTCAAACTAACTAAAGCTCTTTCATATATAAACATCACACACATAATACATATAAGTACATAGACAGACAGAAGATAAAGGATCATCCCCTAAGCTGGGAATTGAACCCTGAACCCAGGCCGCCATTGTGAAAAGAGAAAGCATGGCCACATCGTTACAAGGTCAAGCTCCCAAGGGCATAACTGACCAGAGGGAAACATCCAGTTTACACACACACACACACACACACACAAACACACACACACACACACATGGAGAGAGAGAGAGCGCCAGAAATCTGACTGGTAAGAAATTCTTATCCTTTTGCTGGCATGCCAGGCTTCTGAGTTCCCTTTCCCTGGGCAGGCCTAGTGACCCGGCTGGCTACACCATAGGCCTAGGCACCAAGCAACAACACAAAGGAAAATTATCTTTTACTGTTCTGGCCAGAGCAAAATACATGTGAAAAAATATAGACATTACCCACTCTGGTTAGCACCCACAATTAAACTCGCAAGGTTTAAACTTCTCCCTGGTTGGGCCCTGTCATTGTTAATCCAACCTCCAACCAGGAGTTTCAACATGTGGTTTCTGGGCAGGATTGTTACCCTGAGTAATAGAAAAGAAAGAAAGGAGAGAAAGAAAAGCATTGCCTGTGGCAGGGTGGGGAAGGTGAAATGATCAGGGAAGCCAGAGAAAGACCCACCCATTGCAGTGACACTGGAAAGTTCAGGCGGCTGCTGTCAGTTGAGCAGGGATCTTTTCCAGCAATCCTATCAGCTCTCAAGTTTCCCCTTTTAGGGAGGAAAAAGCTTCCCATGTCCCATGATCCTGTACATGCCTAATCCTATCACCCATAGCCATCAGCAAAGAGTGCAAGGCAGATTAATCCAAAGAGAATAGCAGTTCACATTCCATAGTGCCGAACCCGTTCTTAGCTGAGAGGGACTTTACCGAGAGGAGCCTCTAACCCCCTGAATCTTAGAAGGGACTCTAACCCTCCTAAGTCGGGCCTCTAACCCAAGGTCAGTAAAGCATCATTGCCTTTTATTAAGAGGGGCCTCTAACCCACTCTGTCTTAGGAGAGACTCTAACTCCCCTAAGTTGGGCCTCTAACCCAATCCCATTCTTTACTCAAGTACCCCACCACTTACCCAAAGTCATCCAATCAGTGCTGCACTCTATTTCCTTTGGGTTGGTGGGAGTGGTTTCTTCAGTATTGTCCCTTCAGGATTCACCAGAAAGATGTTACAGGACCCCAACACTTACCCAAAGGTAGCCGTTGAGTCAGGGTTTCTGCACTATAGTCCCTTCTGTGGTTGCCAGAAATATGTTACAGGACAGGGGTCTGGATCCAGACCCCAAGAGAGGGTTCTTGGATCTCATGCAAGAAAGAATTTAGGGCGAGTCCACAGTGCAAAGTGAAAGCAAGTTTATTAAGAAAGTAAAAGAATAAAAGAATGGCTACTCCATAGACAGAGCAGCATACAATAAATCTCTTGAATTTATTCCTCCTATCTGAAACTTTGCATTCTTTAACCAATATCTCCCCACTCACTCCCCAGCCCTGGTAACCCCATTCTACTCTTTGCTTCTAGGTTCAACTTTCTAGATTCACATGTAAGTGAGATCATGCAATATTTTTCTTTCTGTGCCTAGCTTATTTAACTTAACATAATGCCCACCAGGTTAATCCATGTTGTTGCATATAACAAGATTTCTGTCTTTCCTTCTTTTTAAAGGCTGAATACTATTCCACTGTGTACATATGCCACCACAATGTTCTCCAACTAACTGGCTCTTTAGCCTTGCCACTATTTCTTGCTGAGCTTCATTTTCCCCCTGTATACATTAGGGTTCATAGTTTATATTACAGTGTTGATGTGTTCAACACATAGTGATTGGAAACAATAATCATTGTCATTACTCTTGATAGTCATTTAATAGGAGGGAATGATCAGATTGCACTGGAATTGCATTCATATTTAGAGGGGTAATATTAATATTAATATCTGTTATAAATACTGACAACAGAACAGGGAGTGACTGGGAATTTGAAGCACTTATAAACTTGAGGCTTGATGAGGTGGCATAAAGAAAACTACGAAGGAATCCGGCTCCCACTTCCTGCCTCAGGGCTCCTCTCCATGCTGGGTGTGGACCATTTGACTAATAAGGGTGGCACCTGCTCAATCAAGAACGACTGCTGGGTGCTGGTCTAGGCAACTAGGTGGATGTTGGTGACCACATCCAAGCAATTTCCTTCCTCAGTGTCTCGGCAACTTGTACTGTTCTCTCATCGACTATCTCCTCTCCTCTTAGCTTCAATCAACCAGGAAAGCAGCAATAATAAAGGCTGTAATTCACTCAGCACCCTCTCTGTGCCAAGCACTTCATTCATTCCAGATATAAACATTAAGTGAGGGCCTTTCTGTTCGGTGTATACAGAGTAGTGGAATTGCTGTATCATATGATAGTTCTATTTTTTTTTAGTTTTTTGAGGCACTTCCATACTGTTTAAAAATTAAAATAAAATATTTTACAAATATTTTCAAGCAGACAGACATATCAAGTATAATAAATAGATTCTACTTTTAAGTACCCTTTTCTGAGCCAGAATTAAATCTTGGTCCATTCAGAAAATTTTAAATCCACCTTCTTCATATTCTTTCTAGTAAAATTTAAGTGTTTCTGCTTATAATTTGCAAGTAACAGGAAACTGGCCCAGCATCTAAATCTGTCTACTAACTCCACCCCAGTAACTGATCTTTCACTGTGACCTTCCACAGTTGTTCCCAGCAATGTCAATATCTTCACTTGAAACATGTGATGGAAAGTTCACAGGCTCTAGAGCCATACATTGTCCATTATAACAAAAAAAAAAGGCTAGTGTAAACATCTTCGATCATAAGTCTTTTTACATTCAGTCAGTTACTTCTTAGAATCAATTTTAGAAGGGAAAAGGTGGCTATTTCTAAAAAGCCTAAAACGGACAGGCCCTATGCTAATCACTCATACACAATGCAACAAGAAATAGTGGATTTTATTCTTTTTTAATTGAAGTAAAAATATACATATAAAATTTATCATCTTTATCATTTTTACCCGTACAATTCAGTGGTAATGAATACATTTATTTTTTTTTCCCTTCATCCCTCTCTCCCTTTAACCTTCCTGGCCTCTCGTAATCACCATTCTCCTCCCTACCTTCATGCCACCACCCACTTTTTTAGCTTTCACATGCACTTTTTTAGCTTTCACATGACAACGTGCAATATTGTCTGTGTTTTATTTCACTCAACATAAACAGTTCCATGTTGCTGCAAATGACAGAATTTCATTCCTTTTTATAATGAAATGATATTCCATTGTATATATGTACCACATTTTCTTTATCCATTCATCTGTTGATAAAAACTTGGGTTGATTCCATGTCTTTGCTATTGTGAATAGTGCTGCAATAAACATGGGACTGCAAATGTCATTTTTATAAATTGATTTATGTGAATAATGTCATTGGTATTTTGATAGGAATTGCACTGAATTGTCAATTACTTTGAGTAATGTGGTCATTTTAACAATATTAATTCTTTCAATTCATGAGCACAGAATATATTTCCATGTTTAAGTCTCAATTACATTTATGTATGTTCTGATCTTTATTGCTTATTTTCTTCTACTAATTTGTGGTTTGGTTTGTTCTTTCTTTTCCAGTTCCTGGAGATGCATCATTAGGTTGTTTATTTGAAGTCTTTCTACCTTTTTGACAGGAGCATTTATTGGTATAAACTTCCCTCTTAGTGCTTTTGCCATATCCCATAGATTTTGGTATTTGCTTCAAGAAATTGTAAACAATTAGGAGCATGTTTGTATAAGATGTAAGGAAGGGATCCAGTTTCAGCTTTCTACATATGGCTAGCCAGTTTTCCCAGCACCATTTATTAAATAGGGAATCCTTTCCCCATTTCTTGTTTTTGTCAGGTTTGTCAAAGATCAGATGGTTGTAGATGTGTGGTATTATTTCTGAGGGCTCTGTTCTGTTCCATTGGTCTATATCTCTGTTTTGGTACCAGTACCATGCTGTTTTGGTTACTGTAGCCTTGTAATATAGTTTGAAGTCAGGTAGCGTGATGCCTCCAGCTTTGTTCTTTTTGCTTAGGATTGTCTTGGCAATGTGGGCTCTTTTTTGGTTCCATATGAATTTTGAAGTAGTTTTTTCCAATTAACAAATGGGATCTAATTAAACTAAAGAGCTTCTGCACAGCAAAAGAAACTACCATCAGAGTGAACAGGCAACCTACAGAATGGGAGAAAATTTTTACTATCTACCCATCTGACAAAGGGCTAATATCCAGAATCTACAAAGAACTTAAACAAATTTACAAGAAAAAATCAAACAACCCCATCAAAAAGTGGGCAAAGGATATGAACAGACACTTCTCAAAAGAAGACATTTATGCAGCCAACAGACACATGAAAAAACGTTCATCATCACTGGCCATCAGAAAAATGCAAATCAAAACCACAATGAGATACCATCTCACACCAGTTAGAATGGCGATCATTAAAAAGTCAGGAAACAACAGGTGCTGGAGAAGATGTGGAGAAATAGGAACACTTTTACACTGTTGGTGGGACTGAAAACTAGTTCAACCATTGTGGAAGACTGTGGCGATTCCTCAAGGATCTGGAACTAGAAATACCATTCGACCTAGCCATCTCATTACTGGGTATATACCCAAAGGATTATAAATCATGCTGCTATAAAGACACATGCACACGTATGTTTATTGCAGCACTATTCACAATAGCAAAGACTTGGAACCAATCCAAATGCCCATCAATGATAGACTGGATTAAGAAAATGTGGCACATATACACCATGGAATACTATGCAGCCATAAAACATGATGAGTTCATGTCCTTTGTAGGGACACGGATGAAGCTGGAAACCATCATTCTCAGAAAACCATTGCAAGGACAGAAAACCAAACACCACAATGTTCTCACTCATAGGTGGGAATTGAACAATGAGAACACTTGGACACAGGAAGGGGAACATCACACACTCAGGCCTGTCGTGGGGTGGGGGAGAGCGGGGAGGGATAGCATTAGGAGATAAACCTAATGTAAATGACGAGTTAATGGGTGCAGCACACCAACATGGCACAAGGATACACATGTAACAAACCTGCACATTGTGCACATGTACCCTGGAACTTAAAGTATGTAAAAAAAAACCATAAAGTTTAAAAAAAACAATTAGGAGCATGTTGTTTAATTTCCATGTGTTTGTGTATTTTCCAAGGTTCCTCTTGTTATTGATTGCTAGTTTTATTCCATTATGGTCAGAAAAGATCCTTGATATAATTTCTATTTTTAAAAATTCATTTAGACTTGTTTTGTGGCCTAAGATATGATGTATTCTGGAGAATATTTCATGTGCTGATGAAAAGAATGTGTCTTCTTCAGTAATTGGATGAAATTACTGTTCTATAAATGTCAGTTAGGCCTATTAAATCTAGTGTGTAGTTTAACTCTGATTTTGTTGTTATTGTTGATTTTCCATCTGGATCATTTGTCCATTACTGATGGTGGAGTGTTAAAGTCCTCTACTAATATTGTATTGCAGTATATCTCTCCCTTTAGATTTATTAATGTGTGCTTTGTAGACTTGGGAGCTCACGTGTTGGGTGCATAGAAACTTAAAATTGTTATATCCTCTTGCTGAGTTGACCCCTCTATCATTATATTGTGATCTTTTTTGTCTCTTTTTAAAATCTTACATTTGTAGTCTATTTTATCTGATAAAAGTATAGCTTATCCTGACCTTTTTTGGCTTCCAGTTGCATGGAATATCTTTTTCCACCCCTTCACTTTCAGGCTATGTGTGTTTTTATAGGTGAACTAAGTCTCCTGAAGGCAGCATATAGTTGGGTGTTACTTCTTTATCCATTCAGCCACTCTGTGCCTTTTAATTGGAGAATTAAGACCATTTACATTCAGTGTTATTATTGTTCAGTAAGGACTTACTACTGGCATTTTGTTGCCTGTTTTCTGGTTGTTTTGAGACTCCTCTCTTCCTTTCTTCCCTTATTACTGTCTACCTTTGTGGTTAAGTGATTTCTCTGGTAGTACGTTTTAATTTGTTGCTTTTAATTTTTAGTGAATCTATTATAGATTTTTGTGCCATTGTTGTCATGAGGCTTACACGAAATTGTACAGATATAACAAGTTATTTTAACGATACAACTTATATAACAAATAAAAATAATAGAAACCAATGAAGGCAAAAACACACAAAATTTCTACACTTTAACTCCACCTCCTCCCCATTTTGCTGAGGTTGGGGGAAGTGAATTCAGCTTGCTTCTATACCACCATGTTAAGACCAGAAGTTATTATTCTTTAGTTACAGGGAGAAAGCAGGTTCAGAGAGTTAGAGGGTCTTGCCAAGAGCCACTTCTTCCTCTAATGCAGTGTTCTCAGCTTTTCTTCCATTCATCACCCACTTCATTGGGATCCTGAACACGAACCACCCACTCCCAATGCATGTGTCCATGTCTAGCAGTTATAAATATATAACCCATATATTGTCTGGATCAGTTGAGTTCATGCCCAATTCTGTCCCCATAGATATTGCAGCTTCATGCTGGATGGAGTTTGTTCCAGGCTGTCATATGGTCTGTGCCTTTTTTGCTACTCTTACCACAGCATTCGGTGCTTTCCATGACCTAATCCTGACTACATTTTCATTCCCAGCCCCCTTTACTCTTGGATTCACAATTATTATTGACATTGGTTTTGGTGTAATATACAACACATATGAATTCCAATCCTGGCCCTGACACTTAAGTCATTCTGCCATTAAGCCTCAGTTTCTTCATCTGCAAAATAACAATAATCTTACCTACTTTGTAAGTTGCAGGGAGGATTAGTAAGTTAATGGATCTAAAACTCCTAACTCTCAGTACCTGGCCCACAGGCTACACTAAATAAGTGGTTTTTATTATCTGTCACATATCTCTGTATCACTGACACAGGGGAGGTCATGAGACAGGCACTCAGTAAGTGTGTGTAAGACTGAATTAAGAGGGAAATCTTGCAAAAGACTGGAAGAGCAAAATGTAGGAAATCACCCACCAAATGGAATCTGTGGCCAATGACTTTCTCTTTCGGTTCATTTTCCTTTTTTCAAGTCTTTTGCTTGTCTTAAGAAAGGATGTGGGCTGGTGAAGGAAACTCTAGGTAATGAGCAATTTAAGCACATATTTGTTCCAAGGAATATTGAATACTCAACCCTCTAGAATGAGTAACTGTAGCTGAGGAAGAGAGGAGTCATAAAGAGCTGAATTAGCTGGGGCTTGCTTTTATTGCTTTCATTCTTCCAGTCCAAATAAATGGCAATGTAAATGTATCACTGTCCCTAGTATCTTACCTCCTAGGATCAGGAATACATTTATTTGTGGGGCCTAAGAATCTCAAGGTGCCCACTGAGATAGGACTGCCTCGTATTACATGCAACTAATGGAGGGAGTCTGAGGTGTTTTTCTTTTCTTTTTTTTTTTTTTTTTCGGAGTCTTGCTCTGTCACCAGGCTGGAGTACAGTGATGCGATCTCAGCTCACTGCAACCTCCGCCTCCCAGGTTCAAGCAATTCCCCTACCTCAGCCTCCCGATTAGCTGGGATTACAGGTGCATGACACTATGCCAGGATAATTTTTTGTATTTTAGTAGAGACGGGGTTTCACCATGTTGGCCAGGATGGTCTCGATCTCCTGACCTCGTGATCTGCCCACCTTGGCCGCCCAAAGTGCTGGGATTACAGGCGTGAGCCACCGTGCCTGGCCTGAGATTTTTTTTTAAGCCAAAGAGTAAGCTTTTTGAGGAGGAGTGCTGCAAAAGATCTCAGTATTTGTACCTTTAGAAATTGTGATATGTACTCTCCACTTGAAGATATGTGATCCTGAGGTTTCTTGTGGCATGTGTAATCCAGTGGGGATAAAATAGGGTTAAAGCCAATATTTCCCATTTTTGGACTACATTATTTGCTTATATTGGTGCTTACCAAAAGAAATTACTAAATAAATTTATTAGATTTCAGTTGCTGAAATCATCAGGGACTCTTCCTGAAATGTGTGTAGGTGTTTTTATAGGCATTCCAGGAATAATATGCAACATAACATGTTTTAAAACACAATCTCTGTGTTTCTAATATATGTTTTTTTCTTTCAGCGGCTGGAAGAAGATCAGCAGTGGGAAAGTTCAAGGTTACCCCAGAAGAAAAAAAGTTAGAAAAATGCATGAGACAGAGATATATCAAGCCCATGGCACCTTATCAGGTTGACAGAAAAGCAAAAGCCTCCTTCTCACGTGATACAGATCAGAAGAGATTCAAATGTGAATGCCACTGCTGCCAGGGGTATATGGGAAACACTTCTGGGATCTGAACCAGGAAGAAAGTAACCTCCCATTCTTCCTGGGATAACCTAACACAAGAACTCAATAACTTGATGCTCAATCCTGGAACTATCCAGCCTAATCTCCTACAAGAAAGGGCACAGGAAAGAAAGAAGAACACCCAAAACAGAAGCCCAAAACAGAAGCATCATTTCAGAGGCTCCTATAAACATAAGCAGAATAACTCTTGAGACTACCATCCTCAGGTAAAGGAAGATCAAAACAAATGGGGTCATGAACGTCAACATTACCAACTGCTTGAGTGGAATCCTTTTGAAAACATGGTCAGGAGGAATAACAGCATCCCGTCTTATGACAAAGAATCACATCAGCTGGCAATTCAATCCAACTGTGGCATCAGCATCTGTCCTCCAGTATTTTAGCATCACCCTGGCATATGCTGGAAGCAGTTGCTCTTTGGCAATGGCAACCGGGTAGCAATGATTCTATACTCTTGGTAATATTGTTTTCATGGTGCAAGCTGTCATTTTCCCTCCTTAGGTTTCAGTCTTTCCTCCCTTACCATGTTGACAATAAGGTACAAAGCATCTATCCAGTGTTTCTGACTTCCTGTTTTTTAAATGGTTTCATTCCACTTTATTGATTGGATCCCAGAAGTACCAGGTCTGTTGAAATATACGTGTGTGTGTGTGTGTTCACTTTTTATTTTGAAATTATAGATGCACAAGAAGTTGCAAAAATAATACACCCTTCACCTTGTTTCCCCCAAGACAGTTTATAGCTTACATAACTATAGCATAGTATCAAAATCAGGAAATTGACATTGGAACAATGTGTATGTAGTTCTGTGTCATTTTATCATATGTGGAGATATGTGTAATCACCAATCCAATCGAATTACAAAACTGTTTCATCACCATAAAGATCTTTCTCATGCTATCCCTTTGTAGTCACACTCACCACCAACCCAGCACCATCTCTAAGCTCAAGTAACAACTCAACTGTTCTCCATCTCTCTAATCATTTCATTTTAAGACTGTTACTTAAAAAAAGAATCATGCAATATGTGTCCTTTTGGGGTTGGCCTTTTCCATTCAGCATAATGCCCTCAAGGTCCATACAGTTTGTTGTGTGTACCAAAAGTTGCTGATTAGCATTCCATGGTATAGATATGCCATGGTTTCTTTATCCATTCACCTCTTGGTGGACATGTTGGCTCTAAGATTTGGGCTATTACAAACAAAGCTTCTATGAACAAGTCTTTTTGTGGACATTTGCTCTCATTTATAATAGCCAATTCAGCTGCTCTAATAGATATCTACTGATATCTCATTGGAACTCTTTGTAGACCCCTCCAATACCTGTACCATCAAAACCCACTCTTTTTCAACTCTACTCATTTTTTGTTAATGAATAGGAATTGCTTCGTGGCTTGAAACAGTTTAGGTAGGAATATTCTGTTACTTTCATTCAGAATCATCCCTACTAACACAATGAGCAAGGTAGATCTTTTTTAAGGATGCATTTTATTATACTCCAAAATAACCTCCATGAATTCTAATCCCTTGTATGCTATTTTAAAACTCTGCAATCATTTGAAAATTACACAAGTTCTTTGTGTCTCAGTGTTCTGATCTGAGAAAAAGGAATTGTAATATTACCAAACACAGACGACTTCAGCTATATAAACTAAATGCAATTATGTCAATAAAGTGTAAGAAATGCTTCCTGGTACGTTAGTTAAATTAGTTATATATCTCTTAATCCTCTTACTAAAGATATCATGGAGGCACGGTGGCTCACGCCTGTAATCCCAGCACTTTGGAAGGCCGAGGCGGGCGGATCACGAGGTCAGGAGATCGAGACCATCCTGGCTAACACGGTGAAACCCAGTCTCTAGTAAAAATACAAAAAAAAAAAAAAAAAAAAATTCGCTGGGCGTGGTGGCGGGCACCTGTAGTCCCAGCTACTCGGGAGGCTGAGGCAGGAGAATGGTGTGAACCCAGGAGGCGGGGCTTGCAGTGAGCCGAGATCACGCCACTGCACTCCAGCCTGGATGACAGAGCGAGACTCCGTCTCAAAAAAAAAAAAGATATCATGGAGGCACAGATGGCATTTTTTAAAGGTCTGACATGATGATCAAATGAAACAAAATAGAAAAAAGTTCTTAGAATAGTACAAGCTATTAGATGTACTATTACACCTACTGTGATATTTAAGATATCCCATAGTATGGCTTTCACAATAGTTTATCATTGCATTTATCAAATGATACTTTTTGAATCAAAAATATATATTAAATGAAAAATACTTTTATGCATCAGAAGCATAAACTCTAAAGATGTCATTTACTGTTTGAGACTTGGGAAATGGTACCTTAAATTTCACACTATATTGAGAACTGTGCCAGCTACTATGTGGAATTTCATAGAAATATTTCTCATGTTCCAGCCATCGAACACCTCATAGCTGACTAGACAGATTTGCAATGTATGTAATTTTTTTTAAAGTCACACATATTGTGCCTACGAAGGTAAATTCCATCTTATCTCCTGACAGGAATGGAAATGATGTTCCTATTTATGCTACTTCCAAAAGATCAATTAGTTCGACAAACATTCATTGACACCTGCCAGCTTTCAAGCAATGTCTTAGATTCTGAAGGTGGTGATACTGAGAAAGACTGTAACCAATCAGTGTGCTAAATTCACAAATTGCATGGTATTTTAGAAAGTGTTAAGTGCTGTAGAAAAGGGGGGAGTCAAGCAAGACAAGGGAAATTTGGAGTTTGACAAGGAACTGGGTGAGCTGCAGATTAAATTATTATACAGAGTGACCAGGGTAGGCTGCATTGAGAAAGTGACATTTTGACGAAGATGTGAAAGGGTAGAGGAGTCAGCCAAGCAGATACATGGGGTCAGAACTTTCCAGACAGATGAAACAGTTTGGAAAAAGTGTCAGAGGCGGAGCCTGCCTGATATAGCACAGACGCTGCAAGGACACCAGTGCGGCTGGGAGCACGAATGAGGGCTGAACAGAAGGCAGAAGATGACAGGGTGACAACGACAGGATCCTGTTGGACCTGATAAGCTTCTACTCAGTAAGCTAGTCTGAAAAGAACAACCAAGGGGCATAAATATTGAAGGCAAGTCTGTGTGGGGTAGTCGAGTTCAGGCAAAGGAGGGCCATGGGAAGAACAGTCAGAGAAAAGGACATAGGGATAATCTGCATGTCTTTTATATATGTGTGTGTGTTTATATGTATATATATAATATACATATACACACACATAATTTAACCTGCAGCTCACCCAGTTCCTTGTCAAAATCCAATACATATAATACATATATACACACACATAAAAGATATATAGTGTGTGTATATATATATACATAAAATCTGCATGTCTTATAGCTATACACATATATGTGACATGCAGATTATCCCTTATATATGTATATATATACATATCCCTTATATATGTATATATATACATATATACACATACATATATAAAAGATCTATATACACACACATACACACATATGAACACACATAATGCTGAGTATCTTTCAGAAAAAGGTAAACGACTAATGAGTGATTATCAATTATTTGTCATGAAAAACAAAGTTAAATACCTACACCCTCAACAATTTTTAATTAACCCAATGATTCCATGAGAACCATGCAGCAGGCATGAGCATGCTATTAGCACTCCCACACAAGAGATACCAGACCAAATGGAAAGCTCCTGTATCTATTAAGCTGAGGCACTAGCACCAACATGCAGAAATTCATGCTGTGGGTGGAGGAATCTGCTTCCTTCTGCTTTATGCCCTGAGTGTTCTTACTGCCTTATATATTCCACAATGGAAACTGGAGAAGCAGGCAATCCAGAGAACCCAATGGTTGCAGAAAAAAGAAAGCCCCAAGAAAAGCCTGCTGTGTTTAGCCAAAGAACCAATCAATGCATGAGACATGTAACTGAGTAGCCCCAATTCTACATGCACCTTGAGATTCTCGGTCCTTATACACAAAACTATTCATGGTCCTTGAAGGGAAAAAGTTACAGAAAACAAGCCCATTAGGCTTCTATCATGTTTATATTTGTCTATTAGTATACACTCTCTCTTCTATGAAGGAACATGGGGTCCAGTAAAGCAGATGTGCTATCTGTTGTGGCCACTGCTTTATCCCCTATTCCTAGAGCAGGCCATGGTGCAGCACAGGCCCTCACTGCCTGCTTATTTCATTAAATGAATGAATGAATATGTAAATATGAAAGAGGATGGAGAGACAAGGATAGAGGATGAAGCCAGTCATGAAGTCTGTGAGTGGCAAAGAAGCTGGCTGTTCCTTTTTCCAAGAAGAGTTGCAGGTCTTACGCTCATTATTTCACCTGAGCCTCCCAACAGACCTTCAAGCTAAGTACTCTAATCCTCCTTTGACATTTCAAGGGACTAAAGATGTCGTCATGTACCCAAGTTCTTTCCTATGTGCTCTACCCTTTTACATGCTGGGTTAAACCTCAAGGTGGTCTCAAGACAGCTATAATTTTTCCAGGCCTCATGGATTAAAATGTTTATATCCCTAAGCAAAAGAGGAATTTGTGTGTCTGATATTTCCTAGGAGCAAAAAATTATTTCACAGGAGTCCCCAGGATATATTTTCTTCTTTCACCTAGGCCAACACTGGGTCACAAACCCATTTCTGAAGATAGAAAGGATGACCATTGAAGTCTGAGATTGAAAGATTTTGGAATACAATGGATGTTGCGGAGTCAAGCACAGTATTCCCTACACCAGCATACACACTGTTGTGAGAGGCTTGTGTATGTAGGGGGAAGGCAGGGAGAGTGAGATAAAGAGAACCTGCAGCAGGATAGATTTCAAAGCGCAACATTGTGCAAAAACAGACTGAATGTTTTGATGTGCTGCTTATTCCCACTTTATAGGTGAAGAAATTGAAGCTTAGATATTAAGTGATTAGCTCCAGATCACATAGCTCTTCTAAGAAGAAGAGCCAGGTATTCCACCCAGGAGTCCACTTTCCTAATCTCCAAGCTCTACAAGTTCTACAGGCTGTGAGAATGTTGTCTCCCTTAACCATGCTGAGCCTCAGATTCCTCATCTGTATAAAAGAGATAAGGGAAATACTTACTCTACATGGACATTGTGAGATTTAAGTGAGACAATACATGTAAAACACTTGGGAACCCAGTAGATTAAGCAAACGGTAGCTCTTCCCATCACTGAATCTATTCTACAACACCCACCACTTGGATGACACACAGACAGTCACCTAAATGAGCAAACAATTACTGAGTGCTGGAGGTAGGATCATCTCGGGGAGGGGACATTGTCAGGACAGGAAAGAGCACTGATGCTGCAGAACCCACAGCAAAAAGTCACAGAATCTCCTGTGAAAACTTCTACCATTTCCCTAAGGATGCTGTGTGGGCATCAGCCTCCTCCTCCATAACATTTTCTTCAGCAACATCTTCATTCAGTCTCTGGCCATCAGATCTCACCTCCCCAGCTCCCTGGTCCCAGCCTCAGCCATGATCTCTATTCAGGACTGTAACAAGGTATCTCTTCAGTGAATTATGGAATGCAGGCCCATTCTGATGGCAGATTTGAGGTTGAGGGAGTAAGAGTCTATCAAACCTTTGTTATGAATGAAAATCATGTGGAGAATGCACAACCACTAGATGCTTCTGGTCAAAGTGTAGAACAACAGTCACAAACCCTAGTGAATTCATGCAGAGGGATTTGCTATGGTCACTCATTACTAATATATTATTTTTAATTATTAATAACAGGTATAGTAGTTACACTTTGTTGAGTATCAAGTACTATCACACTAGCAATAAATGAACTCTAGGCATTCTGTGAGGTAGGTTAATTGTCATCTACTTAGAGAACACTTCTCTGACATGCCTCTAAAATATTTTCAGCAGGTGGTAGTCATTTATAATTATCATAAAATATTTCTAGTATATTTTCTAAGAAGATATATAATTGCGCTTCCTGGGTAGTGTCATGTAACTAGTTGTGGCCTACATAAACAGAAGTAATTCATATCATATCTGACACCAAGTATTTAATTTCTAGGGCAAGACACTCCAGAGCATTCTTTTTTCTTCTGGCACAGCGATCAGTAATATTCAAGATGGTGGCTGTTTTGTTAATCATAGTACCTAAACAACTACAAATACCACATTACCACTCTTGTCTCATGATGTATATGTAGTGTGGTTAAGAAAAATCCTATCTATTTACCACTGAGCTTTGCGGGTTTGTTTCTGTAGCATTAGCAAGTCTGTCCAGAATGATACACTGTCCCCTCGATAGTTATTTTCTGTCCTTTCACTCAATTATTTCCTGTGTTGGCAGAATTCTAAAGATGGCCTTTCAAGATTCATGTCTCCTGGTTTACTCAATCAAATGCCTATCTAGATGTTGCTTTAAAGGGATTTTACAGATGTAACTGAAGTCCCCAGTGAGTTGACCTTGAAACGTATATTTTTTCGGGGTGGGCCTGACCTCTTTAGGTGAGTCCTTTAAAAGCTGAGTTTTCTCTGGCTGGTGGCAGTGGGGGAAATTAGAGAGATTTGAAGCATAAAAACTTGAGGAACCATTGCAGGCTTGAATATGGAAGAGGCCACCTAATGAGGAATGTGGATAGCTTCTAGAAGCTAAAATCAGCACCCAGATGACGGCCAAGGAACTGAAGACTTAGTCCTACAATCACAATGAACTGAGTTTCAAACCTACAATCATAACGAACTGAGTTTTTCCAATAACAGGAATGAACTTGGAAGAAGACTGCAACCTCCACATAAGAACACAAAAAGTGGACATCTTGATTTCAATGACGGTGGACCAGACTTCTAACCTACACAACTGTCAGTTAATAAATGGGTGTTGTTTAAAGCCATTAAATGTGTAGTAATTTGTAATGAAACAATATATTTCCCTTGTAGCATTTGTCACAATCACCCATTTTCCTGTTCATTCATTTTTTTAATGTTCTGCCTTTCCCCACTAAAATAAAAGGAGTAGTTTTTCTTGTCTTGCCACCTATCTAAGCCTTGAAATTATTTTGTGGTCATTTCCTTTTGTTCTCCTGGCTCAAGAATTAACCATAATAAATGAGAGTAAGAAACAAAAAGAAGCTATTAGCCAAGTAACAATTTATCTTGGCTTTTATGTACTCTCAGAATTAACAAGAATTATGTAAATTATTGCCTCAACCTAAATTTATTTTTGGGGCCAAAATATAAGAATTTTCCCTTATCATCCAGAAGGCATCCCCTTCTCACATCACTATAAAAAAGTCATAAACCATACCCCTTCCCCATCTTGGAAAGGAGTAGGGGAGTGGGGTGAAATCTTAAGAAACAGATTTTTCGGATAAAATTCAACATCCCTTCATGTTAACAACTCTTGATAATCTAGGTATTGAAGGAACATACCTCAAAATAATAATAGTGATACATGACAAACCCACAGCCAATATCATACTGAATGGGCAAAAGCCGGAAGCATTCTCCTTCAAAACTGGCACAAGGATGCCCTCTCTTACCACTCCTATTCAACATACTATTGGAAGTTCTGATTAGGGCAATCAGTAAGAGGAAGAAATAAAGGGTATTCAAATAGGAAGAGAAGAAGTCAAATTACCTTTGTTTGCAGATGACATGATCCTGTATCTAGAAAACCCCATTGTCTCAGCCCAAAAGCTTCTTTAGCTAATAAGCAACTTCAGCAAAGTCTCAGGATACAAAATCAATGCACAAAAACTGCTAGCATTCCTAAACACCAACAACAGGCAAGCAGAGAGCAAAATCATGAATGAACTCCCATTCGCAATTACTACAAAGAGTATAAAATACCTAGGAACGCAGCTAACGAGGGAAGTGAATAACCTCTGCAAGGAGAACTACAAACCACTGCTCAAGGGAATCAGAGATGACACGAACAAATGGAAAAATATTCCATGTGTGTGGATAGGAAGAATCAATATTGTGAAAATGGCCATACTGCCCAAAATAATTCATATACTCAGTGCTATTCCCATTAAACTACCACTGACATTCTTCACAGAATTAGAAAAAAAGCTACTTTAAAATTCATATGGAACCAAAAAAAAAAAAAAAAAAGAGCCCATATAGCCAAGACAATCCTAAGCAAAAAGAACAAAGCTGGAGGCATCACGTTACCAGACTTCAAACTTACTACAAGGCTAGAGTAACCAAAACGGCATGGTACTGGTTACAAAAAGAGACACATAGACCAATGAAACAGAATAGGGAACTCAGAAATAAGACTACACACCTACAACCATCTGATCTTCAACAAACCTGACAAAAACAAGCAATCGGGAAAGGACTCTCTATTGAATAAATGGTGCTGGGAGAACTGGCTAGTCATGCGGAAAATTAAAACTGGACTCCTTCCTTACACCTTATACAAAAATTAACTCAAAGTGGATTAAAGACTTAAATGTAAAACCCCAAACTCTAAACACCCTAGAAGAAAATACATTCAGGACACAGGCACGGGAAAGTATTTCATGATGAAAATGCCAAAAGCAATTGCAACAAAAGCAAAAATTTACAAATGGGATCTAATTACACTAAAGAGCTTCTGCACAGCAAAAGAAACTATCAACAGAGCAAACAGAAAACCTACAGATTAGGAGAAAATTTTTGCAATCTACCCATCTGACAAAGGTCTAATATCCATAGGCTACAGGAACTTTAACAAATTTACAAGAAAAAAACAAAACCCCATTAAAAAGTGGGCAGAGGACATGAACAGACACTTCTCAAAAGACGGTATTCATGTAGCCAACAAATATATGAAAACAGCTCAACATCACTGATCATTACAGAAATGCAAATCAAAACCACAACCAGATATCATCTCATGCCAGTCAGAATGGCGATTATTAAAAAATCAAGAAATAACAAATGCTGGCAAGGATGAGGAGAGAATGGACCGCTTTTACACTGTTGGTGGGAATGTAAATTAATTCAACCATTGTGGAAGACAGCGTGGCAATTCCTCAAAGATCTAGAACCAGAAATACCATTTGACCCAGCAAACCCATTACTGGGTATGTCCCCAAAGGAATATAAATCATTCTATTGTAAAGATACATGCAGGCATATGTTCACTGCAGAACCAGTCACAACAGCAAAGACATGGAATAAACCCAAATGCCCACCGATGATAGACTGGATAAAGAAAATATGGTACATATACACCATGGAATACTATGCAGCTATAAAAAGGAATGAGATCATGTACTTTGCAAGGAAATGGATGGAGCTGGAAGCCGTTATCCCTAGAAAACTTATGCAGGAACAGAAAACCAAACACTACATGTTCTCACTTATAAGTGGGAGTTGAACGATGAGAACACATGGACACATGGGAGGAACAACACACACTGGGGCCTGTCGGCAGGGGCAGGGGCAGGGAGAGCATCCAGAAGAATAGCTAATGGATGCTGGGCTTAATACCTAGGTGATGGTTCATCTGTGCAGCAAACCACCATGGCACACAAACCTGCACATCCTGCACATGTACCCTGGAACTTAAAATAAAACCTCAAGAAAATAAAAAAAAGAAACAGATTTTTCAGGCCAGGCATGGTGACTCACACCTGTAATCCCAGCACTGTGGGAAGCCAAGGTAAGAGAAGAGTTTGACACTACCCTGGCCAACATGGCAAAACCCTGTCTCTATTAAAACTAAAAAAAAAAAAAAAAAAAAAAAAAAAAAAAATTAGCAGGGCATGGTGGTGCATGCCCGTAGTCCCAGCTACTTGGGAGGCTGAGGCCAGAGGATCACTTGAACCCGGGAGGCGGATGTTGCAGGGAACTGAGATCATGCCACTGCACTTCAGCCTGGGCAACAGAGGGAGACTCTGTCTCAAAAATAAATAAATAAAAATTAGCGACGAGGGATCTGGCAAGATGGCCGAATAGGAAGAGCTCCAGTCTGCAGCTCCCAGGGAGACCAATCCAGAAGGCAGGTGATTTCTGCATTTCCAACTGAGGTACTCTGTTCATTTCATTGGGACTGGTTAGGCAGTGGGTGCGGCCCACGGAGGGCAAGCAGAAGCAGGGTGGGGCACTGCCTCACCCAGGAAGTGCAAGGAGCTGGACGGCCTCCCTTTCCCAGGCAAGGGAAGCCATGAGCTTGGAACCACAGCATGACAGAACCCTTCACTCCACTGGAAAGTGGGCTGAAGCCAGGGAACCAGTGGTCTCGCTCAGTGGATCCCACTCCCATGGAGCCCAGCAAGATAAGAACCACTGGCTTGAAATTCTCACTGCCAGCACAGCAAGCTGAAGTCAACCTGGGACGATTGAACTTGGTGGGAGGAGGGGCGTCTGCCATTACTAAGGCTTGAGTAGGCAGTTTTCCCCTGACAGTGTTAAGGAGGCCAGGAAGTTCGTACTGAGCAGAACTCACCACAGCTTGGCAAGGCAGGTGTGGCCAGACTGCCTCTTCTAGATTCCTCCTCACTGGGCAGAGCATCTCTGAAAGAAAAGCAGCAGCCCTTTATAGATAATACTCCCATCTACCTGGGACAGAGCACCTGTGGGAAGGGGCAGCTGTGGGCGTGGCTGCAGCAGACTTAAATGTTACTGCCTGCTGGCTCTGAAGGGAGTAGCAGATTCTGACAAGGAGGTTTCTCCCAGCACAGCGCTCGAGCTCTGCTAAGGGACAGACTGCCTCCTCAAGTGGGTCCCTGACCCCTGTGCCTCCTGAATGGGAGAGACCTCCCAGCAGGGGTCGACAGATACCTCATACAGGACAGCTCTGACTGGCATCAGGGTGGTACCCCTCTGGGAAAAAGCTTCCAGAGCAAGGAGCAGGAAGCAATCTTTGCTGTTCTGTAGCCTCCACTGGTGATACCCAGGAAAACGGTCTGGAGAGGACTTCCAGCAAACTGCAGCAGACCTGCAGAAGACGGGCCTGACTATTAGAAGAAAAACTAAAAAACAGAAAGCAGTAACATCAACAAAAGGACCCCCACACAAAAACCTCATCCAAAGGTCATCAGCCTAAAAGATCAAAGGTAAATAAATCCACGAAGATGAGGAAAAACCAGCGCAAAAATCCTGAAAATTCCAAAAACCAGAATGCCTCTACTCCTCCAAATGATTGCAACTCTTCTCCAGCAAGGGCACAAAACTGGATGAAGAATGAGTTTGACAAACTGTCAGAAGTAGGCTTCAGAAGATGGGTAACAACAAACTCCTCAGAGTTAAAGGAGCATGTTCTAATCCAATGCAAGGAAGCTAAGAACCTTGATAAAAGGCTACATGAACTGATAACTAGAATAACCAGTTTAGAGAAGAACATAAATGACCTGATGGAGCTTAACAACACAGGACGAGAACTTCATGAAGCATATACAAGTATCAATAGCTGAAATGATCAAGCAGAAGAAAGGATATCAGAGATTGAAGATCAACTTACTAAAATAACGCATGAAGACAAGATTAGAGAAAGAAAAACGACAAGAAATGAACAAAGCCTCCAAGAGATATAGGACTATGTGAAAAGACCAAACCTATGATTGATTGGGGTCCCTGAAAGTGACGAGGAGAATGGAATCAAGTTGGAAAACACACTTAGGATATTATCCAGGAGAACTTCCCAAACCTACCAAGACAGGCCAACATTCAAATTCATGAAATACAGAAACCACCACTCTTATTACTCCTTGGGAAGAGCAACCTCAAGACAAATAATCGTCAGATTCTCCAAGGTTGAAACAAAGGAAAAAATGTTAAGGGCAGCCCAAGAGAAAGATCAGGTTACCTACAAAGGGAAGCACATCAGACTAACAGCGGATCTCTCTACAGAAACCCTACAATCCAGAAGAGAGTGGGGGCCAATATTCAACATTCCTAAAGAAAAGAATTTTCAGCCCAGAATTTCATATCCAGCCAAAATAAGCTTCATAAGGGAAGGAGAAATAAAATCCTTTCCAGAACAGCAAATGCTGAGGGATTTTGTCACCATCAGGCCTGCCTTACAAGAGCTCCTGAAAGAAGCACTAAATATGAAAAGGAAAAACCAGTACATAACCTGAACAGACCAATAACAAGTAAAAAGATCAAAGCCATAATAAAAGTGTTCCAGTAAAGAAACGCTGGACCTGATGGCTTCACTACTGAATTATACCCAACATTTAAAGAAGGACTAATACCAATCCTACTCAAACTATTTTGAAAAATAGAGGAGGAGGGAATACTTCCAAACTCATTTTATGAGACCAGTATTACCCTGATACCAAAAGCAGACAAAGATACATCAAAAAAAGAAAACTACAGGGCGCAACTGCTGATGAATATTGATGCAGAAATCCTCAACAGAATACTAGCAAATCAAATTCAACAATATATTAGAAAGAATAATCATCATGACCAAGAGAGATTTATCCCCGAGATGGAAGGATGGTTCAACATATGCAAATTCACGTACGTGATAAATCATATCAACAGAATGAAGAATACAAACCATATAATCATTTCAATTGATGCTGACAAGCATTTAATAAAACTCAATATGTCATCATGATACAAACCCTCAAAACACCAGGGAAAGAAGGAACATACTTCAATATAATAACAGCCATATACCACAGACCCACAGCTAGTATTGAAGTGGCCTCGTTGTCCGGGGTAACATCCAGAGTTCTTGGTCTCACAGCCAAGGAAATCAAGGACATGGGCACACCAAGAGGTTTACAGCAGAAAGTTAATAGGAGAAACAAAGAGAACAGCTTTCTGCTACAGAGAGGGGTCCCAGAAAAAAACGGTTGCCATCCGGCAGTGAAATGCAAGGGTTTTTATAGATGAGCTAGTGGGGAGACAGTACCTGATCACCTACATAGGGTACAAACAACCGGTTAGGACCAGGTGTACCATCTGCATAGGGTGTGAATCTCTGGCAGCCCCCACCCTAATCTTTTATTATGCAGGCAGGTCCTCAGCCTGAGCTACTCCATGTTGCTCATTTCATTCTTACTGTGCATGTGCTAAAAAGGGAGGTGGAAAGCCCATGGTGGACATGCCTGGCCCCAGGTGGCCTTTTCTATCTGTGCAGCTGTTGGCATCCCCCTATGAAAGCTTCCAGCTTCCTATCTATCTATAATAGAAAATCAATGTACCAACATTTTATCTCTATGTACCATCTCAAACACAGGATTTAAACTTTCATAAAAGATACAATTCCCAAGAGTATTAAAGATCCAGAAATAAATTTAACAAAAATGTGAAAGGATTCTTTGCAGAAAACTGTAAGACTTTATTAAGAGAATGTTATCAGTCAAATTTCCAGATTAAGAATAACATTCTTGGTTTCAATCTTCATTTGTCTTGGTTGAAACCTACGGTTGTGCATCACCTATAACATAAATATAAAATTAGGGTCTGTTACTCAGCAGATTTTTATTCATATGACACTAGAGGTATGTGACTACCATGTTGATGAACTAGTATCAGAACCTTAAGGGTGACCCTTTAGCTTACATCCAGTTAGCCTCTGAATAAACTCTGAAGGTAGACTTCCAGGCATATTAACAATATTTTTAATTCATGCCACTTTTTCTAGTAGAATAAGGAAACAAAGAGACTGTTCAAGTTCAGAATGAATTAAATCAAGTGAATCTATTTTGTATGTATAAGTGGAAAGCAAAAAAAAAATGCATATACTTTCAATGAAAATTCAACGAAACAAAATCCTAAGGGAAAAAGATATTTTAAAGTATCATTTAAATATTTTGATATGAAATAACACTCTGAATATAGAATACGTTTAGAATTCCCTAAATGAAAAACACAGAAAAGTCAGTATTACATTTGTTTTGTGTCTCTTGTGAAAAAGTGTAAAAATGTTACTTTGGTCTAGTTTAGCCATTATGTAGCTGCTTTAAGTAGGGCTAACATTTGTCACTAATTTCACAGGTACTCCTGCCTCTTTACATACCTAAAAGCAGTTCAGTTTATACAGTAAACTGAATATCCACGCTACCTTTAAGCCATTACCATCACAGTTAACATCACAATATAAACTGATGCTTATTGTAAACATGTTATGTATTTGTTAAAAACAGGCCTCTATAAAAATATCTGAAAATTATTGCCTGTTGGTAAAATGACTTACATTTAAAAGAACACGTTTTCAACTTTCTTTAAAAATGACACGTAAAATTGTATATATTTATCATGTAAAACATGACGTTTTAAATATATACATATATACATTGTAAAATGGCTACATCAAGCTTTAATATATGCATTACTTCATATAGCTGTGAAGATACTCGAAATCTGTTTTAGCATGTTTCATTTCTTTCATATCGTAATCCAATAGTTTTGACCCAATTTTTCTCTGTCTCTTGAAGTCTTGGCCTCAAGTGATCCTTCTGCCTCGGCCTCCCAAAGTGCTGGAATTAAAAGCATGAGCCACCACACCTGGCCCTCTATCTCTGATAGTGTGTAAGGCAGCCATTTGGGGTCTGAACTACCTTCAAAGAACCTTTAGACGTGAAGTATGATATTAAAGTAGCAGTAATTTTACCTCTGTGTCACACAAAATACTGTGAAAATAGAAATACAATAGTTTGCATTTTAACTGAATAACAAACCTGCTTCCAGCACTTTAGCGAGATCAAAAGTGGGCAGAATCCCCTCCCTGACATCAGGACCATCTCCAAGCTCATCCTCTATCTTAAGCAGAGCCAGTTCCTGTTGAAAAGCTTCCACGTCAGACCCTTAAAAGATAAAAAGGTCATCAATTTACAAATTAAAACATGAACTATGAATGAGGAAATGATAGTATTTATTCCCTCATCATTATGAAATAAAAACCTGTAGGCTAATTATTTCAGGAGTCTGCTGCCAGGAAAACAGGAAAGCAGAGATGTTCAAACATTGCCCTTTCCTTTCCCAAGGCTGGCCCTAGACAACTTACTTGTCCCTTTTGTACTCATTTGTTCTTATTCTTATCACATTAAATCAGTGATTTGTTTGAGTCAGTCTGACTAGACTATGAGCTTTAGGCAAAAATTTGGCACTGACATCTCCAGCACTTAGTATATTAGGCGGCATGAGGAAGCATTAATAAATGTGTGTTAAAAAGTTTCTTAAAAAATACATGAGGTGTCCGCAGATGGCAGACTAGGAAGCTGCAAGGTGCCATTCTTCCACAGCAACAAAAAACAAAACAAAAAACAGAAAATGGCTGAACAAACCATACAGGAGCTCTGGAAAAAGGTTTACGGCAACCATGCAAATACCCAATCAACAAAAAGCCTCTGTCAAAATGGTAGGAAAGCTTAGTGGTTTTTTATGTGTCCTTGTCCCACCCCTCTCCACAGCAGCAGTCAGAAATGTTTAAGATTCCTTCCTAATGTTTTCTGTCCTCCTGTTACTGGTATGTCATAAAATATAATGCATAAATATACCTCCACCACCCATAAGCATTATTCTCCACTCTCCCTTCACCTTCAACAGCAGGCGCTGCTTCATTTTCAATCACCCCACTAGGTGCAATACCCTGATTATCAGTTGGTGGTTCCTCTTCTTGACGTTTTTCCTCGGTGGGCTGCTGGACCTAAGGATGTAAGTGTGTGTGCGAATAAAAAGTCAATAATATAAATACACAAATGCATATGTGCATCGAATCATACATCTAAAGACATTTTTCCAACATATATATATATACATACACATATATATAGAGAGACAGACAGATAGATAGATAGATAGATAGATAGATAGACAGACAGATAGATACATAGAGAGAGAGAGAGAGAGAGAGAGAGAGAGAAATATCCATATCCACACAGGTAACACCAGAATATAATATTCCTGAACCAACGTTTCCTTCATGAGATGCCATCATCATTTTTTATCAGCATGGAACACCTGTATCAGTGCATGTATACCAGCTCAAAAATAGTTTTAAAATAAATTGTGTTAACAGAAAACATCAAATGTTAAAGGACTCACAATCACAGATCCAACTGGCTGGGAAGACTCTTGGTCATTTCCTCTTTCTGAGGATTGGGATCTTGTTCTCACATGCTCACTCATATTTCCCACTGAAAATAGAATATTGTTATTTGGAAAAAGTGTGTAACAACTTAGCTATATATATGAACATTCCATGGCAAAATGGTGATTTGTACTTTTTTAATTTTGAAAACATTTTCAACGTAGTTCACACAGCATTGATAAGTACCCACGCTTTCCAATCAAACTAAGGACAGATTTGTTTGTATCATAGTCGAAGAGGCATAGAAATCACCTTAACGCCATAGGCAAAAGACAGAGGACATTTCTGCGTTTTGGTTTCACAATTAGACTCTCCATCATGAAGACATTTGGGGAAAAAAGGGCAGAGAATTGAAACTGAAATGATCACTGCTTTCGTCCCACTCTGATTTGCTAGGCCCACTTCACCCCCACACCCCTCTCAAAATCAAGTCTTGTTGGAAAGCACAGCCTCGCCCATTCCTTCCATGGCGTCCATGGCGGAGGTGAGAAATTGTGAAACAGAGTGAACGTTATGCTCCTCACGGGACACCTCTGCCAGGCACTCTACAGACCTCGGGGCCACAGTCACCAGCCCACCGCGTTCCCAGTTCCCAGGCCCCTTCCTTACTGACCACACGGTCCCTTCCCGCATTCCTACCGAGGAATCTGGAAACTGTCCTCTCTCAGAGGGTTCCAGGAATTTTCGAGACTCAGACACCTCTAACAGCACCCCCAGCACTCGCCCCATCTTCACGCGATCCCTCCCCTCTGCGACCCACCTTCCTCCCTTGTCCCTCGTCCCAGCCCAGCCACGACGACAAGTCCCACGGTGGCGTCGCGACCTGGGAGGAGCCGGACGACGACCGCGAGGCCCTTTTCCCTCAGAAGCCACGGACTGTGCCGCAGGACCTGTCCAAAGCCAGCTGGCTCCTCCACACATTCACCCACAGCTAAATTCCCAGGAAGACCGCTCTGCGGACCTACCGGCTGAGTCTCGGTCAGTGAGAAAGAATCAAGATGGCGGAAAGAATGAAGACACTCCCTCTCCTTGCAGAGCTGTGTGTGGACAGAAGGCGGGCAGCGAGGCGCATGCGCAACAACAACACGTGTAGCAACAGACATGCGTAACAACAGACAAGCGCAGTAACAGGTCTGTACAGCATGCGCACTGAGTGGGGCATTCGCCTCGTGACTGATGTTTTTCCTGCCTCTTTGGAGGACGTAAACCACCAGCGCTCCTGACAACGAAAATGAACTTGCAAAGCACTTTTCTTTTTCCCCCGCCCAACCTTTCTTTCACTTCCAGTGGCTTTGGAGAATATGAGCCCCAGGTTACTCTAATAATGTGTTTCAGAAAACTTCACCATCATAGAAATAAATCTTAAATATTTTAATATCTGTTTTATATATGCTTCCATAAATCATTTTCTTGCCTCCTTCACGAGTTTGCTGTCATGCTTGCAATGGTCTTACCCATTCCAATTTAAGACATTCATAGTTTTTGGTTGCATTATTGTACGTTCAAAATCTTTGATCCATCTGGACAAAATTAAAGTGGTAGGAACTCAACATTATTTGTTGAATCCCTGTTTCACCCACTGTTTTGAAATGGCTCTTTTATCATCACCTACATCCCCACTCAATTTTGTATGTAACTCTCTTCTTTTAATTTTCTTCCATTGAGTTGTTTATACCTGTACCACTACTACACTATTTTAATTGCTGTAGCTTAATTATATTTGAAATGTGAAATAATGCTTGCCCTCCCTCATTGATTTCTCCTTTTCTATCAATTCTGACACGTTGGTCTTTCAGATGAACTTCAGAATCATTTGATCAGGTGCTAAAATATTCCTGTTGAAATACTAGTTATTATTTTTATATTACATGTTAACTCTGGGAAAATAGCCATGTTTCTATTTTAGAATCTCTCCATCCAAAAAACAAAGCCACTCCTCAATTCCTCAAGTCTTTTAACATATCCCACACAATGACTGTGTTATTTGCTTCATATTAGTTCTTCACATTCAAATTAAATTTATTCATGGGCATTTTTATTTTTCTATTCCATTGCTGACACATGTTTGCTTTTACTCCACTATGTGTTTCACACAAGTCAAACAACCTCTGTTTGCAAACCATATGATTCTATACCTAGAAAATCCCAGACTCTCTGCCTGAAAGCTCCTTGATCTTATAAACAACTTCAGGGAATTTTCAGGATACAAAATTAATGTACAAAATCCAGGAGCGTTTCTGTACACCAACTGCCTTCAAGCTCAGAGGCAAATCAGAAACACAATCCCATTCACAACTGCCACAAAAAGAATAAAATATCTAGGAATACAGCTAACTAGGGAGGAGAACAATCTCTGCTATGAGAACTACAAAACACTGCTCAAAGAAATCAGAGATGACACAAACGGAAAAACATTCCATGCTCGTGAACAGGAAGAAGCAATATTTTCAAAATGGGCAAACAGACCAGGGCAATTTATAGATTCAGTGATGTTGCTATTAAACTACCAATGACATTCTTCACGGAATTAGAAGAAAACTATTTTAAAATTCATATGGGATGGTTGCGGGGATCTGGCAAGATGGCCTCATAGGAAAAGCTTTGGTCTGCAACTCCCAGTGAGACCAATGCAGAAAGCAAGGGCTTTCTGCATTTCCAACTGAGGTACCCAGTTCATCTTATTGGGACTGGTTAGGCAGTGGGTGCAGCCCATGGAGGGTGAGCAAAAGCAGGGTGGGGCATCCCCTACCCATGAAGTGCAAGGAGTCAGGAATCTCCCTCCCCCAGCCAAGGAAAGCTGTCAGGTACTGTGCTATCTGGCCCAGATACTATGCTTCTCCCACAGTTTTTGCAATCTGCAGACCAAGAGATTCCCTCTTGTGCCAACACCAGCAGGGCCCTGAGTTTCAAGTACAAAACTGGGCAGTTGTTCAGGCAGACACTGAGCTAGTTGCAGGGGTTTTATGTTTTTTCGGTACCCCAGTAGCACCTGGAACCCAGTGTGACACAACTGTTCACTCTCCTGGAAAGGGGGCTGAATCCAGTGAACCAGGTGGTCTTGCTCAACAGGTCCCAGTCCTATGGAGCCCAGCAAGCTAAGAATCACTGGCTTGAAATTCTCATTGCCCGCCCAGCAGTCTGATGTCTACCTGGGACTATTGAGCTTGGTGGGAGGAGGGGCATCCACTATTACTGAGGCTTGAGTAGGTGGTTTTCCCCTGACAGTGTTAAGGAGGCGTGGAAGCTCGGAATGGGTGAAATTCATCACAGTGTGGCAAAGTGGCTGTGGCCAGATTGCTTCTCTAGATTCCTCCTCACTGGGCAGGGCATCTCTGAAGGAAAGGCAGAGGCCCAGTCAGGGGCGTATAGATAAAACTGCCATCTCCCTGGGATAGAGCAAATGGGGGAAGAGGTGGCTGTGGGTGCAGCTGCAGTGGACTTAAATGTTCCTGCCCGCCGTCTCTGAAGAGAGGATAGTTCCTGACAAGGAGGTTTCTCCCAGCACAGTGCTTGAGCTCTGGTAAGGGACAGACTGCCTCCTCAAGTGGGTCCCTGACCCCCGTGCCTCCTGACTGGGAGAGACCTCCCAGCAGGGGTCCACAGACACCTCATACAGGACAGCTCTGGCTGGCATCAGGTCAGCGCCCCTCTGGGACAAAGCTTCCAGAGGAAGAAGCAGGAAGCAATCTTTGCTGTTCTGCAGCATCCACTGGCGATGCCCAGGCAAACGGTATGGAGTGGACCTCCAGCAAACTGCAGCAGACCTGCAGAAGATGGACCCGGCTGTTAGAAGAAAAACTAACAAACAGAAAGCAATAACATCAACATTAACAAAAAGGACCCCCAGATGGAAACCACATCCAAAGGTCATCAGCCTCAAGGATCAAAGGTAGATAAATCCATGACGATGAGGAAAAACCAGTGCAAAAATCCTGAAAATTCCAAATGATCGCAACTTCTCCTCCAAATGATGCCTCTTCTCCTCCAAATGATTGCAACTCCTCTCCAGCAAGGGCACAAAACTGGACAGAGAATGAGTTTGACAAACTGACAGAAGGAGGCTTCAGAATGTGGGTAATAGCAAACTCTTCTGAGCTAAGGAGCATCTTCTAACCCAATGCAAGGAAGCTAAGAACCTTGACAAAAGGTTACAGGAACTGCTAACTAGAAGAACCCATTTTAGGGAAGAACATAAATGACCTGAGGGAGCGGAAAAACAGAGGACTACATCTTCATGAAGCATACACAAGAATTAATAGCTGAATCAATGAAGTGATTGAAGTGATTGAATCAGAGATTGAAGATCAACTCAATGAAATAGAGCGAAAAAACAAGGTTAGAGAAAAAAGAGAGAAAAGAAATGAACAAAGCCTCCAAGAAGTATTAGACTATGTGAAAAGACCAAATCTATGTTTGATCAGTGTACCTGAAAGTAACAGGGAGAATGGAACCATGTTGGAAAACACTCTTCAGGATAATATTCAGGAGAACTTCCCCAACCTAGCAAGGCAGGCCAACATTCAAATTCAGGAAATACAGAGGACACCACAAAGATACTTCTCGAGAAGAGCAACCCCAAGACACATAATTGTCAGATTCACCAAGGTTGAAATGAAGGAAAAAATGTTAAGGGCAGCCAGAGAGAAAGGTCAGGTTACCCACAAAGGGAAGCCCATCAGACTAACAGCGGATCTCTCAGCAGAAACCCTACAAGCCAGAAGAGATTGGGGGCCAATATTCAACATTCTTAAAGAGAAGAATTTTCAAGCCAGAATTTCATACCCAGCCAAACGAAGCTTCATAAGAGAAGGAGAAACAAAATCCCTTACAGACAAGCAAATGCTGAGAGATTTTGTCACCACCAGGCCTGCCCTAAAAGAGCTCCTGAAGGAAACACTAAACATGGAAAGGAACAACCGGTACCAGCTACTGCAAAAAAAAAAAAAAAAAAAAAAAAAAAAAAAAAACTAATTGTAAAGACGAACAATGCTATGAAGAAACTGCATAAACTAATGGGCAAAATAACTAGCTAGCATAATAATGGAAGGATCAAATGCACATATAACAATATTGACCTTAAATGTAAATGGGCTAAATGCCCCAATTAAAAGACACAGACTGGCAAATTGGATAAAGAGTCAAGACCCGTCAGTGTGCTGTGTTCAGGAGACCCATCTCATGTGCAAAGACACACATAGGCTCAAAATAAAGGGATGGAGGAATATTTACCAAGCAGATGGAAAGCAAAAAAAAGGCAGGGGTTGCAATCCTAGTCTCTGATAAAAGACTTCAAACCAACAAAGATCAAAAGAGACAAAGAAGGGCATTACATAATGGTAAAGGGATCAATGCAACAAGAAGAACTAACTATCCTAAATACACATGCACCCAATACAGAAGCACCCAGATCCATAGAGCAAGTTCTTAGAGACCTACAAAGAGACTTAGACTCCCACACAATAATAGTGGGAGACTTTAACACCCCACAGTCAATATTAGACAGATCAATGAGACAGAAAATTAACAAGGATATCCAGGACTTTAACTCAGCTCTGGACCAAGCAGACCTAATAGACATCTACAGAACTCTCCACCCAAAATCAACAGAATATACATTCGTCTCAGCACCACATCACACTTATTCTAAAATTGACCACATAATTGGAAGTAAAACACTCCTCAGCAAATGCAAAAGAACGGATATAACAAACAGTATCTCAGACCACAGTGCAATCAAATTAGAACTCAGGATTAAGAAACTCACTCAAAACCCCACAACTACATGGAAACTGAACAACCTGCTCCTGAATGACTACTGGGTAAATAATGAAATTAAGGCAGAAACAAAAATGTTCTTTGAAACCAATGAGAACAAAGACACAACATACCAGATTACTGGGACACATTTAAAGCAGTGTGTAGAGGGAAATTTATAGCAGTAATTGCCCACAATAGAAAGCAGGAAAGATCTAAAATCAATATCCTAACATCACAATTATAAGAACTAGAGAAGCAAGAGCAAACACATTCAAAAGCTATCAGAAGACAGAAATAACTAAGATCAGAGCAGAACTGAATGAGATACAAACACGAAAAACCCTTAAAAAAATGAATCCAGGAGCTGGCTTTTTGAAAAAAATCAATAAAATATATAGACCAGTAGCCAGACTGATAAAGAAGAAAAGAGAGAAGAATCAAATAGATGCAATAAAAAATGACAAAGGGGATATCACCACTGATCCCACAGAAATACAAACTACCATCAGTGAATACTGATGGTATTGATTCTATATACTGTGAATACTATAAACACCTCTATGCAAATAAACTAGAAAATCTAGAAGAAAGGGATAAATTCCTGGACACATACACCCTCCCAAGAATAAACCAGGAAGAGGTAGAATCCCTGAATAGACCAATAACAGGCTCTGAAATTGAGGCAGCAATTAATAGCCTACCAACCAAAAAAGTCCGGGATCAGATGAATTCACAGCCAAATTCTACCAGAGGTACAAAGAGGAGCTGGTACTATTCCTTCTGAAACTACTCCAAAAAATAGTAAAAGAGGAAATCCTCCCTAACTCATTTTATGAGGCCAGCATCATCCTGATACCAAAGCCTGGCAGAGAAACAAAAAAAAAAAAAAAAAAAGAGAGAGAATTTTAGACCAATATCCCTGATGAACATTGATCCAAAAATCCACAATAAATTGCTGGCAAACCGAATCCAGCAGCACATCAAAAAGTTTACCCAGAACAATCAAGTCGGCTTCATCCCTGTGACGCAAGGCTAGTTCAACATATGCAAATCAATAAACGTAATCCATCACATAAACAGAACCAATGACAAAAACCACATGATTACCTCAATAGATGCAGAAAAGGCCTTTGACAAAATTCAACAGCCCTGCATGCTAAAAACTCTCAATAAACTAGGCATAGAAGGAAGGTTTCTCAAAATAATAAGAGCTGTTCATGACAAACCCACAGCCAATATCATACTGAATGGGCAAAAACTGGAAGCATTCCCTTTGAAAACTGGCACAAGACAAGGATGCCCTCTCTCATTACTCCTATTCAACATAGTATTGGAAGTTCTGGCCAGGGCAATCAGGTAAGAGAGAGAAATAAAGGGTATTCAGGTAGGAAAAGAGGAAGTCAAATTATCTCTCTTTGCAGATGACATGATTGGATATTTAGAAAACCCCATCATCTCAGTCCAAAATCTCCTTAAGATGATAAGCAACTTCAGCAAAGTCTCAAGATATAAAATCAATGTGTAAAAATCACAAGCATTCTTATGCACCAATAACAGACAAACACAGAGCCAAATCATGAGTAAACTCCCACTCACAATTGCTATTAAGAGAATAAAATACCTAGGAATACAACTTACCAGGGATGTGAAGGACCTCTTCAAGGAGAACTACAAACCACTGCTCAATGAAATAAGAGAGGACACAAACAAATGGAAAAACATTCCATGCTCATGGATAGGAAGAATCAATATTGTCAAAATGGCCATACTGCCCAAAGTAATTTATAGATTTAATGCTATCCTGATCAAGCTACCATTGACTTTCTTCACAGAATTGGAAAAAACTACTTTAAATTTCATATGGAACCAAAAAAGAGCCCTCACAGCCAAGACAATCCTAAGCAGAAAGAACAAAGCTGGAGACATCATGCTACATGACTTCAAATTGTACTACAAGGTACAGTAACAAAAACAGCATGGTACTGGTACCAAAACAGATATATAGACCAATGGAACAGAACAGAGGCCTCAGAAATAATGCCACATATCTACAACCATCTGATCTTTGACAAACCTGACAAAAACAAGCAATGGGGAAAGGATTCCCTATTTCATAAATGGTGTTTGGAAAACTGGCTAGCCGCTCGGATCCCTTCCTTACACCTTATACAACTCAAGGTGTATTAAAGACTTAAACGTAAGACCTAAAACCATAAAAACCCTAGAAAAAAGCCTAGGCAATACCATTCAGGACATTGGCATGGGCAAAGACTTCATGACTAAAACATCAAAAGCAATGGCAACAAAAGCCAAAATAGACAAATGGAATCTGATTAAACTAAAGAGCTTCTGCACAGCAAAAGAAACTGTCATCAGAGTGAACAGGCAACCTACAGAATGGGAGAAAAATTTTGCAATCTATCCATCTGACAAAGGGCTAATATCCAGCATCTACAGAGAACTTAAACAGATTTATAAGAAAACAAACAAACAAACAAACCCATCCAAAAGCGAGCGAAGGATATGATCAGACACTTCTCAAAAGAAGACATTTATGCAGCCAACAAACATATGAAAAAAAGCTCATCATCACTGGTCATTAGAGAAATGCAAATCAAAACCACAATGAGATACCATTTCATGCCAGTTAGAATGGTGATCATTAAAAAGTCAAGAAACAACAGATGCTGGAGAGGATGTGGAGAAATAGGAATGCTTTTACACTGTTGGTGGGAATGTAAATTAGTTCAACCACTGTGGAAGACAGTATGGCGATTCCTCAAGGTTCTAGAACTAGAAGTACCATTTGACCCAGCAATCTCATTACTGGGTATATACCCAAAGGATTATAAATCATTCTACTATAAAGACACATGCACACATATGTTTATTGCAGCACTGTTCACGATAGCAAAGACTTGGAACTAGCCCAAATTCCCATCAGTGATAGACTGGATAAAGAAAATGTGGCACATATACACCATGGAATACTATGCTGCCATAAAAAAGGATGAGTTCATG
This sequence comes from Pongo pygmaeus, assembly GCF_028885625.2. Lineage (NCBI taxonomy): Eukaryota > Metazoa > Chordata > Mammalia > Primates > Hominidae > Pongo > Pongo pygmaeus. Next base: position 55,698,026 of record NC_072396.2, on the reverse strand, counting down.
TCCTTTCCAGGGACATTGATGATGCTGAAAACCATCATTCTCAGCAAACTAACACAAGGACAGAAAACCAAACACTGCATGTTCTCACTTATAAGTGGGAGTTGAACAATGAGAACACATGGACACAGGGAGGGGAACATCACACACCGGGGCCTGTCAGGGTTGGGGGGCTAGGGGAGGGATAGCATTAGGAGAAATACCTAATGTAGATGACAGGTTGATGGGTGCAGCAAACCACCATGGCATGTGTATACCTATGTAACAAACATACACATTCTGCACACATACCCCAGAACTTAAAGTATAATAAAAATAAAGCATAATAGAACCTAAAAAAAAAGAAAGAATTAGTCAGCTCGAAAATAGGTTACTTGAAAATACACCATCAGAGGAGGCAAAAAAAATTTTTAAGCATGCCTAAAGGATTTAGAAAATAGTCTCAAAAGAGCAAATCTAAGAGTTATTGACCTTAAAGAGGAGGTAAAGAAAGTGATAAATATAAAAAGCATATTAAAAGGGATAATATCAAAGAACTTCCCAAACCTAGAGAAAGATATCAACATTCAAGTACAAGAAGGTTATAGAACACCAAGCAGATTTAACCCAAAGAAGAGTACCTCAAGGCATTTAATAATCAAACTTCCAAAGGTCAAGGAAAAATAACAGGTCTTAAAAGCAGCAAGAGAAAAGAAACAAATAACACACAATGGAGCTCCAATACATCTGGCAGCAGACTTTTCAGAGGAAACCTTACAGGCCAGGATAGAATGGCATGATATATTTAAAGTGCTGAAGGAAAAAATTTTTTTACCGTAGAAGAGTATATCTGGTGAAAATATTATTCAAGCATGAATGAGAAAGACCTTCCCAGACAAACAAACTCTGAGGGATTTCATCAACTCCAGACATGTCCTACGAGAAATCCTAAAGGGCATTCTTCAATATGAAAGAAAAGGATGTTAATGAGCAATAAGAAATCATCTGAGGCCGGGCATGGTGGCTCACAACTGTAATCCCAGCACTTTGGGAGGCCGAGGTGGGTGGATCACCTGAGGTCAGGAGTTTGAGACCAGCCTGACCAACAAGGTGGAACTCTGTCTCTACTAAAAATACAAAAATTAGCTGCACGTGGTGGCACATGCCAGTAATCCCAGACACTTGGGAGGCTGAGGCAGGACAATTGCTTGAACCTGGGAGGTGGAGGTTGCAGTGAGCCGAGATCATGCCATTGCACTCCAGCCTGGACAACAAGAGTGAAACTCTGTCTCAAAAAAAAAAAAAAAAAAAGAAGAAAAGAAAAAAGAAATCATCTGAAGGTACAAAACTCACTGGTAATAAGCATACAGAAAAACACAAAATGTAAGACTGTAGTACTGTAGTTGTGGTGTGTAAACTACTCTTATCTTCAGTAGAAAGACTAAATGAGAAACCAATCAAAAATAATAACTGTACCAACTTTTCAAGACAGAAACAGTAAAACAAAACATAAACTACAAAGAGTTACAAAGTGATGGGATGAAGTTAAAGTGTACATTATTTATTAGTTTTCCTTGTACATGTTTGTTTGTTGGGTTTTTTTATGCAATCAGTAGTAAGTTGTCAACAGTTTAAAATAATTGTTATAAGATAGTATTTGCAAACCTCATGATAGCCTCAAATTGAAAAACATATAATGGATACATAAAAAATAAAAAGCAAAAAATTAAAGCATACCACCACAGAAAATCACCTTCGGTAAGAGGAAAATAAGAAGGTACAAAAGAAGAAAGAGAAGACACACAAAACAACCAGAAAACCAAAACAAAATGGCAGGAGTAAGACCTTACTTATCAATAATAACATTGAATGTAAATGAACCAAACTTTCTAATCAAAAGGCCCAGAGTGGTTGAAAGAATGAAAAAACAAGACCCAATGATCTGGTGCCCACTTCACCTATAAAGACACATGTAAAATGAAAATAATGGGATGGGAAAAGATATTCTATGCCAATGGAAACCAAAAAAGAGCAGGAGTAGCTATCCTAATATCATACAAAATACATTTCAAGACAAAGACTATGAGAAGAGACAAAGAAGGTCACTATATAATGCTAAAGGAGTCAATTAAGCAATGGGATATAGCAATTGCAAATATATATGCACCCAACATAGGAGCACCCAGATATATAAAGCAAATATTGTTGGAGCTAAAGAAAGAGATAGACCACAATACAATAATAGCTGGAAACTTCAACACCCTATTTTCAGCATTGGACAGATCTCCTGGACAGAAAATCAGCAAAGATACATCAGCTTTAATCTGCACTACAGACCAAGTGGACCTAACAGATATTTACAGAACATTTTATCAAACAGCTGCAGAATACACATTTTTTTTTTCCTTAGCGCATGGATCATTCTCAAGGATAGACCATATGTTAGGCCACAAAAGAAGTCTTCAAACATGCAAAAAATTGAAATAATATCAAGCGTCTTCTCTGATCAAAACGGAATAAAACTAGAAATCAACAGCAAGAGAAACTTTGGAAACTATAGAAGTACATGGAAATCAAACGATATGCTTCTGAATGACCAGTGGGTCAATGAAGAAATTAAGAAGAAAATTGATAAATGTCTTGAAACAAATGATAATGTAAACACAACACACCAAAACCTATGGCATACAGCAAAAGAAGTACCAAGAGGGAAGTTTATAACTATAAGTGCCTATATCAAAAAACAACAAATACATCGAATAAAAAAAAACCAACATTGCATCCAAAAGTACTAGAAAAGCAAGAGTAAACCTAACCAAAAATTAGAAGAAAAGAAATAATAAAGATCAGAGTAGAAATAAATGAATTTAAAATGAAGAAAATATACAAAAGATCAATGAAACAAAAAGTTGGTTTTTGAAGAGATAAACAAAATTGACAAACCTTTAGCCAGACTAACAAAAAAAGAGACAAGACCCAAATAAGTAAAATCGGAGATGGAAAGGGAGACATTACAACTGATACTACAGAAATTCAATGGATCATTAGTGAATACTATGAGCAACTATATGCCAATATTTTGGAAAATCTAGAAGAAATAGACAAATTCCTAGACACATTCATTCTGCCAAGACTGAACCATGAAGAAATCCAAAACCTGAACAAACCAATAACAAGGAAGGAGATCCATAATAAAAAGTATCCCAGCAAAGGAAACCCAGGATCCAATGGCTACACTGCTGAATTCTACCAAGCCGTTAAAGAAGAACTAACACTAATCCTACTCAAATTATTCCAAAAAATAGAGGAGGAGAGAATACTTCTAAACTCATTCTACAAGGAAAATATTACCCTGATACCAAAACCAGACAAAGACACATCACAAAAAGGAAACTATAGGCCAGTATCACTGATGAATATTGATATAAAAATCCTCAACAAAATACTAGCAAACCTAATTCAACAACACATTAAAAAAAAGTCATTCATCATGACCAAGTGGGATTTAATCCAGGGATGCAAGGATAGTTCAACATATACAAATCAATTAATGTGATAAATCATATCAACAGAATGAAGGCCAAAAACCATATGATCATTTCAATTGATGCTGAAAAAGCATTTGGTAAAATTCAACATCGCTTCATGATAAAAACCCTCAAAAAACTGGATATAGAAGGAACATATCACAAGATAATAAAACTATATACAACAGGTCCATAGCTAGTATCATATTGAATGGGGAAAAACTGAAATCCTTTCCTCTAAGAACTGGAACAAGGATTCTCATTTTCACCACTGTTATTCAACATAGTACTGGAAGTCCTAGCTAGAGCAATCAGACAAGAGAGAAATAAAGGACATCTAAAAGGGGAAGGAAGGAGTCGAATCATCCTTGTTTGCAGAGATGTGATTTTATGTTTGGAAAAACCTAAAGACTCCAAAAGAAAACTAATAAACTGATAAACAAATTCAGGAAAGTTTCAGGATACAAAATCAACATACAAAAATCAGTAGCATTTCTATATGCTAACAGCAAACAATCAGAAAAAGAAATTTTAAAAAGTAATCACATTTACAATAGACACAAATAAAATACAATACTAGGAATTTGCTTAACCAAAGAAGTAAAAGATCTCTACAATAAAAACTATAAAACATTGATGCAAGAAATTAAATGTTAATGGGCTGGGAAAATCAATATTTTTAAATGTCCATACTACCCAAACCAATCTACAGATTTGATGCAATCCCTATCAAAATACAAATGATATTCTTCACATAAATAGAAAAAAACTCTAAAATTTATATGGAACCACAAAAGACACAGAATAGCCAAAGCTATAATGAGCAAAAAGAACAACCATGGAAGAATCATATTACCTGACTTTAAATTATACTACAGATCTATAGTAACCAAAACAGCACAGTACTGGCATAAAAACAGACACACAGACCAATGGAACAGTATAGAGAACCCAGAGATAAATTCACACATCTACAGCAAACTCACTTTTGACTAAGTTCTCAAGAACATACACTAGGGAAAGGACAGTCTCTTTATTTTTTTTTATTATTATACTTTAAGTTTTAGGGTACATGTGCACAACGTGCAGGTTAGTTACATATATATACATGTGCCATGCTGGTGTGCTGCACCCATTAACTTGCCATTTAGCATTAGGTATATCTCCTAATGCTATACCTACACCCTCCCCCCACCCCACAACAGTCCCCAGAGTGTGATGTTCCCCTTCCTGTGTCCATGTGTTCTCATTGTTCAATTCTCACCTATGAGTGAGAACACACGGTGTTTGCTTTTTTGTCCTTGCGATAGTTTACTGAGAATGATGATTACCAATTTCATCTATGTCCCTACAAAGGACATGAACTCATCATTTTTTATGGCTGCATAATATTCCATGGTGTATATGTGCCACATTTTCTTAATCCAGTCTATCATTCTTGGACATTTGGCTTGGTTCCAAATCTTTGCTATTGTGAATAGTGCCGCAATAAACATACGTGTGCATTTGTCTTTATAGCAGCATGATTTATAATCCTTTGGGTATATACCCAGTAATGGGATGGCTGGGTCAAATGGTATTTCTAGTTCTAGATCCCTGAGGAATCGCCACACTGACTTCCACAATGGTTGAACTAGTTTCCAGTCCCACCAACAGTGTAAAAGTGTTCCTATTTCTCCACATCCTCTCCAGCACCTGTTGTTTCCTGACTTTTTAATGATTGCCATTCTAACTGGTGTGAGATGGTATCTCATTGTGGTTTTAATTTGCATTTCTCTGATGGCCAGTGATGATGAGCATTTTTTCATGTGTCTTTTCTGAATAGACCAATAACAGGATCTGAAATTCTGGCAATAATCAATAGCTTACCAACCAAAAAGAGTCCAGGACCAGGTGGATTCACAGCCAAATTCTACCAGAGGTACAAGGAGGAACTGGTACCATTCCTTCTGAAACTATTCCAATCAATAGAAAAAGAGGGAATCCTCCCTTCATAAAAATCAATGAATCCAGGAGCTGGTTTTTTGAAAAGATCAACAATATTGATAGACCACTAGCAAGACTAATAAAGAAGAAAAGAGAGAAGAATCAAATAGATGCAATAAAAAATGATAAAGGGGATATCACCACCGATCCCACAGAAATACAAACTACCATCAGAGAATACTATAAACACCTCTACGCAAATAAACTAGAAAATCTAGAAGAAATGGATAAATTCCTTGACACATACACCCTCCCAAGACTAAACCAGGAAGAAGTTGAATCTGAATAGACCAAAAACAGGCTCTGAAATTGAGGCAATAATTAATAGCTTAACAACCAAAAAAAGTCCAGGACCAGATGGATTCACAGCTGAATTCTACCAGAGGTACGAGGAGGAGCTGGTACCATTCCTTCTGAAACCATTCCAATCAATAGAAAAAGAGGGAATCCTCCCTAACTCATTCTATGAGGCCAGCATCATCCTGATACCAAAGCCTGGCAGAGACACAACAAAAAAAGAGAATTTGAAACCAATATCCCTGATGAACATTGATGCAAAAATCCTCAATAAAATACTGGAAAACCGAATCCAGCAGCACATCAAAAAGCTTATCCAACATGATCAAGTGGGCTTCATCCCTGGGATGCAAGGCTTGTTCAACATACATGAATCAATAAATGTAATCCAGCATATAAACAGAACCAAAGACAAAAACCACATAATTATCTCAATAGATGCAGAAAAGGCCTTTGACAAAATTCAACAGCACTTCATGCTAAAAACTCTCAATAAATTAGGTATTGATGGGACGTATCTCAAAATAATAAGAGCTATCTATGACAAACCAACAGCCAATATCATACTGAATGGGCAAAAACTGGAAGCATTCCCTTTGAAAACTGGCACAAGACAGGAATGCCCTCTCTCACCACTCCTATTCAACATAGTGTGGGAAGTTCTGGCCAGGGCAATTAGGCAGGAGAAGGAAATAAAGTGTATTCAATTAGGAAAAGAGGAAATCAAATTGTCCCTGTTTGCAGACGACATGATTGTATATCTAGAAAACCCCATTGTCTCAGCCCAAAATCTCCTTAAGCTGATAAGCAACTTCAGCAAAGTCTCAGGATACAAAATCAATGTGCAAAAATCACAAGGATTTTTATACACCAATAACAGACAAACAGAAAGCCAAATCATGAGTGAACTCCCATTCACAATTGCTTCAAAGAGAATAAAATACTCAGGAATCCAACTTACAAGGGACGTGAAAGACCTCTTCAAGGAGAACTATAAACCACTGCTCAATGAAATAAAAGAGGATACAAACAAATGGAAGAACATTCCATGCTCATGGGTAGGAAGAATCAATATTGTGAAAATGGCCATACTATCCAAGGAAATTTATAGATTCAATACCATCCCCATCAAGCTACCAATCACTTTCTCCACAGAATTGGAAAAAACTACTTTAAAGTTCATATGGAAATAAAAAAGAGCCTGCATTGCCAAGTCAATCCTAAGCCAAAAGAACAAAGCCAGAGGCATCACGCTACCTGACTTCAAACTATATTACAAGGCTACAGTAACCAAAACAGCGTGGTACTGGTACCAAAACAGAGATATAGATCAATGGAACAGAACAGAGCCCTCAGAAATAATGGGGCATATCTACAACTATCTGATCTTTGACAAACCTGAGAAAAACAAGCAATGGGGAAAGGATTCCCTATTTAATAAATGGTGCTGGGAAAACTGGCTAGCCATATGTAGAAAGCTGAAACTGGATCCCTTCCTTACACCTTATACAAAAATTAATTCAAGATGGATTAAAGACTTAAACATTAGACTGAAAACCATAAAAACCCTAGAAGAAAACCTAGGCATTACCATTCAGGACATAGGCATGGGCAAGGACTTCATATCTAAAACACCAAAAGCAATGGCAACAAAAGCCAAAATTGACAAATGGGATCTAATTAAACTAAAGAGCTTCTGCACAGCAAAAGAAACTACCATCAGAGTGAACAGGCAACCTACAAAATGGGAGAAAATTTTCACAACCTACTCACAAAGGGCTAATATCCAGAATCTACAATAAACTCAAACAAATTTACAAGAAAAAAACAAACAACCCCATCAAAAAGTGGGCGAAGGATATGAACAGACACTTCTCAAAAGAAGACATTTATGCAGGACAGCCTCTTTAATATATAGTGCTGTGAAAACTGGATATCCACATGCAAAAGAATGAAACTACACCCCTCTCTCTCACCATATACAAAAATCAAATCAAAAAAATTATAAGACCTCAGACTATGAAACCACCAAAGGAAAACATTGGGGAAACTCTCTAGGACACTGGACTGCACAAAGATTTCATGAGCAATACCCCACAAGCACAGGCAACCAAAGCAAAAATGGACAAATTGAATTACATCAAGTTTAAAAGCTTCTGCACAGCAAAGGAAACAATCAACAAAGTGAAGCGGCAACCCACATAATGGGACAAACATTTGCAAATTACCCATCTGACAAGGAATTAATAATCAGAATACATAAGGAGCTCAAAGAACTCTATAGGAAAAAAATCTAATCGTCTCATTTAAAAATGGGCAAAAGACCTGAATGGACATTTCTCAAAAGAAGACACACAAATAGCAAACAGGTATATGAAAAGATGCTCAATATAATTGATCATCAGAGAAATGCATATTAAAGCTACAATGAGATATCTTCTCAACCCAGTTAAAATGGCTTTTATCTGAAAGTCAGGCAATGATAAATGCTAGTGAGGATGTGGAGAAAAGGGAACTCCCCTGCACTGTTGGTGGCTATGTAAATTAGTACAACCATTATGGAGAACAGTTTGGAGGTTCCTCAAGAAAACTAAAAATAGAGCTACCATACGATCCAACAATCCTATTCTCAGGCATATACCCAAAAGAAAGAAAATCAGGATAACTAAGAGACATGTGCATTCCCATGTTTACAGCAGCACTATTCTCAATATCCAAGATTTGAAAGCAACCTAAGTGTCCATAAACATATGAATGGATAAGGAAAACGTGGTACTTATACACAATGGAGTACTATTCAGCCATAAAACGAATGAGATCCAGTCATTTGCAGCAACATGGATGGAACTGGAGGTCATTATGTTAAGTGAAATAAGCCAGTTACAGAAAGACAAACTTCACATGTTGTCACTTATTTGTGACAGCTAAAAATTAAAATAATTGAACTCATGGAGACAGAGTAGAAGGGTGGTAACCAGAGGCTGAGAAGTGTAGTGGTGAAGTGGCAGGGAACTGGGGATGGTTAATGGGCACAAAAATATAGTTAGAAAGAATGAATAAGACCTAGTATTTGCTAGCACCACAGGGTGACTATAGTCAATAATAATTTAATCATACATTTTAAAATAACTAAAAGAGTATAATTAGATAGTTTGTAACACAAAGGATAAATGATTGAAGTGATGGATACCCCATTTACCCCGATGTGATTATTACACATTGCATGCCTGTAACGAAATATCTCATGTAACCCACAAATACATATACCTACTATATACTCACAAAATTAAAAATAAAAAATATTTAAAAAGAAGAGAACAATGGACACTGGGGTCTATTTGAGAGTGGAGAGCAGGAGGAGGGTGAGGACTGAAAAACTACCTATCAGGTACTATGCTGATTACCTGGGTGACAAAATTATCTGTACGCCAACCCCTACGACACATAACTTACCCATGTAACAAACCTACAAATGTATCCCTTGAACCTGAAATAGAAGTTGCAAAGAATAAGAAAAGAGAAACAGGTGTTACAAATCACTATTTTAAAAGAAATCATATGAAAATAAAGTAGCTCATTCCTTTATTCTTCTTTCTCTTATACATTATATTGTGATTTTATACAATAATTGGAGCCAACTGGACTTTCACTAGCAGCTACCCTCTGTACACCCTTACCATCCCACAGTTCCTGTCTTTCAAATAAGAAGACCATGTGATTTACTAAATAATTTTAAAGTAATAATATAATATTTTGAGATGTTAATTTACATTTCTTTGTCTGAGTTTCCTTGTGTTCATCGCCTCCCTACTCCCAACAGTTGAACAGTAGTGATATATTTCTACATGTCTTAGCCTAGTCAGGAATAAATAGACACACTTTTCAATTTGGTTATTGAAAACTTACTGAATATATAATTTACTAAAACAAAAAAAAATACACACAAAAAAAACCAGAGATCAACTCAAAATGGATTAATGCCTTAAATATAAGACCTAAAACTGTAAAAGTACTGGAAGAAAACATAGAGGAAAGCTTATTAGCATTTGTCCTGGCAAAGATTTTTGGGATACTACCCCAAAAGCATAGGCAACAAAAGCAAAAATAGACAAATGGATTGCATCAAAGCAAAAAGCTTTTGCATGGAAAAAGAAACAATCGAGTGAAGATGCAACCTGCACAATGAGAAAATATTTGCAAACTACATATCTGATAATCGGTTAATATTCAAAATATATAAGGAAATCAGACAACTCAATAGCAAGAAAATAAATAACCTGATTTAAAAATGGGCAAAGGACCTGAATAGATATTTTTCCAAAGGAGACATCCAAATTGCTGACAGTTACATAAAAATGTGCTCAATATCACTAATCATCAGAGAAACACAAATTAAAGCCACAATGATATATCACCTCACACCCATTAGAATATCTACTATCATTAAAAAACAAAAGATAACAAGTGTTGGGGGGATATTGAGCACTATTAGTGGGAATGTAAACCAGTTCAGCTATTATGAAAAACAGTAAGGAGATTCCTCAAAAAATCAAAAATAGAGTTATTGTATGATTCAGCCATTTCACTTTTAGCTATATACCCAAAGGAAGTAAAGTCACTATGTCAAAGAGATACCTGCACTTCCATGTTCATTGCAGTATTATTCACAATAGCCAAGATATGGAATCAAACTAAGTGTCCATCAACGAATCAATAGATAGGGAAAATGTGGAGTATACACACAAAGAGACAGGCACACACAATGGAATACTATTCAGCTTTAAGAAGGAAGAAAATCCTTTCATTTGCAACAATCCACATAAACCTGAAGGACATTATGCTAAGCGAAATAAACCAGACACAGAAAGGCAAATGCTGCATGATCTCATTTATATGTGGACTCTAAAAAAATCTAATTGATAGAAACTGAGAGTAGAATGGTGGTTACCAGGGGTTGGCAGGAGGATGTAGGAAATGGGGAAATGTTGGTCAAAGGGTTCAAAGTTTCAGTTAGGAGGGAGAAATAAGTTATAGAGCTCTATTGTACAGTATGGTGACTGATTATAGCAAATTATAATGTATCATATACTTGAAATTGCTAAAGAAGTAGATTTTAAATGTTCTTACTGCAATAGATATATGAGGCAATGGATACATTAATTAGCTTGATTTAATCATTCCACATTGTACACATATGTCAAAACATCATGTTACACCTCATATATATATAATTTGTATTTTTCAATTAAAAATTAATAAGCTAATTAATTGAAGTGCTTCTTGAGAAGCTCTAACCTCTATTACTCCAGAATATGACTGTAATTGGATATCAAGCCTATAAAGATGTGATTAAGTAAAAATGAAACCTTTAGGTGGCCCTAATCCAATCTAACTGATGCTTTTATAAGAAGAGGAAATTTGTATGCACAGAGAAACAGCAGGGGTGCATAGGCATAGAAGAAAGACTATGTAAGGACACAGTGAGAAGGTGACTATCTGAAAGCCAAAGAGAGAGAGACCTCAGAAGAAACTAAGCCTATATACACCTTGATCTTGGACTTCCAGCCTCCAGAACTGTGAGAAAATGAATGTCTGTTATTTAAGCCACCCATTCTGTGGTATTTTGTTATTGCAGCCCTAGCAAACTAATATACCATGCTAATGTCCCATGCTAATTTCATCAGATTTAGCTTCTCAATCCTGAAGGCATTCAATATTTCTCCTTTTTTTTGTGAAGAGAGGGCTGAATGGAGAAATGAGTGCTCAATTAGTGGGTGGAGGGCAGTTAATTTATATATATAATGGTCCTTTTTGAGGAAGAATTGAGATATGTCAGGGTCTTCCTGGTGTTTCAGGAAATGTTTGTGCATAGCATCAATAAAATTTTCGAAGACTAACACTCCAGACTGTTCTCCGGTTTTACTACATAAGGGAGGCAGAAAAACACAGTCTTCAGAAACAGGAAGACCTGGGTTTGGGCCCTTCTCATCTCCAAGTACCTCAACTGTAAATTCAAGATAGTAATAGTATCTACATCAAAGGGTTTGTAGGAAGGGTTAAACGAAGTATTGCATGGAAAGCAAGCCTAGCCTGTGAGAATTAATTTCCTTATCAGAAGTTTCTCTAAACTACAAAGGGCTATGGCAACTAAAAGTGACAGAAAGATCTCAGTACCAATAACATTTCTGTTCACCCTGCTATCCACAAGGAATTAGCCTCATACAATTTAAAAAAATGGCCTGTGAAAGGTTCAATGATTGCACCAAAACCCAACTGATTGCGTGTATGTAATACTCAGATAAAATAATGCAAATTATATCACACCTAGTAGTGCTCAATAAATATTGGTGCTTGTCAATTCTTATCACTCTACCTTTATGCCCCATCTACACACACACACACACACACACACACACACACACACACTACTCAAATACAAGTTTTTTGTTTTTTAGGGAAAGTTTTCCAGTCGTAGAAGAGAGTACACACAGATATGAACACCCCCGACACTTTTTACTCCCTAATTAAACTGTAAATGCAGGTTCACATTAACTTCTAAGGTCTCAGTGGAGATCACATTATTACAACCCAGTTGACATCAGCATAAATATTCTGAAATCATATGGGAGTATACAAGCAGAGGATGGTTTTTATTAAAATGCAACAATAGAGACTGCAGCAGAAAGCAGTTGCCACAGAGCAGAATGTATTTTCCCATCAGAAAAATATTATGGCCAGTGGTAGGCTATCTGTTTCATTTCTCTATAATCAAAAAGATTAACAGAAATATTCAACTGCATATCTTGAAAAATACAGATACAAGTCTAAAACCCGTCATACAGCAGTGAAATGGAAAAAATGGCTACAACTGTCAAGAGAGTGCAATCCACATGTGTTACACTAGGGGCAGCAGCGTATAAGGAATGGTGATGTATTCTAATTGCATTTTCGTAGAACTCTTTGATACTGGACCCAAAACAAATACATATTAATTAGACACTGAAAGACCAGTACTTTGGTTAGATTTTCTGGGATTTTTAGGTGGAATTCTAGGGAAAGATTTTGATGGTTGAGGTTTATCTCTCTGCTGCTTTTAAAGCTAGATGAATTGATGCTTTCTTTTCCCCTTAGTTTCTTTCCCTGTAACTGACAGAGCCATGTACAGAGGCAATATCATTAGGACTCCATCATACTTAGACATAAGACATGTTGGGAGACTAACAGCATGGGGCCAGCAGAGAGAATGGAAGGCGGCAGGGGCAGGATTCAAGGCCATTCCGTAGACTGATTCTCAATTAAACATTTAGGAAAAGCTATTCATCTTTGTGGATTTATATATGTATTACAATAATTATAAGGATAAATAAATCTTTGCTTGTTTGGTTAATACCCATCCTCCATACAGTCTTGCATTTTGAGTAGCAATTTTGCTTTTATCTCACAAGCTCGTGAATCAAGCATACTCAGCTTCAGTTTCCCTGGTAACGGACCTCTGCTTCCTGTCTAGACTTCTGGTCATGAGAGGAGAGAAAAGGAAAAACACAAAATGGGGGAGGAAGGGCTAGAAAATGTATTCCTTATCCCCTCTCCCCTTTCCCACCACAGTCTATTTCTCTACCACTACAGCCATCCCCCACCAGAAATGAACGAAGTCTGTTGGTGAAGTTGAGTAAAATTAATCCCACCTGTGTATGCTCCTGCCCCCTTGTCTTCCTTCCTCTCTGCATCAATTTGGTACTAACTAGTCAATTCATCCATATGCGAGTAAATATAAGGTTATCTTGACAAGAGATCCAGAGACTAAGAATCTTCGGCAGAACAGGTATCTTTCTTTGTACCTCATCCTGCCTCTCTCTGTTTCTAGAATATAGTGGTTTTATTATTAATCATAGGCAAAAGGCTCCATCTTTTCTTGCTCTCCTGCCTCCACCCTATTGAAATAAATGAGAGCAGGGAAGAAATTCACCGCTACAAGGAAGAAATCTGGTACTACTTCTAGAATCCACAGTGGCACGTATTCCAAAACTCAGGCTCTCGGGCACTGCAGCCGCTGCCTCCACATTGCACTCTGAAGGGAGGCTTTCTTGCTGGAACCCTTCCCCATCTTCTTCAGTCCAGTGTTGTGTTCTTACTTTAAATCACCCCCAGGCCACCACTCCAATCCCCAACCTCCACCAGGAACCCTCCCACAATTGCCCACTCTGTGACCCTTATCCCATCCTAAGGGGCTTTCTAGAAATCAAACTCTCTAAGATAAGCCCCATATTTGTCCCTCAGATGGGCTCTCTGCAAGTATCTGGCTTGCCTCAAGATTCTCCATTGCTGTAGTCTAATCCTTGGTTGCTACAAAGTTCAAGGAAATACTTGGGTCCTCTTTTCTTTGGCCTAAAAGACTCCTACCTCTTCTACTGACCTGGACTTCAGGGTTTCCATGTTCTCTCCCATTCCTCTCTTTTTTCTCCCACCACTCTCCCAACCTCAGGACCACAGGGCCTTGGGGGAAATGTAGAAGAAGGATATTGTTACTAATATCTTCTCTGTGGAAAATAGAGTAATTGAAAGGAGGGGACTCGTGGGTAAATTTTGAGGAAAGAGCTTGAAGAGCTAAGGATATGCCCCCCAACTTCCTCTCCACTCCCAGATGATCGAGGTGTCTCTACTCATACTCATCCACACCTGCTCTCTCTTTCAGAGGCCCAGCTGTCCATATTACTACACTGGTATTGGAACCCTGCAGTGCACTCCACATCAGCTAACATCACTCATATCCACAGATTAAAAACAACGAACTTCTCCTAAATTATCTTGAGGTAAAGTTGAAGTTTTTTTTTTTTTTGGCACCCATGACTGCATTTCTAGTTTCCAAAGACCTTTTCCCATATAAGAAATACAAAGACAGTTTAGAAAGTCAAACAAATAGAAAGGATTTAATGAAGGATTGTGGGAAATAGAAAACAACCCAGGAATAAAGTTTACTGGAAGCCAGGCAATTCAGCAACAATAATCTTCAGAAACTGAGGTAGAAGACACTGCCAGGGCAAGCAATGAGGAAGAAGGTGATAGAGTAGAAGAAGATGGAAAAAGCAAAAGAAAGAATGAAAAAGCAGTCTCAAAACAAAAAATAAAGTCATACACTTCAAAGAAGCCCTCTAAACATGTCCAGAAATCTCCTGGAGATGAAGATGACAAAGAATGCAAAGAAGAGATAAAAGCAGATCTGAAGATGGAGATACCTGCAATGACACAAAAAACACAGCCTCAAACTTGCAGAAAACCAGTGAAGGGACCTACCTACCATAATCAACGCTGCATATTAAAAGAAATCATAAAAAAATTAAATGTTTGGTTGTCTTATGTTTATATATATATATATGCTTTTTTTTTGAGATGGAGTCTTACTCTGTCACCCAGGCTGGAGTGTAGTGGCGTGATCTCGGCTCACTGCAACCTTCACCTCCCCCGTTCAAAAGATTCTCCTGCCTCAGCCTCCGAGTAGCTGGGACTACAGGCATGTGCCACCATGCCCGGCTAATTTTTGTATTTTTAGTAGGGATGAGGTTTTGTCATGTTGCCCAGGCTGGTCTCGAACTCCTGACCTCAGGCAATCCACCTACCTTGGCCTCTCAAAGTGCTGGGATTACAGGCATAAGCCACTGCACCTGGCCGACGTTCTTAGATTTTATATGAACCAACATATAGTCCTTGTTATTATCGACAGAACCCCAGTTTTTATGTACATTATTCATATTCCTCTCTGTTGTGGTTGAAAAAAATATGTTATCCTTTTTAAAGGTTATTGATTTAATTTCATGTCATTTGGTTGCATGAAGTTGCCCTTAACCATAAAGGATTATCAAGATTTTTGCACACATTTGTGCATATCTAAGATCCTTTTATCAAGGCAGTTATATCCACCATTCTCTGGCGCACCCATCATCACCAAATACTTAGTTAAAAATAAGTTTTTCTTTTAAATGACCACTCAACATAATGCTTAAGAATGGGATTTTCTGTCTATGACAGAACTTAGGAAGTAATTCTTAAATATATAATGCTGGTATACTGAAGATGAAATTATAATTCGATTTCAGTTTTGAGGCCATGTGTAAAGTTTATGTTGTAAAATATCTATTCAGTATTAGAAATAGTTAGCTGAAAGCTTTACTTCCCAAACTCATGTTGTTATGTACAACACAGACTCAGTTTCTATATGTGAAGTGAGTCTTTCTGTGTTATTCCAAAATAAAAGCAATGATTTATTTTTTCCCAATGCCAACACAATTTTAGCTAATCACTCAAAGTGGATACTTTACATTTTAATGCTGGAATTAGCAGCAGTCCTCTGGAAAACCAGACAAAACATTGACATGTAAATAAAGTTTTAAAATGAACTGCTGTTTTCTTTGGAAAGTAGAATTAGAATAGTTAACATTGATCCATAAGTCACTATTATGTGTGCATTATTGCCACTACTGTGATAATAGATAATTTTTGTTGTTGTTGTTGTTTTGTCTTGTTTTTTGTTTTTTGGGTTGTTTTTTTTTTTTAAAGATGGAATCTCACTCTGTCGCCCAGGCTGGAGTGCAGTGGCATGATTTCAGCTCACTGCAACCTCCGCCTCCCAGGTTCAAGCAACTGCCTCAGCCTCCCAAGTAGCTGGGACTACAGGTGCGTGTCACCACACCCGGCTAATTTTTGTATTCTTAGTAGAGACAGGGTTCCACTGTGTTAGCCAGGATGGTATTGATCTCCTGACCTTGTGATCCACCTGCCTTGGCCTCCCAAAGTGCTGGGATTACAGGCATGAGCCACCGCATCTGGCTGAAAATAGATAAATTTATTTATTTTTATGCCAGCTTATATTGTGAGAACACATTTAGTCAATTTGGGTTTTATTAATCTCATTCTGCTTATCCTTGGAACATCTTTCAAGTAAGTATATGAGGTTTGTAGTATAAAATTTTACTGTAAAAAATAAGAAATAGATGCATTGTTTTTGCAGAATAAATGCATTGGAATGTAGAAAAAATATGTCAGGATAGGGGACAGGGTAATAATTTAAAATGGACATGGGAGGAAATCCTGGGATGGTGTCCATGTTGTTATTTCCTCTGTATGCTGATTATACAAGTATACTGAAATTGGGAAAATATATATTGACCTGTACATGTATGACTTGTGACTTCTCTGTATATGTGCTACATTTCAACAGAGTTCTTCAAAATTTTGTTTTAAGTTCCAGGATACATGTGCAGGACGTGCAGGTTTGTCACATAGGTAAATGGGTGCCATGGTGGTTTGCTGCACCTATTTACCCATCACCTGGGTATTAAGCCCTGCCTGCATTAGCTATTTATTCTGATGCTCTCCCTCCCCTCGCCCCCTTGACAGGCCCCAGTGTGTGTTGTTCCCCTCCCTGTGTCCATGTGTTCTCATTGTTCAGTGTCCACTAATGAGTGAGAACATGCGGTGCTTGGTTTTTTGTTCCTGTGTTAGTTTGCTGAGGATGATGGCTTCCAGCTTCATTTGTGTTCCTGCAAAGGACATGATCTCATTCCTTTTTATGGCTGCATAGAATTCCATGGAGTATATGTATGACATTTTCTTTATCCAGTCTATCATTGACGGGCATTTGGGTTGATTCCATGTCTTTGCTATTTAACAGAGATTTTAAAGAACATAAACATATGTAAAATGCAAACAACAACCTCAAAAATATTTGCCACATTGTAGAAGTACAAAAGATAAAAATTATGAAGTTTTAAAATAACTACTAATAATCAATAAGCAAAAAACATCTCAAAAGAAAACTGTGGTGGAGCCAAGATGGCCGAATAGGAACAGCTCCAGTCTACAGCTCCCAGCGTGAGTGACACAGAAGACGGCTGATTTCTGCATTTCCAACTGAGGTACCAGGTTCATCTCACTGGGGAGTGCCAGACAGCAGGTGCAGGACAGTGGGCGCAGTGCACCGTGTGTGAGCCGAAGCAGGTGAGGCATCGCCTCACTCGGGAAGCGCAAGGGGTCAGGGAATTCCCATTCCTAGTCAAAGAAAGAGGTGACAGACGGCACCTGGAAAATCGGGTCACTCCCACCCTAATACTGTGCTTTTCCAACGGGCTTAACAAACGGCACACCAGGAGATTATATCCCGCACCTGACTCGGAGGGTCCTACACCCAAGGAGCCTCGCTCATTGCCAGCAAAGCAGCCTGAGATCAAACTGCAAGGTGGCAGCCAGGCTGGGGAGGGGCGCCTGCCATTGCCCACGCTTAATTAGGTAAACAAAGCAGCTGGGAAGCTCGAACTGAGTGGAGCCCACCACAGCTCAAGAAGGCCTGCCTGTCTCTGTAGGCTCCACCTCTGGGGGCAGGGCACAGACAAACAAAAGACAGCAATAACCTCTGCAGACTTAAATGTCCCTGTCGGACAGCTTTGAAGAGAGTAGTGGTTCTCCCAGCATGCAGCTTGAGATCTGAGAATGGGCAGATTGCCTCCTCAAGTGGGTCCCTCACCCCCGAGTAGTCTAACTGGGAAGCACCCCCCAGTAGGGGTGGACTGACAACTCACACGGCCAGTTATTCCTCTGAGACAAAACTTCCAGAGGAACGATCAGGCAGCAGCATTAGCAGTTCACCAATATCCGCTGTTCTGCAGCCTCCGCTGCTGATACCTAGGCAAACAAGGTCTGGAGTGGACCTCCCGTAAACTTCAACAGACCTGCAGCTGAGATTCCTGACTGTTAGAAGGAAAACTAACAAACAGAAAGGACATCCACACCAAAAACCCATCTGTACGTCACCATCATCAAAGACCAAAGATAGATAAAACCACAAAGATGGGGAAAAAACAGAGCAGAAAAACCAGAAACTCTATAAATCAGAGCACCTCTCCTCCTCCAAAGGAACGCAGCTCCTCACCAGCAACGGAACAAAGCGGGGTGGAGAATGACTTTGACGAGTTGAGAGAAGAAGGCTTCAGAAGACCAAACTACTCCAAGCTAAAGGAGGAAGTTCAAACCAATGGCAAAGAAGTTAAAAACTTTGAAAAAAAATTAGACGAATGGCTAACTAGAATAACCAATGCAGAGAAGTCCTTAAAGGACCTAATGGAGCTGAAAACCATGGCATGAGAACTACGTGACGAATGCACAAGCCTCAGTAACTGATGCGATCAACTGGAAGACAGGGTATCAGCGATGGAAGACAAAATGAATGAAATGAAGCGTGAATAGAAGTTTAGAGAAAAAAGAATAAAAAGAAACGAACAAAGCCTCCAAGAAATATGGGACTATGTGAAAAGACCAAATCTACATCCAATTGGTGTACCTGAAAGTGACGGGGAGAGTGGAACTAAGTTGGAAAACACTCTGCAGAATATTATCCAAGAGAACTTCTCCAATCTAGCAAGGCAGGCCAACATTAACATTCAGGAAACACAGAGAATGCCACAAAGATACTCCTCGAGAAGAGCAACTCCAAGACACATAATTCTCAGATTCACTGAAGTTGAAATGAAGGAAAAAATGTTAAGGGCAGCCAGAGAGAAAGGTCAGGTTACCCACAAAGGGAAGCCCATCAGACTAACAGCGGATCTCTCAGCAGAAACTCCACAAGCCAGAAGAGAGTGGGGGCCAATATTCAACATTCTTAAAGAAAAGAATTTTCAACCCAGAATTTCATATCCAGCCAAACTAAGCTTCATAAGTGAAGGAGAAATAAAATACTTTACAGACAAGCAAGTGCTGAGATATTTTGTCACCACCAGGCCTGCCCTAAAAGAGCTCCTGAAGGAAGTGCTAAACATGGAAAGGAACAACCGGTACCAGCCACTGCAAAATAATGCCAAATTGTAAAGACCATCAAGGTTAAGAAGAAACTGCATCAACTAACGAGCAAAATAACCAGCTAACATCATAATGAAAGGATCAAATTCACACATAACAATACTAACTTTAAATATAAATGGGCTAAATGCTCCAATTAAAAGACACAGACTGGCAAATTGGATAAAGAGTCAAGACCCATCAGTGTGCTGTATTCAGGAAACCCATCTCATGTGCAGAGATACACATAGGCTCAAAATAAAGGGACGGAGGAAGATCTACCAAGCAAATGGAAAACACAAAAAGGCAGGGGTTGCAATCCTAGTCTCTGATAAAACAGACTTTAAACCAACAAAGATCAAAAGAGACAAAGAAGGCCATAACATAATGGTAAAGGGATCAATTCCACAAGAAGAACTAACTATCCTAAATATATATGCACCCAATACAGGAGCACCCAGATTCAGATTCATAAAGCAAGTCCTTAGAGACCTACAAAGAGACTTAGACTCCCACACAATAATAATGGGAGACTTTAACACCCCACTGTCAACATTAGACAGATCAACGAGACAGAAAGTTAACAAGGATACCCAGGAATTGAACTCAGCTCTGCAGCAAGTGGACCTAATAGACATCTACAGAACTCTCCACCCCAAATCAAAAGAATATACGTTCCTTTCAGCACCACACCACACCTATTCCAAAATTGACCACATTGTTGGAAGTAAAGCACTCCTCAGCGAATGTAAAAGAACAGAAATTATAACAAACTGTCTCTCAGACCACAGTGCAACCAAACTAGAACTCAGGATTAAGAAACTCACTCAAAACCGCTCAACTACATGAAAACTGAACAACCTGTTCCTGAATGACTACTGGGTACATAACGAAATGAAGGCAGAAATAAAGATGTTCTTTGAAACCAATGAGAACAAAGACACAACATACCAGAATCTCTGGGACACATTCAAAGCAGTGTGTAGAGAAAAATTTATGGCACTAAATGCCCCCAAGAGAAAGCAGGAAAGATCTAAAATTGACATCCTAACATCACAATGAAAAGAACTAGAGAAGCAAGAGCAAACACATCCAAAAGCTAGCAGAAGGCAAGACATAACTAAGATCAGAGCAGAACTGAAGGAAATAGAGACACAAAAAACCCTTCATAAAAATCAATGAATCCAGGAGCTGGTTTTTTGAAAAGATCAACAAAATTGATAGACTGCTAGCAAGACTCATAAAGAAGAAAAGAGAGAAGAATCAAATAGACGCAATAAAAAATGATAAAGGGGATATCACCACTGATCCCACAGAAATACAAACTACCATCAGAGAATACTATAAACACCTCTACGCAAATAAACTAGAAAATCTAGAAGAAATGGATAAATTCCTGGACACATACACCCTCCCAAGACTAAACCAGGAAGAAGTTGAATCCCTGAAGAGACCAATAACAGGCTCTGAAATTGAGGCAATAATTAATAGCTTACCAACCAAAAAATGTCCAGGACCAGATGGATTCACAGCTGAATTCCACCAGAGGTACGAGAAGGAGCTGGTACCATTCCTTGTGAAACTATTCCAATCAATAGAAAAAGAGGGAATCCTCCCTAACTCATTTTATGAGGCCAGCACCATCCTCATACCAAAGCCTGGCAGAGACACAACAAAAAAAGAGAATTTGAGACCAATATCCCTGATGAACATTGATGCAAAAATCCTCAATAAAATACTGGAAAACCGAATCCAGCAGCACATCAAAAAGCTTATCCACCATGATCAAGTGGGCTTCATCCCTGGGATGCAAGGCTGGTTCAACATACACAAATCAATAAATGTAATCCAGCATATAAACAGAACCAAAGACAAAAACCACATGATTATCCCAATAGATACAGAAAAGGCCTTTGACAAAATTCAATAGCCCTTCATGCCAAAAACTCTGAATAAATTAGGTATTGATGGGACGTATCTCAAAATAATAAGAGCTATTTATGACTAACCCACAGCCAATATCATACTGAATGGGCAAAAACTGGAAGCATTCCCTTTGAAAACTGGCACAAGACAGGGATGCCGTCTCTCACCACTCCTATTCCACATAGTGTTGGAAGTTCTGGCCGGGGCAATCAGGCAGGAGAAGGAAATAAAGGGCATTCAATTAGGAAAAGAGGAAGTCAAATTGTCCCTGTTTGCAGATGACATGATTGTATATCTAGAAAACCCCATCGTCTCAGCCCAAAATCTCCTTAAGCTGATAGGCAACTTCAGCAGTCTCAGGATACAAAATCAATGTGCAAAAATCACAAGCATTCTTATACACCAATAACAGACAAAAAGCCAAATCATGAGTGAACTCTTATTCACAATTGCTTCAAAGAGAATACAACACCTAGGAACCCAGCTTACAAGGGATGTGAAGGACCTCTTCAAAGAGAACTACAAACCACTGCTCAATGAAATAAAAGAGGATACAAACAAATGGAAGAACATTCCATGCTCATGGGTAGGAAGAATCAATATCATGAAAATGGCCATACTTCCCAAGGTAATTTATAGATTCAATGCCATCCCCATCAAGCTACCAATGACTTTCTTCACAGAATTGGAAAAACCTGCTTTAAAGTTCATATGGAACCAAAAAAGAGCCCGCATTGCCAAGTCAATCCTAAGCCAAGGAACAAAACTGGAGGCATCACGCTACCTGACTTCAAACTACACTACAAGGCTACAATAATCAAAACAGCATGGTACTGGTACCAAAACAGAGATACAGACCAATGGAACAGAACAGAGCCCTCAGAAATAATGCCGCATATCTACAACTATGTGATCTTTGACAAACCTGAGAAAAACAAGAAATGGGGAAAGGATTCCCTATTTAATAAATGGTGCTGGGAACACTGGCTAGCCACATGTAGAAAGCTGAAACTGGATCCTTTCCTTACACCTTATACAAAAATTAATTCAAGATGGATGAAAGACTTACATGTTAGACCTAAAACCATAAAAATCCTAGAAGAAAACCTAGGCAATATCATTCAGGACATAGGCATGGGCAAGGACTTCATGTCTAAAACACCAAAAGCAATGGCAACAAAAGCCAAAATAGACAAATGGGATTGAATTAAACTAAAGAGCTTCTGCACAGCAAAAGAAACACCATCAGAGTGAACAGGCAACCTATGGAATGGGAGAACATTTTCGCAATCTACTCATCTGACAAAGGGCTAATATCCAGAATCTACAATGAACTCAAACAAATTTACAAGAAAAAAACAAACAATGCCATCAACAAGTGGGCAAAGGATATGAACAGACACTTCTCAAAAGAAGACATTTATGCAGCCAAAAGACATATGAAAAAATGCTCATCATCACTGGCCATCAGAGAAATGCAAATTAAAACCACAATGAGATACCATCTCACACCAGTTAGAATGACGATCATTAAAAAGTCAGGAAACAACAGGTGCTGGAGAGGATGTGGAGAAATAGGAACACTTTTACACTGTTGGTGGGACTGTAAACTAGTTCAACCATTGTGGAAGTCAGTGTGGCGACTCCTCAGGGATCTAGAACTAGAAATACCATTTGACCCAGCCATCCCATTACTGGGTATATACCCAAAGGATTATAAATCATGCTGCTATAAAGACACATGAACATGTACGTTTATTGCGGCACTATTCACAATAGCAAAGACTTGGAACCAACCCAAATGTCCAACAATGATAGACTGGATTAAGAAAATGTGGCACATATACACTATGGAATACTATGCAGCCATAAAGAATGATGAGTTCATGTCCTTTGTAGGGACATGGATGAAGCTGGAAACCGTCATTCTCAGCAAACTATTGCAAGGACAAAAAACCAAACATCGCATGTTCTCACTCATAGGTGGGAATTGAACAATGAGAACACATGGACACAGGAAGGGGAACATCACACACCGGGGACTGCTGTGGGGTGGGGAGAGGGGGGAGGGATAGCATTAGGAGATATACCTAGTGTTAAATAAGGAGTTAATGGGTGCAGCACACCAACATGGCACATGTATATATATGTAACAAACCTGCACGTTGTGCACATGTACCCTAAAACTTAAAGTATAATAATTAAAAAAATAAAAAATAAAACAAATAAAAACTGCAAGATGAAAACTGTCACCAAATTCCATCCACATCCTCCCCTATCCCCAGCAAATCCCTCCCTGCCCCACCACCTAAGAAAACCTGGAAAGAAAAAAGCTTATCCATTTCTGCCCTCTACTCATGTAATTCACATATTCATAATGTGTAAAAAAATTTGCCTTTCCCCATTTAATAAATGATGCATGATATTTACTTTATGCCTAAAAAAAGCATCATTTGTCAATAAAGAAATTTTTTAAGCACCCATCCTGTATGAGTTGGCAGCTGATTAGGTTAAACTGGCTGGTTAAAAACATCACTGGACTCAACAAGTTATAAAATATGAATATGTTCGTTATATTTACTCTCAATAAAATGATAGGCTCAACACTGTTAGACCTAGCATATATTTACTGAGATACTATGTTTTTGGAAATAATCAAATTGTCAACTTACACTTGATGATAACTTTTAAATCGGGAAGTTTAAATAGGGACTTGCATGAATGCCACATGAGGGTTTAACTGTCTCTTACTTTCAATCAGTGAAATTGACCTATCCGTGAAGAGGCAGGTATAAATAAATAAGATGATGGAGTCAAATTTTCTGTAGCTTTTGTAATTTCATAATTTACTAGGTATGATGCTTCAAATGCATTTAGATCCAATATTAGATATTTAATATTCTTATATTTAGTATTTTACAATGAGATATTTTATGGTTAGAAATTTGTTGTACTAGTTCATGTGTGAGTTGATGGTAACCTGGAATAAGGAGGTAGCACTGAAGTCAAATAAAATATAGAGACAAATCTCTGAGATTAAAACTTTTAATTTGGGAAGAAAAAATTGCAATTTGGAGTATACATGCAGACCAGGTGTTCTTCAGTATGTCCAAAGAACAAAGAGAAATTTAGAGTTTTTATTTAAAAATAGAAATATTACATATTGCTCTTTGAGACAGTACATTGGCACTAGTAAGATTTTTGGGGAGGTGGCAAGCTCTTATTGTTGAGTGATCGTGGTGGGTAAAAGTTGCAGCAGGCTGTTTCAGTAGCCATGAGATAAAACTGCTTTCAGGTTACAGCAGGCAGTTTCGGCAGTCAGGCTTGTAGAGAATTATATTTTCGGAGCAATGTTATGTGCCCTGAGTGATTTCCCCCCTCCACCCCCGCCCGGCTTCTTGACTCTGTTTTAGTTGGGTATGACAAGAATGACCCAATTCATATAATCAGCTTTCACAGTAGCGATGAAGATGGACAGAAGTGAATGGAACTGAGATATATTTAAAAGTAATGTCTGCAGCATTAGTCAAAATAGCCAAAAGGTGGAAACAACCCAAGGGTCCATTGAAGGATAAATGGATAAACCAAATGTGGTATATACATACAAAAGAACACTGTTCAGCCTTGAAAAGAAAGAAAATTCTTTTTTTTTTTTTTTTTAAACCACAGGCCTCCAGATTGGGCCACTAAAATTACTAGTTTATTTAGTGAAGAAACCCTAATGGTATTTTTTTAACCCTGAAAACAAGCATTTCCAGTTCTTTGCTGATGCCACATTTTTCTGAAATGAATGTTATTGTTACATGTTACCGTTACTATTTATGGTGCCCGGAGCAGTGTGGATTCTTTGCAAATATTACTATCTTGTCGATTTCTCATGGGATTTTGCAAATACTGCTTTTCCAGAAGAGGAAACCTGGTCTTAGAGAACTGAGTCACTGCCTAAGGTCACATAGACAGTGTGGGCCAGGCTGGGATTCAGCCCGGGGCTGGCCCATGTCCTTGTTCTTTTCAATAGCTTCTTCACTGTCACTTGCTTATTGCTTTCCATTTGCCAATGGACCATGCTTTATGACATAGGAATTTGTGTTTTTGTTTAAAAGCATCAGGAAAATAATTAAAAAGTTGAAAATATAGCTTAAGTATATTACGTATTAAACAGAACACCACTACTGTCAATTCACTTAAAGGAACTCAATATTTTCTGTTTTTTTTGAAGAGATCATAAACCAGAGGCGGATTTTAATCTATTTTTTAAATTTTGGATCAGGATATGCCTACTTTAGCTACTTCTCTCTTTTTTTTTTTTAATTATTATTATACTTTAAGTTCTAGGGTACATGTGCACAATGTGCAGGTTTGTTACATATGTATACATGTGCCATGTTGGTGTGCTGCACCATTAACTCGTCATTTACATTAGGTATATCTCCTAATGCTATCCCTCCCCCCTCCTCCACCCCACGACAGGCCCCAGGGTGTGATGTTCCCCACCCTGTGTCCAAGTGTTCTCATTGTTCAATTCCCACCTATGAGTGAGAACATGCAGTGTTTGGTTTTCTGTCCTTGTGATAGTTTGCTGAGAATGATGGCTTCCAGTTTCATCCTTGTCCCTACAAAGGGCATGAACTCCTCTGAAAAGGAAGAAAATTCTGACACATGCTACAACATGGATGAATCTTAAAAGCATTATGCTATGTGAAATAAGCCAGTCACAAAGGATGAACATTGTATGATTCCACTTACATAAATTAGGTACTTAGAGCAATCAGATTCATAGAGATAGAAGGAATGGTGGTTGTCAGGGGCGGGGCGGCGGGGAGAATGGAAGTTACTGTTTAAGGATACGGAGTTTCCATTTGGGAAGATGAAAAAGTACTAGAGATAGATGATTATGATAGTTGTACAACAATGTGATTGTTCTTAACCACTCAACAAACTATATGTAAATATGGTAAATTTTATGTTAAGTATATTTTACCATGACTAAAAAGAATAATCAACAAAACTATATAAAATGCTGTAAGGTTTGCTTGCGTTCTTCCCCCAAATCTGAACCTGATTTCTGATAGGTCTGACCTTCTATAGTATTTTAGCTGTATCTATTTAACTACCTTTAGTTTCTACATTGTGAAATGGTATTTAATGCTATTTACCTATTCAGACTGCCAGCATCTCTGGTAGAACTTAATCTCCCATACAGTGTTACATTAGCATTAGTAGTGTTCAATAACTCTTTTTTTTTTTTTGAGACGGAGTCTTGCTCTGTCGCCCAGGCTGGAGTGCAGTGGTGTGATCTCTGCTCACTGCAATCTCCACCTCCCGGGTTCATGCCATTCTCCTGCCTCAGCCTCCCGAGTAGCTGGGACTACAGGCGCCTGCCACCATGCCTGGCTAATTTTTTGTGTTTTTAGCAGAGATGGGATTTCACCGTGTCAGCCAGGATGGTCTCAATCTCCTGACCTCGTGATCCGCCCCCCTCAGCCTCCCAAAGTGTTGGGATTACAGGCATGAGCCACCGCACCCGGCCTCAATGATTCTTATTGAATTACAAAGACTAAAAATACTGGTTTATTTTTATAATTTCCAATTTTTTCCTAATAATATACAAGTTAAAAGGTTTTTAAGTTGGCATTTTATTTCTTTGTTTCCTTGTTGTTCTTGTTGTTTTTGTTTGACAGTTGGCAGAGCTAGCTGAGGCTTTATTTTGGGAAAAACCCAACTGAATTGTTTTGTAGCTGAAGGCATGGGCAAGGCAAGTACCCCAAGCAGTAAACTGCCCCTACAGATGGGCTGAGGGCTAGGGCTGAGCCTCTGGTGGGTCTCCTGTCCCCTGTGCTCCCCCGCACAGTGGTCTTCCCCACAGGCTCTGGGGCAGCCACAGTAGGGGTAGGCTGGGAGCGGCTGCCGTGGCGGTTCACATCAGCAGGACATCAGAGGACTCAGACATCAGCTTCCCATCACGGGTTTCGATCTTCTTCACAACCATGGCCCTAGAGGAGCAGGTGCAGCTGAAGGAGCTCAGACCCGGCAGCAAAATTGGCATAGAAGGGACATAACTTAAGGTAATAAAAGCCATCTATGACAGATCCACAGCCAACATTATACTGAATGGGGAAAAGTTGAAAACATTACCCTGAGAACTGGAACAAGACAAGGATGCCCACTTTCGCCACTTCTATTCAACATAGTACTGGAAGTCCTAGCCAGAGTAATCAAATAAGAAAAAGAAATAAAGGGCATCAAAATCAGTAAAGAGGACATCAAACAGTCGCTGTTTGCTGATGATATGATCCTATACCTAGAAAACCCTACTGACTCCTCCAAAAATCTCCTAGGATTGATACATGAATTCAGCAAAGTTTCAGGATACAAAATTAATGTGCACAAATCAGTAGCTCTGCTATACACCAACAGCGACCAAGCTGAGAATCAAATCAAGAATGCAACCCCTTTTACAACAGTTGCAAAAAATAAAATAAAATAATTAGGAATATACCTAATCAAGAAGGTAAAATACCTCTACAAGGAAAACTATAAAACACTGCTGAAAGTAATCATAGACAACACAAACAAATGGAAACACATCACATGCTTATGAATGGGTAGAATCAATATTGTGAAAATTTCCATACTGCCAAATGCAATCTACAAATTTAATGCAATTCCCATAAAAACACAATCATCATTCTTCACAGAACTAGAAAAAACAATCCTAAAATTCATATGGAACAAAAAGGAGTCCACACAGCCAAGGCAAGATTAAGCAAAAAGAACAAATCTGGAGGCATTATATTACCTGACTTCAAACTATCCTATAAGGCCATGGTCATCAAAACATGGTACTGGTATAAAAATAGGCATATATATCAATGGAACAGAACAGAGAACACAGAAATAAAGCCAAATACTTAGAGTCAACTGACCTTTAACAAAGCAAACAAAAACATAAAGTAGGGAAAGGACATCCTATTCAATAAATGGTGCTGGAATAATCAGCAAGCCACATGTAGGAGAATAAAACTGGGTCCTCATCACTCACCTTATACAAAAATCAACTCAAGATAGGACTTAAATCTAAGACCTGAAACCATAAAAATTGTACAAGATAACATGAGGAAAACTCTTCTAGACATTGGCTTAGGCAAAGGCTTCATGACCAAGTACCCAAAAGCAAATGCAAAAAAAACAAAGATAAATAGATGTGACTTAATTAAACTAAAAAGTTTCTGCTCAGCAAAGGAAATAATCAGCAGAGTAAATAGACAATCCACAGAGTGGGAGAAAATCTTCACAACCTACACATTCGACAAAGGACTAATATCCAGAATTTACAGGGTCCTCAAACAAATCAGCAAGAAAAAAAAAAACCAATCCCATCCAAAAGTATTGTCCATAAATAGACAATTCTCAAAAGACGATATATAAATGGCCAACAAACATATGAAGAAATGCTCAACATCACTAATTATCAGATAAATGCAAATCAAAACCACAATGTGATACCACCTTACTCCTGCAGAATGGCCATAATTTTAAAAATCAAAAAATAATAGGGCCGGGCACAGTGGCTCTTGCCTGCAATCCCAGCTCTTTGGGAGGCTGAGGTGGGCGGATCACCTGAGGTCGGCAGTTTGAGACAGACTGACCAACCTGGAGAAACGCCCTCTCTACTAAAAATACAAAATTGGGCGGGTGTGGTGGTGCATGCCTGTAATCCCAGCTTCTTAGGAGGCTGAGGCAGGAGAATCACTTGAACCCGGGAGGCAGAGGTTGCGGTGAGCCAAGATCGCACCATTGCACTCCAGCCTGGGCAACAAGAGCGAAACTCTGTCTCTAAATAATAATAATAATAATAATAATAATAATAATAATAATAGATGTTGGCATGGATGTGGTAAAAAAGGAACACTTTTACTCTGTTGGTAGAAATGTAAACTATTACAACCACTATGGAAAACAGTGTGGAGATCCCTTAAATAACTAAAAGTAGATCTACCATTTGATCAAATGAAAAAAAAAGTCATTATATGAAAAGGACACTTGCACATGAATGTTTATAGCAGCACAATCGCAAAAGCAAAACTGTGGAACCAGCCTAAATGCTCACCGTCCAATGAGTGGATAAAGAAAATGTGGTATATACACACCATGGAATACTACTCAGCCATGAAAAGGAATGCGATAATGGCATTCACAGCAACCATTATTCTAAGTGAAGTAACTCAGGAATGGAAAACCAAATATTGTATGTTCTCACTTATAAGTGGGAGCTAAGCTATGAGGATGCAAAGGCATAAGAATGATACAATGGACTTTGAGGACTTGGGGGGAAGGGTGGATGGGGTGAGGGATAAAAGACTACACATTGGGTACAGCGTACACTGCTTGGGTGATGCATGCACCATAATCTCAGAAATCACCACTAAGGAACTTATCCATGAAATGAAACATCACCTATTCCCCAAAAACCTATTAAAATAAAAAAAAAAGAAAGTTCTGGTGTAACAAGGAGTAAGAATTGGAGGTAAACAGACCAGTGAAGAGATTAGTCCAGGCAAGACACGAGGCTTGAATTTGGAGGAATCAATAGTCATAGTATCTACTACAATGACTTCTGTCATGAATTTTCTGGTGATTAATAAGGTGGTCCTTCTGGTTAAGGCTTGTCATATGCATGACGTTCATAAAGTTTTTCTCTGCTATAGATTGCTGATGCATAATCAGGCCTGAGGCCTAAGTTAAGGCCTTGATGCATAGATCACACTCAAAGGGCTTCTCTCTACTGTGAATAATCTTGAAGTTTACACAGTTTGAGCTCCAAGTAAAAGTTTTTCCCATAGACACTATATCCCTAGGATTTGTCTCTACTATTGATTCTTTTACGTTTAGAGCTCCTGATGATTATCCTTGCATATTCACTGCATTTATAGGACTTTTTCCTACTATGAATTCTCTGGTGGAGAATAAGAATTGAATTCTATCTAAAAGCTTTTAAACACTAGTTATACTTTTAATATATTTCCTTAAGACTAATTATCTGACTACCTAAAAAATTCAGAGTTTGGTATGATGATAAAATTTTGTGAATTTCTACTCCAGACTCTCTGGCCTATAGCTGCTCTCCTTTGGGTCATAAGGCTTCAGTCCTTCTCGTGGATATTATTTCAGGAACTCTCCCCCAGGAAGAACTGGCTGTTCAGTGACAGAACCAAAACAGTTTTCTTGGAAGGAAACACATATCACGCTATGTTCAACCTAGCACTCTGTCTTGCCTTAATACTCAGAAGTTGTTCCAGAGTTGGGGGCCTAGGGAATGTCCCTGCTTGTAACATCTCTAGAAATTTTTCTATGACTAACATGTCTTGCTTTGGAATAGAATTCTTGCTGTCAGTCTTATCATCTGAAAAAAAATAGGTATATATGGTAATTGGCTTTGGCATGCTGAGCCCTCTTAAAACCCATCCCTAGCCATACAGGAGAATTTGCAGGAAAAATTTAGACAGGACCTTCTGAGAACTCAGAAATAGGTTCCCAGGAACCTAAGAGGATGGAAATCCTCAGATACAGGAACACATGTATGGAGGCTGAAGATAGAGGCCCAAGTCTGAGACATCTAAGCAGTGTCACCTCCAGAAAACCCTGTAAATTGTGCTAAGCCATAGCTAGCTAACCAGTACCCCCACTGTTTGAAAACAAGAAACAGAAAAACACTACATGTTCCTTTCAATATACATTCCTTCAACAAGTATTTGTGGAATGCCTGCTATGTTGCACGGTCTATTTTAGGTTACTGGGGATACAAAGAGAGTCAAATAACATAAGAAGTCTGTCCTTGAAGGGCTCAAGGTCTTGTAGGAGAAACAGGCACATAAACAGGGAATCATAGAGGCACGGAGGAGAAACATCTGCCACTATCACAAGAGAGCAACTTAAAGAAGATTTCTGGAATAGGTGATATCTGAATTGAATCTTTTATTTTTATTTTATTTTTTTTATTTTTTAGACGGAGTCTCGCACTGTCGCCTGGGCTGGAGTGCAGTAGCACGATCTTGGCTCACTGCAACCTCCGCTTCCCAGGTTCAAGCAATTCTCCTGCCTCAGCCTCCTGAGTAGCTGGGATTGCAGGCACCTGCCACCACGCCCAGCTAAATTTTATATTTTTAGTAGAGACGGAGTTTCACCATGTTAGCCAGGCTGGTCTCGAACTCCTTACCTCAGGTGATCTGCCCGCCTCGGCCTCTCAAAGTGCTGGGATTAAAGGCATGAGCTACTACGCCTGGCCCTGAATTGAGTCTTAAAGGACAAGCAGGAGTTAATAAGCTAGACCAAAACAACAACAACAACAAAGATGGATTGTGTGAACCTATGGATTATATCAGGGAAAAAAGAGAGGGATTGGAGAAGACAATTCTAGCCAAAGAAAAGAATGTAAAGACCAGGAAGAAAGCAAGCATAGGTGGACTAAAGGAAGCTTACAGAAAAGTGTCAACAGGTAAGACACAGGACATAAGCAGAAGACAGTTTATGACCAACTTTATAGATCCTGTAAAACACTTTGTTGTTTTTCCTGGCAACGTTGAGGAGCCATTGAAGGAGTCTAAACAGCAGAGTGACATGGCCATATTTCTGGGATAGAAAGATCATGCCAACATCCAGTGGGGAGGATGCAGATGATGAAGCCTGAACCGCAACAATGTCCTTGGAGACACAAAAAAGGAATTCATAAAGAGAATTGAAATTAAATGAACAGAATATTTGCTAGTTGCTTCCTATGTGTCAGACAGTATAAGTTTTGCAGAGATTCACTTTTTTTTTTATACTTTCAGTTTTAGGGTACATGTGCACAACGTGCAGGTTAGTTACATATGTATACATGTGCCATGTTGGTGTGCTGCACCCAGTAACTCGACATTTAACATTAGGTATATCTACTAATGCTACCCCTCCCCACTCCTCCCACCCCACAACAGGCCCCGGTGTGTGATGTTCCCCTTCCTGTGTCCATGTGTTCTCATTGTTCAATTCCCACCTATGAGTGAGAACATGTGGTGTTTGGTTTTTTGTCCTTGCAATAGTTTGCTGAGAATGATGGTTTCCAGCTTCATCCATGTCCCTACAAAGGACATGAACTCACCATTTTTTACGGCTGCATAGTATTCCATAGTGCATATGTGCCACATTTTCTTAATCCAGTCTATCATTGTTGGACATTTGGCTTGGTTCCAAGTCTTTGCTATTGTGAATAGTGCCGCAATAAACGTACATGTTCATGTGTCTTTATAGCAGCATGATTTATAATCCTTTGGGTATATACCCAGTAATGGGATGGCTGGGTCAAATGGTATTTCTAGTTCTAGATCCCTGAGGAGTCGCCACACTGACTTCCACAATGGTTGAACTAGTTTACAGTCCCACCAACAGTGTAAAAGTGTTCCTATTTCTCCACATCCTCTCCAGCACCTGTTGTTTCCTGACTTTTTAATGATTGCCATTCTAACTGGTGTGAGATGGTATCTCATTGTGGTTTTAATTTGCATTTCTCTGATGGCCAGTGATGATGAGCATTTTTTCATGTGTCTTTTGGCTGCATAAATGTCTTCTTTTGAGAAGTGTCTGCTCATATCCTTCGCCCACTTTTTGATGGGGTTGTTTGTTTTTTTCTTGTAAATTTGTTTGAGTTCATTGTAGATTCTGGATATTAGCCCTTTGTCAGATGAGTAGATTGCAAAAATGTTCTCCCATTCCATAGGTTGCCTGTTCACTCTGATGGTGTTTCTTTTGCTGTGCAGAAGCTCTTGAGTTTAATTAGATCCCATTGTCAATTTTGGCTTTTGTTGCCATTGCTTTTGGTGTTTTAGACATGAAGTCCTTGCCCATGCCTGTGTCCTGAATGGTAATGTCTAGGTTTTCTTCTAGGGTTTTTATGGTTTTAGGTCTAACATGTAAGTCTTTCATCCATCTTGAATTAATTTTTGTGTAAGGTGTAAGGAAGGGATCCAGTTTCAGCTTTCTACATATGGCTAGCCAGTTTTCCCAGCACCATTTATTAAATAGGGAATCCTTTCCCCATTTCTTGTTTTTCTCAGGTTTGTCAAAGATCAGATGGTTGTAGATATACAGCATTATTTCTGAGGGCTCTGTTCTGTTCCATTGATCTATATCTCTTCTTTGGTACCAGTACCATGCTGTTTTGGTTACTGTAGCCTTGTAGTATAGTTTGAAGTCAGGTAGTGTGATGCTTCCAGCTTTGTTCTTTTGGCTTAGGATTGACTTGGCAATGCGGGCTCTTTTTTGGTTCCATATGAACTTTCTCAATAGATGCAGAAAAGGCCTTTGACAAAATTCAACAGCACTTCATGCTAAAAACTCTCAATAAATTAGGTATTGATGGGATGTATCTCAAAATAATAAGAGCTATCTATGACAAACCAACAGCCAATATCATACTCAATGGGCAAAAACTGGAAGCATTCCTTTTGAAAACTGGCACAAGACAGGGATTCCCTCTCTCACCACTCCTATTCAACATAGTGTTGTAAGTTCTGGCCAGGACAATCAGGCAGGAGAAGGAAATAAAGGGCATTCAATTAGGAAAAGAGGAAGTCAAATTGTCCCTGTTTGCAGATGACATGATTGTATATCTAGAAAACCCCATTGTCTCAGCCCAAAATCTCCTTAAGCTGATAGGCAACTTCAGCAGTCTCAGGATACAAAATCAATGTGCAAAAATCACAAGCATTCTTATACACCAATAACAGGCAAACAGAGAGCCAAATCATGAATGAACTCCCATTCACAATTGCTTCAAAGAGAATAAAATACCTAGGAATCCAGCTTACAAGGGATGTGAAGGACCTCTTCAAGGAGAACTACAAACCACTGCTCAATGAAATAAAGAGGATACAAACAAATGGAAGAACATTCCATGCTCATGGGTAGGAAGAATCAATATCGTGAAAATGGCCATACTGCCCAAGGTAATTTATAGATTCAATCCCATCCCCATCAAGCTACCAATGACTTTCTTCACAGAATTGGAAAAAACTACTTTAAAGAGATTCACTCTTTTACACTTCATAAAAACACTATTAAGTAGATATTATCAGTATCTTCATATTACAGACAAGGAAACTGAAATTCAGACAGGTGAAGTAACCTCCCAAAGTTCACACAGTTAATAAATGGCAGAACCCAGTTAATCTGGCTCGAGGGCTGATGTTCTTAATCACTGTTCATTCTTGCAGTAACATTTAGAAGAACCAAGTACCAGGATGAGATCTCATCTTCCATAAAGTGACTGAGCAAGTAATTCCAGACTCTTCCTCCTCCCTCAGCATCTACAAAACTGACTGTTCCTGAAATGCAGTAAACATCTTAAGACCTCCCTGATTTTGTTGATATTGTACCCTCTGCCTGGATTGCACCTCTCCCTGTGCTTTATCCAGTAAACTCATGCTTCGTAACCCATTTAAAATATCATCTGTTCTCTGTAGTGTTTCCTGAAATACATTAGGGACTTTTAAACTTTTTTCCTTTTGCTCATATTGCTGTCTCTGCCTGCTGAATAGGGGACTGAGAAAGAAAACACGTTCTTCTTTACCAAAAGACAAAAACTATAAATAGTTACTAGCTGTATTAAGATATATGCCAGGTGTGATGGTTAATATTGAGTGTCAACTTGATTGGATTGAAGGATGCAAAGTATTGATCCTGGGTATGTCTGTGAGGGTGTTGCCCAAAGGAGATTAACATTTGAGTCAGTGGGCTGGGGAAGGCAAACCCACCCTTAATCTGGTTGGGTATCATCTAATTGGCTGCCAGCAAATATAAAGCAGGCAGAAAAACATGAAAAGACTAGACTGGCTTAGCCTCCCAGCCTACATCCTTCTCCCATGCTGCATGCTTCCTGCCCTTGAACATTGGACTCCAAGTTCTTCAGCTTTGGGACTCAGACTGGCTTCGTTGCTCCTCGGCTTGCAGATGGCCTATTGTGGGACCTTGTGATCATGTGAATTAATACTACTTAATAACTCCCATATATATATATATATATACACACACACACGTGTATATATATATATACATGTATATATATATACATACATATATATGTATATGAGAGTTATATATAAACTCACGTGTGTGTGTGTGTGTGTCTCCTATTAGTTCTGTCCCTCTAGAGAACCCTGACTAATATACCAGGACCTTTTTTAATTCTCCTAATAGGAAGATATTCCTACTAAGCATATAGATTACTTATAAAAGGAAGAATATGAGTCTGACATTGAACATTTTAGCTCTAATTATAAGTGTTATTAAACAATGAAATAATATTTATAACACTCTGAGGGGTGAAAAACCAGACTTTGGAATTTTATACGTAACCAAAAATTATAAGAGAATTCTCTGTATTACTCTATGATATTTTGAAAAATATTGATTACTAAAATTGATATGGGAAGAAGTTTTTTAAAAAACATATAAACAAATTGTCATGGAAACCATTGGAAAAGCTGTCTAAGAACAGCCCAGCTACCATCACCAAATGGTATTAGGGCAAATAACTATATTGGCTGGTATTACCAAAACTTACAGGAACAGATGTGTTATTTAAATTAAAATAGAAACTACAGACCAATCTTACATGAAGAAGAAACCACAGCACGTCTGGGACATAGCTATCATGCTACTCTCTGAGTTTCATTCCAGAATGTGGGTAAGGGATATAGCTAATGAAGGAGAGAGATGCTGATAGTGAGACCAACCCTTCAGGAAGTAACCCAACAAAGCCTGTGTGTCTTCCTTAATCCCCACTCATCACAAGTGGTTGAGACTATCATTAACTGGGACAACCTTTTACAGAGATATTGGATAAAATGTAAGAAAAAATGTTTAAAAGATCCATATCCTTTGGTCAAATAATCCCATTTCTAAAAATCAATACTAATATTTGTGGTGATGGTTGCACAATTCTGTAAATATACTAATAATCATTGAATTACACATTTAAAATGGGTGAATTTTATGGTTTATAAATAAACTTTTAGAAAATCTATGCTAAGAAAATAACCTAAGATGCAGAGAAAACTTTAAGTACCATGATGTTTACTGCAGTGCAACTGCAAAGTAAAAAGTTGAAACTCCTAAGTCACTGAAGTCTATTCAATCAAACATTGTCTGAATATCTACTTATTGTCAGGTTGACACTGGGGTTACAGAAATGAATCAGACCTAGACTCTGATTCCAGAGGAATTCCCACACAGGTAGGAAGTCAGCCAAGACACAGAACAAATCAATGCAGAGAGAGAGGGGACTATGTAGAGAAGGGCCAGGAAAGTGTTTCCTTTGGACATGCTACATGAGCATATGGGACTGAAACTTACTTCCCCCTCCAGACTACATTGCCTCATAAAAAGGTGAGAATCACACAACCACCACCCAAAGAGAAAATGAGACATTTTCCTCTAAAGGAGAGGAGATATCAGGCACAACCACAGCCACCTACACTCACGGGCTCAGCTGGACCAGGAATAGTACAGAGAGGCACAACCTAAGTATCCTTCCCAATGACCTGGGAAGTCCCAGGCAATTTCCTCCATTAGGGCACTTCGAGTTCTTCTCTACGTCACCTCAGAGGTTTGTTAACCTCAGTAGATTTTATTCTTCCAGTTCCTTTTCTGGGTACAGGCAGAACAGAGTACAAAGAACAGAGGAAATGCATCTGAATGCAACAGGCATTTCTGACAGCCCCTCTAGTCAATGGTTCCAGATTCCTGTCAGCAAGTTGCTCAAGGTCTGATGTGGGAGGAAGACATAAGACAAGGTGCCAGTAGTACAGTGTGATAAATTCTGAGAGAGAAGATGTGGGGACCCAGAAGAGGGAACAAGATCCAGTGTGGGGGTTTAAAAGGGCCTCCCAGAAGTGATGACCTTTGAGCTCAATTTTCAAAGTGACAAATGGTTAGCCAGCTAAAGAGTTGGAGGTCAAGGTTATTGCAGCTGCATTTGAAATACCTTCTAGAAGAACTGGAATTAATCTTTAGTTTTAAAAATGGTTAAATACACCATGCTATCCCCATACTCTCCAATTTACATGCCACTGCATCTCCAGTACCTAGCACCACACCTGACATGCTATAGGCACTCAATAAACATTTGTTGAATTAATAAATTAATCCAGATGAAGCAGCAAATATCACAGAAAAGGAGTTAATATTCATATTATTCAAAGTTCTTCTCATCTCATCCTCACAATAATCCAGTAGGGTAGGTTCTATGACTGTCCCATTTTATATATGAGAGATCTGGAGATAAGTGAACCAAATAGCTAAGGTGTTTTGGTGACTTGGTGACTTGGGTGAGTCTGACTCCAGACTGCATGCTTTTAGTCCACTATATTTTACTGCCAACTCATCCCCAAAATGGGCAAAAAGTAGACCACTCAGAAGAGAAATAGACAAATGATAAAGAAACCTATGAAAAGACACCCAATCTCATTAATAATGAAAGAAAAGCAAATCAAAGCAAGACTGATATACTAGTTTTAGTGCCTATAAGATTAACAAATATTTTAAAAATTGAAAATAACAAATGGTATTGGTGAGTTTGTGAGAAAATAGATACACATTTACTCATACACCACTGGGTAGGGAGGGGTGTATAACACATGTATAGGACAAATTGGCAGTATCAAAATTTTTAAATGTCTATTACCTTTAGATCCAGGAATGCTTATATTTTAGGATGCCACCCTCTAAAAAAATGCTCTCACAAATGCCAAAAGATGTTTATTGCAACATTAATCATAATGGAGGGGGGAAAATCCTTGGGAATAACCTAAATTTATAGCAATAAGGAAGTGTTTAAATAAATTATAGTGCATTCAGATTTTGTAACCTCCATGGTATATTGACATATGGTTGAATGAAAAGCAAAAAAAAAGAAATTGCAGATCAATATGTAGACTATGGTCTTATTTATGTAAATATAATATTAATGATGACAATCTGCTCTAAAGATGAAATTATCTGGTTATAACACGGTCCTGCTGCCTTAGGATTGATAAGGGAAGGGGAAAAAGAGAGTGACAAAAGGGAAAGAAAATGAAAAAGGGAGGAGAAGGTAATAGAAAAGATAAGACAGAGAACTTCACATTTTTAATTGTATGAGAGGAAGAGAAGAGTGTGGGTCCTGTAACTAGATTGCCTAGGTTCATAGGCGGGCTCTGTACTTTCTAGTTGGGTAATTATCAACAAGTTACCTCACCTCTCTGAGCCTCAGTTTCTTCATCTGTAACACAAGGATAATAGTACCTATCTTTTAAGGTCCTTACTTGGCTATATTAATTCATGTAAAGCACTTAGTGAAGGGTCTGGTGCATTGTAAGCACTCAGTCAACAGTAGCTGTTATTTATTTGGGCCAGGCACTGTGCTATGCGTTTTCCGTGCATGATATTATCAAATTGTTACAACAACCAGGGATCTAGTCTGTGGAAGCTGACTGTTAGAGCTCATAAGCACAACACTATATTCTAGGTCTGACTCCAGAGCCCTCCCAACTTGTGCTACAGTCACTTCTGGGTTTTATTGCCCTCCTTTTATAGTTGAGGAGATCTATAGTCAGAGAGGTGGTTTTGCTCAAGGTACCCCAGCTCTATGTGGATGGTCTGATTCCAAAGCCCAAATGAGCTAATTTTACTGTCCTATAGAGAGAAGAAAATAGGGAAGAGCCAGAGCTGGGGGAGGGGGTACACTAGAGGGAGGGGCTACTTTGGGTTTTATCTCTAGCAAAGAAGGGACTGAGATACCTTTGGGGCCAATGCAGGGCCAGGCCAGCAGAAGGCAGGGTGGGTGGTGCTGAGTCAGAGGAGAAGGGATAAATACCAGGTCCTAACCCACAGTACCCACCCGTCGTTCGTTCGTCCTCAGTGCAGGGCAACAGGTAAGAGCTGCTTTCAGCCTGGCACCCTCTCTCTGGTCTGCCAGCTGGTCTCTCAGGGCTGTACACACTGACTCTCTGGTCTGAGTAGATCTGACTTTTTCCTTTGTTTGTTTCTTAGAAAGTGTCTCTTTTTCATTTTCATCTCCCATGTCTTTTTCTGTCTTTCCTCATTTTCAGCTTTCTTCTCCCTTTTTCCCTTCGTTACTTTCTTTTGTTAGTTTTCAAGATCATTCATTTCATTTCATCATTCTCTGACACTCTTGCTTTCTCTTATTTTTCCCTCCTCTGAATTCTACCTTTTTCTCTAAATTTCTTTCTCTCTCCCTTTTTGTCTCTTTCCTCAGCTTTGTATCTCTCCGTCTCTGTGTTTGTCTCTCTCTTCCTCTATCAAGAACGATGGCTTAATATTTCTTCCTGCAATTCCCCATTCCTCTCTCTACCTGCTGGGCTGACAGCAGAGCTCAGTGGGTCGGAGCCCATGGGGAGCCTAGGGGTGGGCGGAAGAGCTAGGGAGGGAAACTAAGAGGATGTGGGGGTGATGGGAATGATGAATTGGGTAAGGAGAGATTTGGGGAATTGAGAGATGAATAATTAGCAGAAATAAGTGAAGAAAGTGGAAGAGGAATGTAGTGTCACTATACAGAAAGTAAACAGATTTCTATTCTCATCCTAATTCACTGTGAGACCCTAGGCAAGTCATTCATCCTCTGAAAAAAAGGCTTGGCTTGTAATTTCCACCACCCTTTCTAGTTTTGATTTTGTGATCTTCTAAATTTTCCTGTTTCTAAGAATTTCTGATTCTCTGATTACAGTTATCTAAAGTTCTGTATGATACTTCCATGGTGGGAAAGGGGTACTAGGAAGAGAAGTAAGGCCTGATGTTTCCAACTCCTGAAGAGAAATTATCACTTCCCTTCCAGACCTAATTGACTTTCGCAAAGCAGGCCACAAAAGGGGTGGAGGGTGGGGGACAAGGAATGCTGCAATGAGTGTTTTCTGGCTCTCTGCTGGGGTAGAGTTGCAGTTGGCCCTTTTGACCTCTGGGAGTACTGATTGGGTGCTGACAGGAGAGAGGATTTTAAAGTCATAGGGAAAACCTTTCAGTAATGATCAGTTACTTGGTCTCAAATTTCGCCATCATCTCTTTGGCTAAAAGTATTGTTTTAAGAAGATGCCTGGCAAGCATTACCACACATTAGGTGCATAAGTTATTAAATGGTAGATTAAATGATTATTCAACAGTACCTGAAATTCCACTGTAGCTACAGATCTGTTCCTTTGGTAAGGCATTGGTGACAAATGGCATATGACCTGGAAAGAGGCCTATGTTAGTGCAGCAGAGGAGATAAATGTCTAGAGTCAGGCCCTCAGTCAAGAAAAAATGGTAGATATTTGAATCACAGATCCATAGTGGTTAAGTTAGGAATCTCTGGAAACAGATTGCCTAGGTTCAAATCCTGCTTCTCCTATGTACTAGCTTTCTGATCTAGACAGGTTACTCAATCTTTTGGGGATTGAGTTTCCCTATCATCACAGGGTTGACATGAGAACATGGCCTGGCACAGAGGGCTCTGTAAGTGTTTGACTATCAGAACTAGGCGAAATCTATGAAATTATCTAGTCCAATGTCAGTGGAGAAACTGAAGCCGAGAGAGGGGAATTACAGAGCCCAAGTTCACACAATAAATTGTAACAGGATTGGGACAAGAATCAATTCTCTAGCTTCCCAAACCCAGCCTGGTATATTCATGTGACTTCCTTTGGCTGTACCTTCATTTTTTCTACATGGGAAATGGAGAAAATAAAAATAATAAAGTCTATCAATTAAATATAATAGCTAACTTTTTTTACTGTTTACTCTGGGATAGGTACTCTGCTAAATGCTTTATATGGATTATCTTACTGAATCTTCACAACATTTCTGTGATGCAGATTGTCCTTGTTATTACCAACATTTTCCAGATATAAGATATACAGCAGGGAAGTGACTTTTCTAAGGTCCCAAAGCTAGTGAGTGGTGGAGCCAGGATTCAAACCCAAGTAGTTTGGCTCTAGAGCCTATGCTCTTTATACCCTAAATTGACTAAAATGTTTCCTTGATTCAATTTTACTCACTCTAGTCTCTTGGTAGGTAATGAGATGGAATAGAACCAGAGCCCATGGTAACTAGACTACAAGGTCATGGGTATAATGATGGCCAGGCAGAGAGAGGCAGAGCAAATTTCAGGAAAGGAGTAACAGAACAAGAGAAATGAGAACAGGAGCTTGAAAGAACTTGAGAATTCAACAAATTCCAAGAAGTGGTCTATATTTTCCCAAAACCCTGAGCATATCATGGCCAAAAGCCCCCTAGTAATGATGTGTGTTAACTTCTTCTGTTTTTATATACAGGAGGTAGGTCGTCTCCACCATCCCAAGGCAGGACTGGACTTTGCCTCCAATATTGGGGGCTTTCCTTCCCACTACAAATCCCAATGGTGTTGGCATTATTGTTGCCAGTATTGATGTTGGGGGAGTTTACAGGAGCCTGGAGCCTCATCATCTGCCTTGCCTGCACTTCTGGGCCATCCACTTCTTACCACCAATAGCCAGGGCCAGCTCTAGCCAGATGCTCAGACATGATTCCAGGAAGGGGCTCCTCTTCTCTCCCACGCCCTGGTCTCAGCTTGGGGAGTGGTCAGACCCCAGCGGCGATAAACTCTGGCAACTTTATCTGTGGTCTGCAGGCTCAGCCCCAAGTGCTTTAGCTTTCACCAGCAGGCAGGGGAAGGGAAACACATATCTCCAAATATGAGGCAGGCACTGGATCCAATTCCTTACCTACCATGTGAAGTGGCCATAATTACCTCACGTTTGACAGCTGATGAAGGCCAAGATCCAGAGAGGGGAAGTGATTTGTACAAGAACATCCAACAATGAAATTGGAGAGCTGGAATTTTAATAAGAAAAGCTAACATTTATTGAAGATTTACTATGTGCCAAACACTACCCTAAAGGCTTAACTTGGATGGTTTCATTTAGTCCCTCCAACAACCCTTCTGTCTTTTCCAATTTCAGGGCCCACATACCTTGGCCCCACATACCAACCCAGGCTGCTGTGACAGCCCATGAGAGAGGGAGAGGTTGCTCTGGGATGGAACAAGAAAAAGAGGTTGTTTTGTGAGGTAGGGGGAGGGTGCTTGTTCTATGAGATCAGGAAGGGAGGGAGATGAAGGAGGTTGCCATATGAGGGCAGGGCCATGAGCTGACCTGTCCCTCAGAACATAAGGCTGAGGGTGCTAGTAGATTCTACTCAGTAACTTTCTTCACAGTGTCAGGGCTTTAGTCTTCTCACATTCTCCCATGTCTCTCCCATTGTACTGTCCCTTATCTTGTCTCACTTTTTGACTCTGTCTTTCCAATTTGCCCTTTTTCTTTACATCTGTCTCTCCTTCTTGCTCTCTCTAGCTGTCTTTCTCTTGGTGTCTCTCAGCTCTCACCCCTCTTAACCCTCATCCCCCTGCTTTAGTCACCTCTCTGTCTCTATCCTTTGATCTTGTCATTTTCTCTACTCTCTTCTCTCTGTCCCTTGGTCTCTCTCTCATCTCCCTCAATTAGGGCCATGATTCTGTTCCCTAAACTCACTTAGCCGTTTGCAATTTCTGGCAGCATTTTTTTATCTTTGTGTCTGACTGACTCTCTAAACCTGCTGGATCCTTTCCACTCCTGCTCTCACTTTTATGTATCTTTGTATAATCCTCTAGACTCATTGATCTCTCCTCATGTCCCTTTCGTGTCCCTTGGTCTATCTGTCTCTGCCTTTATCCCTGTGTGCACTATTTCCACCCCCTTTTTCTTTTTTCATTTTCTCTTTCTCTCAACTCAATCTCTGTTTTCATCTCTACCCTGCTCCCTTTCCCTCTACCTTTGATCTCTTTTTCTCCCTCAATTTCTGTTCTTTTAACTCTACCACCACCACCACATCTTTGTTCTCTCTCTACTTTCCTCCTTTTATCTTTCCTAAATTTTCTTTTCTTCTGGCTTTTCTCCTAGTCCCTTCTCCTTCCTCAATTTCAGACTCTGTTCATTCATCAATTTACCCCAAAATTCAAGAAATATTTATTGAGTGCCTATGTGTCATTTGCTTTCTCTTTTTCTGATCTCTTTGCCCCCTTTCTCTTCTCTGTCTTGGCCTCTGCCTGTTTCGCTAACCCATAGACTATGTCTTTGTCCCTTGTTTTCCAGCCCCACTGGGACTTGCTTTCACCTCTTCCTATATCTGTGCTTATCCAAGAGACAGGAGCAAATTCAAAGACAGCATAATATCAGGCTGGTGGCAAACATTCTATAGGACCTAGAGCCTACCCTTCCTTCCTGTTCCCTCGATTTCCTTAAACTGATACATGTGACCTCAAGCTCCTTCTCCCTCTCTGGCTGATCCTGCTTAGGAAACACCCTGGGCCAAGCCTCAGGAGCTCTACTCAATGACATATGTTTGCATTAGCAGGCTGAATCTTCACTTGGCTAAGACCAACATTCTTAGAAAGATTCTTGGCCTTAAGTATTGATCAAAGGGTTAGTGGGTTGGCAGTTCTCATCTTGCCACACAAAAACACATTTCAGTGATCCTCATCATCACAGACGTAGTCAGTGCCAGAATGTGAGTCAGAATCCAGGCCTTCTGACCTCCAGTTAGAATTCTTTCCTTCACCCCTTTGCCCAGTAGTCAGTTTCCTATTTCTTTCTCTCTGATGTTTTATTGGTACATGTTTTATTGGTACATTTATTGGTACATAACATTGGGAAAGAAGTTCTTTCCCTGGAAGGGCAATAAGAGCATCTCGGAGGCAGCAAGTTTTGGGTGGGAAGCTGAAGATGAGGATCAAAGGCTT
The DNA here is from genome assembly GCF_028885625.2 of Pongo pygmaeus. Classification (NCBI taxonomy): domain Eukaryota; kingdom Metazoa; phylum Chordata; class Mammalia; order Primates; family Hominidae; genus Pongo; species Pongo pygmaeus. The sequence goes on along the minus strand of NC_072396.2, from coordinate 55,653,674 downwards.
GGCTTTTTGCCAGACCCTCATGATGGAATCTCATCTCTTCCATGTCTTCTGCAGGACTTCGGGCTCAAGATGGTGACTGCAGCCATGCTGCTGCAGTGCTGCCCAGTGCTTGCCCGGGGCCCCACAAGCCTCCTAGGCAAGGTGGTTAAGACTCACCAGTTCCTGTTTGGTATTGGACGCTGTCCCATCCTGGCTACCCAAGGACCAAACTGTTCTCAAATCCACCTTAAGGCAACAAAGGCTGGAGGAGGTAAGAAGAGGCTGCTAACAAAAGGGGAGAATGTTAGGGTCCTGGGGTAAAAGTTCCAAGTCATACTGGCCATCTTTGCCTAATAATTAGGACAGTTCATGTGAAAAGTGTCAAGATAGCATGAACTGGCCCTAAAATATACCCAGGATCTGTCTTCTGCCGGGTTCTCTAGAAAGAGTCTCATTCTCGGCCAGGTGCAGTGGCTCATGCCTGTAATCCCAGCACTTTGGGAGGCCGAGGCGAGTGGATCACGAGGTCAGGAGTTCAAGAACACCCTGGCCAAGATGGTGAAATCCCGTATCTACTAAAAATAAAAAAATTAGCCGGGCGTGGTGGTAGGCGCCTGTAATCCCAGCTGCTTGGGAGGCTGAGGCAGAGAATTGCTTGAACTCAGGAGGCGGAGGTTGCAGTGAGCCAAGATCTCACCACTGCACTCCAGCCTGGGTGACAGAGTGAGAATCTGTCAAAGAAAAGAAAAGAAAAACTCTCACTGTCATGTCCCTCACACACTATACTCCAGACATGCTGAAACTACTTAAAATTGCCTAAATCAACTATTCTGTCAAGAGTTTGTGCCTTTGCTCCTGTCAGATTACCCTCTCCCAGACCCTGTACTGGAGAATCTCATACTTCTCATTTGACACTAAGCTTGGCCATCATCTCCTCTGCAAAGCCTGCTTAGACCTCCAAACTGTCTTAATTCCAATTCTGGCTCATTTCCCCTCCCTCTTCTGGACTTCTGTAGCCCATGTACTTCCTCTATCCCAGCACTGTTCACAATGTGTCTTCAGTGTATGCCATTCCCACTAACTTAGGAGCTCCCCTAGCACAAGGACCAGACTCATCTATCTCTGTGTCTCTACAATAGCCTGAGATAGGGTTTTAGGGGTACATTAGATCTCAGTAATTATTGTTGAGCTGAACTTATGACTACAAATGCACCCCAAATTACTCTCTTACCTTTGCATAGATTCTCCATCTTGGGCCAAGGGCCACTGTCCCTTCATGCTGTCGGAACTCCAGGATGGGAAGAGCAAGATTGTGCAGAAGGCAGCCCCAGAAGTCCAGGAGGATGTGAAGGCTTTCAAGACAGGTTGGAGTCAAGTTCCACCTTATGCAACCTTTACTCCTAATGCTTGAACGCACTACGTCACAGTCCTGAGCTACGCTAATACAAAAGCAGACAGTACACATCCCATGATGAGAAGTCCAGTCTTTCCAGGGGAGCCATGGTAGGCAACAGTTTAGGCTGTATGCTGAAGCACACCATTCCTGACAAACACACATGTACGGGCTCCTGAAACTTTTAGTCATTATTCTAAGATGAGCCCTCTAGAATTTTGACTCCTCTTTTTCAGGTGGCTAAATTGATCCCAACAGGCTGGGGTCCCACATTTCAGCAAGACCACTCTATGAGAATATGGATTTGCATGAAAGAGAAAGAGCTGGGAGTAGGTACCTCCTTTAACCAGGGTGCAGATCCCCAGGTCAACTTAATTAGTGCAGACCACCCAAGATAATCACCCTTGAGATATGGCCATACTGTTGACATCTTTCATAGGCCCCTTTGGGATATCATTAAGGACAAAAACTTCAAAATTGAAATTTAATGATGTTTAGAAAAGAAGAGTAAGGTACATTATCCTGCATCTACTTTCTAAATGCAGGACGCAGGGTGGCTGCCCCAGTTACCTGACCCAAGGGAAAATCCTAGTGGAGAGAAGTATGATTCACCTTATAGAAGGCTTCCTAACAATGTAATAGTCTCCATTCGGGGGGATAAATAGAAGCTCATCTTGGAGAAGATTTCTTCTTGCTGTAGAAGCTGCCCTTACCTTATAAACTTGAATTTTCACATGTTGCATTGAGCTTAAAGAGGACAACACATGCTTTCTTTTCCCCCCATTCTCTTCACGGCCAATGAATCTCACATTCCATCTCAGATCTGCCTAGCTCCCTGGTCTCAGCCAGCCTAAAGAAGCCATTTTCCAGTCCCCAGGAGCAGGAGCAGATTTCTGGGAAGGTCACACACTTGATTCAGGACAATATGCCTGGTGAGTTTGCTGAGGTGGAAAAAAAGGGGATCAGAATAGGGAAGGCATTCTGAAAGGGCCTCTGTCATAGTAGGGGAAACAGTACAGAAGGGCCTTGGAACCAAAGGAAATTTGAGTTTAAAATTTAATGCTGGCACTTGCTAGATCTAGGTGTTTTGGCAAGTAAGACACTTTCCTTCAGTGGCATTTAATACCTACCTCAATAGGTTACCATGAGAAGAAAATAAAATTACATTTATGGAAGTGTTTCTAATGAGGCTTCATTAAATATTAGGCTTACTCCCATTATTTCTTCTCCATGCTTCCCTCAAAAACTTTTACCCTTCATAGAGCACCTTTTCCCCATTCTTATATGTGTTTATATTCCTTTTCATAATGACATTTACATTATTTTCTAATGTAAAAGGAATATGATTCATGGTAAAATATTTTTCAACATATACAGGAAAGTATAAGGAGGGAAATTTAAGTCATGCAGAGTTCCACCATTAAGTTTTTTGTTATATTTTCTCCCAGATATTTTTCTATGGCTACACACACACACACACACACACACACACACACACACACACACACACCCTCTGCTCTCTTCACCACACCCACGTTTTTGTTAGAAGTGTGATCTTATTTTACCTGGAGTTCGTTATGCTGTTTTGTTCACTTAAAAATATGTCATGGGTATAGTACGGATTCAATATCATTCAGTTAATCAAGCATCTATAATTTAAGTTGTTGTTTCCAATTTTTTGTATTCTCTCAGTTTAGATTGTAGGTGGCTGGTTTTACATACATACAAATGTACTCAAAGAAAATGTATAGTATTACTTTTTTCAATTTTTATTTTTACCTAATAATATTTTGCTATATATTTTACTCTGTGCCTTTTTTTCACTCAACAATATACTGTGGAGATGCTTCCACTTTAACACATATGTATCTACCTTATTTTTCAATGCTTCAAAATATTTTGTAGTTTAGATATAATAGAGATTATTTGGCTACTCCTCTATTTGGTTGCTTCCAATTTTTTCTATTACAAACAGTGGTGCAACAAACATCCTTGAATGTATCTCCTTGTGTACACAGGCAAGTGTTTCTCCAGGATAGACACTTAGTGGTGGAAATTCTTGGGATGTAAGGATGTGTACATTTTTGATATTAATAAATTTTGTCAATTAGCCCTCCAACATGGCTGTACCAGTTATCAAGGAGGGTATCCATAGTCTCATACCCTTACCAGCCCTTGATATTATCAAACTTTAAATCTTTATCAATTGACAGGTGAAATTTTGTTTTCCCAGTTTTATTTTTCCTGATTAAGAATCTTTTTCTACATTTATTGAATTGTCTGTTCATATCCTATGCCCATTTTTCTACTGAGTTGAAATTTTTCATGTTAATTTTTCAGAGATTATATAATAAATTCTGAGTATCAATCATTTGTCTGTTAAGTATGCTGCAAATATTTCTCTAGATATGTCAGTATGTGCATTTTAAAAACTTTCGATATGTATTTCCAAACATCTCTGCAGCAAGGATGTTACCAATTTGCACCTCCAGCAGCCATATAAATTGCTGTCTGCAACATGATTTCTGTCTCATGTAAAGAGTTCTAGAGTTTAACAAGCTCTTTAGCAAACGTTATTTCAATTTATCCTAGAAATAAAGTTACCCCATTTTGTAGTGGTAATGGTTAAAGAAGTGCGCTCTGAGTTACTTACTTGATGAACACTTACTTGCTGCATGACCCTGGTCAAGTTGCCTAACACTTAATGCCCCAGTTCCCTCATCTGTAAAATGGAGATACTAATAGAACTGTCCATGGAGCATTGTTGTGAGGAATAAATTAAATATTTATAAAGTTCCTAGGAAAGAACTTACATGTATTAGGCATTCATTAAATGTTAGCTATAATAATATAATTGAATATTAGCTATCTTTATTAGTATTATTATGACTACTAATACTATAGCAGTAATAATACTACTATTACCATGTGCCATTTATTAGTTTGAATATATTACATGTCGTTGGTTGTCAGATGCTCACAACTCTCCAAGGAAAGTATTATTAGCCTCATTCTACAAATAAAGAAATTTAAAGTAAGAAAGAAGATTCATGACTTGTTCAAGGCCACACAGCTAGGAAGTGGCAAAGAGATTGCTAGAAACAAGATCTGTTGATACTCCTTCCAGTGAGACTGAAAGTAGTGATTCTAGTAAGGAGGCTGCCACACCAACCCGGGAAGAGAGATGAGGCCATAAGAAAGTCTAAATGAATGTGTGAATGAACTACTGAGTGAATGAGTGAATGAGTAAGCAAAAGGATGGCTGAATGAAGTAGTAGAGAGTTAATGTGGTCCATAAGTCAATGACTGAGCAAATAAATGAATATATGCAAAAAGAGTTGGAGAACTCAAAATCAGCAACATGGGTAAAATACAGACTAGCCAGGGAGAGACTTAAAATGAATTCTTTTCATCCTCATATCTGCTCCTGCAGGAAACTATGTCTTCAGTTATGACCAGTTTTTCAGGGACAAGATCATGGAGAAGAAACAGGATCACACCTACCGTGTGTTCAAGACTGTGAACCGCTGGGCTGATGCATATCCCTTTGCCCAACATTTCTCTGAGGCATCTGTAGCCTCAAAGGATGTGTCCGTCTGGTGTAGTAATGATTACCTGGGCATGAGCCGACACCCTCAGGTCTTGCAAGCCACACAGTGAGTAGTAGGCTCTCAGCCATCAGCAGTGGCCAGAGGAGATGAAAAACCACACATGGAAAAAAAAAGGCAGAGCTGGCAGTGGAAACCTGGGTTCTACCACCACTTCTTTTGTCCAAGGTCCTCCACCATATCTATTCCTTGGATATGAAATAAGTCAACACACCATGTTTCCCAAACTCTTCGGTGTCCAATGCTATGGAGGGGAAGGATGGGAGACCAAGCAAGGCCCACTCTGCCTGAGTTTTTAATCTAGCTGCAGAGTTAGTATTGCCAGAGATGGAGTGTGACTTCTTCTAGGTCTTCCAAACTACTCAAGCTCAACCTAGCTTCTCCCTCTCTCCCTGAGTACCTCCAGTCCTAGAAGGAAGGCACATGTCTCCCTATCCTCCCCATCCTTCCCTCTACTTTGTCTCATAGGACACAGTTTATGTAGGATCACTAACTCAACATTGACTCCCATCAAGGAAGGGAAACCTACCCAGTTCCTCGATGCCTGATGAGAGGTTTTTTTTCTCCTTTTCTCCTGTTTTCTCCTGGCCAGGGAGACCCTGCAGCGTCATGGTGCTGGAGCTGGTGGCACCCGCAACATCTCAGGCACCAGTAAGTTTCACGTGGAGCTTGAGCAGGAGCTGGCTGAGCTGCACCAGAAGGACTCAGCCCTGCTCTTCTCCTCCTGCTTTGTGGCCAATGACTCTACTCTCTTCACCTTGGCCAAGATCCTGCCAGGTAAGCCTGAGGCCTGAGCTTTGTTCAGGGCTGGTATCCCGCAATGCAGCATCCAGTTTCACTGGTTCCATCACTCCTTCCCTGTATTTGGAGTTCCCTCACTCCCATTATTCTTCCTTCTTATCCACCTTGCATATCCTCAACACTGGATAATTATATCCCTCTGCTTTCTCTCCTTCTGCACGTAGAGAGGACCATTACCAGGGAACATTACCCCACCTCACAGAAAGGAAACACTTTAAATTCATCACCTCCCAACTCAACTGAGCTCTTAACACACATACATAGTTACATAGTTATTTTATGTCTCCACAGGAGCTTTTTCAAACTTTTTCTCCACTTCTAAAACCTCTGACTACCTTCTCATTCACACTTAACAAATAACCTCACATCTTACTTCACAATAAAAACAGAAGCCCCAGACAGAGAATCCTTATTTATTGCCACCAAACCTACAAACTTATCTCATTGTTCATCTAGCCTTGCCTCATTCTTTCCTTTTACAATGGAAGGCATATCTCTCCTTCTGCCTAAAGCCAATCCCTTCACTTGTACACTGGTTCCCATATTCCCAGTCTCCTACTCTCTAGTCTATAATGTCCTCACCTCATATGCCTTGTTGTCCTTCTGCCAAGGCCCAATCCAGAATGAATACAACTCTCCATCTTTACTATATCAATTCTGGGCTCATACAGTTGCTCAGACAGGAGTCACTAAAAATTCATAGTCTTAACCTCTACTGGGTTCTCCATGGTCTCTGGCAATCCCATTTCCCTGGTCAGTTCTCGAAGTTTATGGGGCAGTTTTGCCAAACCACCATTACCCTCAGCCTTCCCGCACCCCCTCCTCCCCATCTGTCTCAGCAGATGACTTCATGTTCTACTACATTCAAAATAGAAGATACCAGACCGCAATGTCCTTGACTCCCAGCCACAAATCACCTACAAACTCATAAGCATCTTCAAATGTCCTCTCCTCACTACTTCTCTTGTGTCATAGTGGAAAAAGTATCCTTTTTCTTGTGACTAATCCTTCCACTGTTGCTCTGTGCCTCATTCCCCTCTACCACCTTAGGAATCTTGACCTATTGGCTCTCTCCTCCTCTCCTGTATCTTCAGCCTCTCCCTCTCTTTAAACGTGTTTTCAAGTCTCTTGTATCTTATAAAAAACATTGCCTCAACCCCTGATCACTCTCTAGCTACTGCCCTCTTTCCTCCCTATAACAGGCAAACTTCTGGAGAGAAGTCTCCGCTCTTACTATCTACTTCCTCGCCTCCTGCTGATTCTTCAGCACAGCAAAAATATTACCACCACTTCTCAGAAACTTTTTTTGAGTTCACCCATAAGCCCCAACTAAACTCAACATCTTTAAGCTGATTTTAGTCCATCCCCTCCTCAACCATTAGAATTAAACTTCTTTCCATCTCTACTGCCAGCATCCTAGCCTGATCCAACATCATTTTTTAAAGAAAATTTTACCTTTGCCCTCCGATAATCTATTCTTTACAGCAGTCAGAATTTTTTTTAATGCAAAACTATCTTTGTCACCCCACCCCCAGCCCTGGTCAAAACCCTTTGGTGGACCCTCATTCCCCCAGGACCAAATCCAAATTTCTTATCACAGCTTCTGAAGTTCTCAATAATCTGGCTTCTATGTATCTCTTCGGTCTCACCTTTTTGCACCCCTCCTCTCACTATTTCATTCAGTAATACCTTCATTCATATACTCATTCACTTACTTATAAATCAGTCATCAGTTTATTTATCCATTCATTTAATAAATGTTTACTTAGCATCTACTATGTGCTTAGTCTTATACTGGACACCAGAGACAGAGAGATAATAAGATGTTTTTGCTCTCATGCAACTCCCAGTCTGCTTGTCTTTCAAGCCATGTTCTCCAGAAAGCCATAACTCATTTTCTCAGGTGGAAGTTATCCCTTAATCTTATAAAAAGGCCACAGTTCCTTGATGGCAGTGCAGTTGGTGGCAGGGGTTGGGGAGGTCCAGGAATCAACTCCCTCTACCAATTTCACATGCCCACCTGCCCCACCAGGATTGCCCAGTAAAAAGCCCCGCATTCTTCAAATCTTTCTGGACCCTAGCTTTCTCACTTGTAAAGGGGATGAATCCCATGATCACTAACAGCCCTGCCAGCTCTGACATGCCACGAGCTTATGATTCCAACAGTAAAAGCCTGATAAATATCCATCCCTGTAACCACAAGCAGATGGATGCTACCTGGAATGGATGGAATTTCATCTAGACTAGGAACAATCTAGCATCAGTCCAAGTCAACAAGCATTCCCTGGGGTAATCCCTTTTCCAAGTCTTGATCTTATATATTGGGGAAAAGGAAAATAGGTCCTGTCCTCAAAAAACTCTGAAGCTTCTTGGGAAATTAAATGTTCTCCCACCCCAAGGCAGTCAGAGGCTAGACCAGGGTCACAAATGACTGGAGGGAAGGATGTAGGGGTCAGAATTTGGGAACAGTGAAGTCCTTCCAAGAGAGAAAGAAGTGTCACAAAGGTTCCCAGAGAAGGAAGAAGCAGAGCAAGGTCTTCAAAGGGGAGAAAGGTTGGCCCTTTTTTTTTGCCAGGTCAAACCTGAAGGTTGAAGTGGGAGTACTGGGACAGAAGCTTAAGGATTATGCATCTGCTTCCTCAGGGTGCGAGATTTACTCAGACGCAGGCAACCATGCTTCCATGATCCAAGGTATCCGTAACAGTGGAGCAGCCAAGTTTGTCTTTAGGCACAATGACCCTGACCACCTAAAGAAACTTCTAGAGAAGTCCAACCCTAAGATACCCAAAATTGTGGCCTTTGAGACTGTCCACTCCATGGATGGTATGTATATGAGTAAGTGTATGTTTACTAGTGTTGGTCTCACAAAAACCATAATGATGATGATGATGATGATGATGATAACATTATAACAGCTAATATTTATAGTGTTTATTATGTGCCAAGCAAAATTATTAGTATTTTACATGTATTAATTCATTTAATTTTCTGAACAATTCTATGAGATAGGTGTTATTATTATTTTGATTTTTTACATGAGGAAACTGAGACATAAGAGTAATTTGTCCAAGGTCACACAGCTAGTAAATGCCAAAGAATGGAGGCAGCTATTACATTCATCTTATAGGTAAAGAAACTAAAGTTCAGAGTTGGCATCCAATACATCTCAAGTGGCTCAGCAAGTTGGTGCTAAAGTGAGTATCTGCACCCTAACACATATAACTCCAATTCCTCGAGTAACACTTCTCTTGTTAGAAATGATATGTAAATCAATAATCCCAGTGTTTGGTTTTTATGAAGGAAATTTCAAAAACCATTGCCTAGGATTTTTTTCAAGGTCCAGTATGAAGCATTGGGGTCAAAACAGTTTTCAAGTCAGAGAGACCTGGGTTCAAATCCCACCTTTGACAGTTACTGGCTATGACCATAGGTAACTCTTTAACTGTCTAAGCCTCAATTTTCCCAAAGGTAAAATATCTGGTTGTAAGAATTAGAGATGATAGAAACCATTCTAGTTATTATGCTTTAGTAGAAATAAATGATCTTCACACTCCTACCTCCTTTCTTTGCTCAACTGAAACAATGTCCAAAGCTTTCTATTGCTGGCCCTGTTGTGTAGAAATCATGTATTTTAGGCATCCTCTTATGGATTTATTTAAGGGAAAAGGTCCTCAACTCATTTCAGTTTGTCCCTTTTCCAACTGAAACAAAAGGGTCCATAGTATTCCCTGATTTAGGTATCTTAAGTGGCATGTAATGACTATACACACAGGCTCTAAAACCAGACTATCCATGTTCAAATCCTAGCATGACCATTTACTAGCTTGGGCAAGCTTCTTAATTGCTCTGTGTCTCAGTTCTCAGTTGCTTATTTGCAAAATGTAAGTGATAATAATTAAATAGGTATGCAAATTAAATGAGTTAATATATGTAAGGAACTTACTATTATGCCCACTCCCACATTTCTAACACTAGCAATAAAGTAAAACTATCCTATCCCTTTTGTATATTTCTACCACTGAGACTATTCAAATTCATTATTTCTCTAGTGGAAACTATGTTGGTACCATTCTACCTTGTTACATTTGCAAATAAATAGTTCTTTATTCACCTATTTTTGGGGTGCAAACTCTGCCCAAACTGTTGATCCTTAGGCTGAATCTCTCCCATTGAAATGATGCTAGGCTGAACACAGCAGAAACAGGAAAATAGACATTGTCAGAATGAAGTAAAAATAGAAAGACAAAGAGTCAAGCCTTGATCCCAGGCTGGGGAACACACACACATGCGCACACACACGTACACACACACATACACACACACACACAGAGAGAGAGAGAGAGAAGGCAGGGATGAGATACAGGCGATCGATCCATACACAGAGGTTTGTAATAGTTCTAAATGAAGGCGCACATCCTCCTTCCTCTCTACAACACCCTTTTCCAACCCAAAGTACGCATGGATGGGAAATTCCACACTGGAGATGGAGCTGGGGAAGGGTTATGATGTCCTACCTCTATCCCTTGGCTTTGCTCAGGTGCCATCTGTCCCCTCGAGGAGTTGTGTGATGTGTCCCACCAGTATGGGGCCCTGACCTTCGTGGATGAGGTCCATGCTGTAGGACTGTATGGGTCCCGGGGCGCTGGGATTGGGGAGCGTGATGGAATTATGCATAAGATTGACATCATCTCTGGAACTCTTGGTAAGTGAATGCTTTGGGCCTTCTTATATACCCTCCAGAGAGGAGGCCCTTACAAAATTCTTTTCTCCCTCCTCCCCAAAGCTATAGGGGTTGTTTGGACACAATTCACAGCCCCAGGCTGCTGCCATCCTGGACTCCCTCTCTCCACTCGCATCCCACTGCAGAGTTGATGAGAAAGTCTGGTGGAGTTTTTTGAAAAGACCTTGAACTAGGCCAAATAGTTAGATTCAACTTGAGTATGTGAAGAGCTGTGTTTCTAAACCCTTCCCCAACCCTAGCCCCAAGCTTCATCTTAGCTCCACTCCTGACCCTATCTAGCTAAAGGTCCCCACCCAGCTCCTGCCTATCTAGTCATTGCATATGGCAAGACTTGAAAGTCCTATCTCAAAGCAGCAGAATTATCAGCTCTGACTGCCTTGTCATGGACAGATGAGCAGAGGCCTGGGAAGACAGCCTGGAGCCCCAACTTCTGGTGCACCCCCTTGTGTTATCTGGCACATGATCCTGTTCCTCTGGGACTGATTATGGGATCTGTGTATATCTTCTTCCCTTCTGTCTCCAGGCAAGGCCTTTGGCTGTGTGGGCGGCTACATCGCCAGCACCCGTGACTTGGTGGACATGGTGCGCTCCTATGCTGCAGGCTTCATCTTTACCACTTCTCTGCCCCCCATGGTGCTCTCTGGAGCTCTAGAATCTGTGCGGCTGCTCAAGGGAGAGGAGGGCCAAGCCCTGAGGCGAGCCCACCAGCGCAATGTCAAGCACATGCGCCAGCTACTCATGGACAGGGGCCTTCCTGTCATCCCCTGCCCCAGCCACATCATCCCCATCCGGGTGAGAGCCCCACCATGCCCATTGCCCTCTCCACCTATTTCTTCTGGGAGCCTCACACTCCCAACAAACCTACATGTGTTGCTGTCTTCAATTATTTGCTTTCCTGCTAACCATTCCCCTTATTGCCAGCTTTGTTTCCCTTTTTGAAAAATTATCAGCCATTCTGGATTAACCAGTCTTTTCCTTGCATTAGCCATTACCTCATGCTTATTAGATTATCCTAACCCTAACAATAGCAAGTGCTCACAGCCTATAATTCAGAGTTTTTCAAACTGGATCAAGACAATTAATGGGTCACAAAATCAGCTTAGTGGGTTATCATTAGCATTAAAAAAGAAAAGAAATAGAAAATGTTGGAGTACATCACACATACTAAGGGTACCAATTTGTGAAAAATTTGTATGCGTGTTGTGTATTCGCATATATACATGTATGTGTATGTGTGTGTTTATGGTCATGGTGTAAAACGTACTTCTTATTGAGAATTGAGGGCAGAAAAATAAAATCAAAAGCCATAGGACTAGCTGCTACTTTGGATCCTCAATATGAGCATTTACTGCCTTTAAAAATGAACTGCTACTTCTTTCTTAAATAACAAGTATCTGTGTGAGTCAGTAAGCCAGGGCAGGGAAAGGACACGTGTATTTGTGACAATTTTGTGGATGAGAAATAGTCACTGCTCTTTAGACTAACCTAGTATTTCCTTTAAACACTCGTTTTATGAATTAATTTAGTGACAGCACCCCAGAATTGGCTTGGGGGGTTTCCAGAATTGGCTTGGTGGGGGGTATCTTCTCACCCAGCACCATCCCAAACTAAGATATTAGCTAAGTAAAATCAGTGTGCTTGCTCTGCAAACAGCTTCCAAACAGGGCTCCTGGTACCACCTCTGCTCCATCCTTTTCAAACCAAATTGCCAGCTCTGAGCTCCTCCTTGATAGAAATTCTGGAGCTGCCACTAAGCCCCTAATGAAAAAAAAAAATCTATCCCAAAATTTAGTGATGTTCCCTCATCTAGTTCCCTCTGCCTGCTTAATGGAGCCAGTGATGGTGGAGCCAGAGAGGCAGGTACTGATAAGCCTTTCTCCTGAGTCCAGGTGGGCAATGCAGCACTCAACAGCAAGCTCTGTGATCTCCTGCTCTCCAAGCATGGCATCTATGTGCAGGCCATCAACTATCCAACTGTCCCCCGGGGTGAAGAGCTCCTGCGCTTGGCACCCTCCCCCCACCACAGCCCTCAGATGATGGAAGATTTTGTGGGTAAGTTCTCAACATGGGTGCCTACAGGACCTCCCTCCCCTCAGCCCCAGGATCTGAAAGAGAAGCTGAGAGGACAGAGACCATTCAGTTTACAAAATATTTCTGGAACATCTAATGTGTGCCAGCACTTATACTAGGGTCACAAATAAATGAGAAGCAGCCCCTACACTTGTAGGGCTCCAGTTTGCTTGGGGATACCATAGCGAACACAAACAATGACATTAAGGGATGATCAAAGCTCCACAACGCAGTGTATGATAGAGTTGTTGGAGCAGAGAGGAGGGGCCTGACTCAGCCTGAGGGATCCAAGACCCGCTTCCTAGTAGAGATGACACCTGAGCTGAGTCTTGCAAAGTGAGTGGTATTAAAAGAAAGAGGGCATGGAAGAAGTATTCCTACCAGAGGGAAGAGCATGAAGAAAGGTGAGGAGAATGAGAAGCAGCCAGGGATATATCAAGAACAATAAGCAGGTGGTATTGGAATGTAGGGTCATAGGAATGGAGTGGGGTAGGGGAGTATCAATCTATGAGTCTACAAAGACAACATGAGATAGAGACTGGATTGAGAGGCTTGTAGAGCTGAGTAGTTTGAGATTTACCCTGAAAATGCCAGTTTAGTCAATTCATCTAATGTTTGCTGGATTTCTGTTGGGTAGTTTTGGTTTTTTTTGTTTGTTTTTTTTTTGTTTTTGTTTTTTTGAGACAGAGTCTGGCTCTGTAGCCCAGGCTGGAATGCAGTGGCACGATCTTGGCTCACTGCTACCTCTGCCTCCCGGGTCCTGGCTCAAGCAATTCTCCTGCCTCAGCCTCCCAAGTAGCTGGGATTACAGGCACGTGCCACCATGCCCAGCTAATTTTTGTATTTTTGGTACAGATGGGGTTTCACCATGTTGGCCAGGCTGGTCTTGGACTCCTGACCTCGTAATCCACCTGCCTACGCCTCCCAAAGTGCTGGGATTACAGGCGTGAGCCACCATGCCTGGCCTGGGTAGTTTTTAATGCAGGGCCTGACATTGAATAGGTGCTCATTCCAGGCCTGTTGGATGAAAGACATGTAGGCAGTTGATGGTCTAGCAGAGGAGCCAGATATAGATGGTACTGGTCCAGTATGATGAGCTCCAGTATTCTGGGAGCTAGAGGGAGTGGACACATTATGGCGAGAGAGGGTGGGAAGGATGAAATTGGAGAGGCTTTGGGAGTAAGGAAGTTTTTATGATGCATGTTGAAGTACATGTGAATATGTTGTAAGAATATTCCAGAATAAGGGAATTCCATGAGCAATGACCTAGAGATAGGACAGCAGGGGGTATGTATTGACAACATCATTCTGTTTGTCTGAAGCATGGACAGTGTGAGAATTCAAGGAAGACAAGCTAGGTAGGTGCCATTCATTCATTCAAAAACATTAAATAATGCTGGCTAACATTAAGTACTTATCATGTGCCAAGCACTGTTCTAAACACTTTACACGTATTAACTCATCTAATCCCCACAACAACCTCAAGAGTTAGAGATCCTCTTATTATTTCCATTTTGTACATGTGGAAATTGAGGCACAAAAATATGTAGTGGCTGATCCAAGGTCACACAGCTTCTAAGTTGCAACTGGGAGGTCTCTCTCTACCTCCATGGTCATAACTGCTAGGTCTACCACCTCTCTGAGCTGATGACCCAGACACCTGGGCTTTTTGTTCAGTATTCTCTATTGCTCTGGGCTTCAATTATAGAGCTCTCAGTATTCTTGGTTCTCTGAATGTCCACTTAGGCTAGGCTTTTGTAAGAATATATGAGAGGCATCCACAATGGCTCCACCAGTCCCTAAGTTCCACAGCCAATCCATCCTGAAATCCTGCAAAAGTTATCTATAATCTCTCTCAAACCTATTTGCTTTTCTCCTCTGCCACTTCTTCAATCCATGTCAACATGATTTTTTCCTTATTTCTCTGCTTCTCTCTTGCTCCTCTCAAATCCTTTCTCGATGATGACCACTAGAGGTATTTTTCTAAAATTCTGACTATATTGCTCCCTTGCTTAAACCCCTTCATGTTTCCCTCTAGACTCTAAAGCAGTGGCCTCCAAGGTGAGGTATGCAAAATGATTACAGGGTGAAGGAGCAGAATATGTATTAGAATTTTATGTTTTTTATCTTAAAAATAGGAAATCAAGCATCACTGATACTGATCTTTAATATACAGATTGACAGTTATACATGTATATAATATATAAACAAATATACAGATTGGAGGTATATGCTAAAACATTTGTACTGATAGGGATGTATAGTCCAAAATTTGGAAACCATTGACATATAGGACAGAGTTAAAGCTCTTCAGCATAGCATTCAATGCCTTCCACATGGTGATCTCTATGCCCTCACCTCCTCCCCACATGCATTTTGGTTTTTCAGCTACACTGAAGGACTTGTCGTTCCCTCATTTTTTTCTGCTCTCTTACCTCTGGGACTTTGCTCATGCTGCTCTCTTTTGATTGGAATGCCCTCCCTCACACTTTCCTCTGGCTTACTTTCCTTCATCTTGTAGACTTAACTTAGGCATTCTTTCAACAAATATTTATTGACTACCAACTGTGTACTAGATACTGTTCTAGGCACTGGGGATGCAGTAGCAAACAAATCAGACACAAAATTCCTACCCTCTGGAGCTTACATTCTAGTGGAAGGGGATAGTAAAAAAAAATTACCAAAAATAAGCAAATTAAATAGCACATTAGTTCTAAGCGCTATGGGAAAAAAATGAAGCAGGATAAGGAGAATGGGATAAGGGGCCTGGGGGGAGTTCAGAGAAGGGCTGTAGTATTAGAGTGGCAAGGGTAGAAGACGCTGAGGTGAAACTTGAGCAAAAATTTGAAGGAGGTGGAGTTAGTGAGGCAGATATCTAAGGGAATGGCATCCCAGGCAGAGGGAACATCCTAAGGCAGGGAAGACACAGGAGTATTCCCTTTATATTTGAGGAACAGTAAGAAGATGGGTGTGGGTGGAATGGTATAAGCAAGTGGGAGACAGAAAAATTGAGTACATAGAGGCAATGTGGGACCAGACTGTATAGGGTATGGTAGGCCATCAGAAGGATTTTGGCTTTTACTCTGAGAGCCCTTGAAAGGATTTGAGCACAGGACTGATATATCTGACTCGGGTTTTAACAAAATTGCTCCAACTTCTATGTAGAGAATACACTAAAAGGGAGCAACGGTGGAAGCAGGGAGACCCAAGAGTGGGCTACAGTAATATCCCAGGTGAGAGATGATGGTGGCTCAGACTTGATCATAATGAAGGCAATAAGAAGTGATCAGATTTTGAAGGTAGAGCCAAGGGTCTTTGCTGATAGATGGGATATAGGGTAAGAGAGAAAGAGAAAAATAAAGGATAGCTCTGAAATTTTTGGACTGAGCAACTGGAATTGCCATCCACTGAGATGGGAAAAGCTAAAAGTAGAATAGCTTGGTGGAGGGTAGGGACATGAGTAGCTCAGTTGTACTCATCAGTTAGAAATGCATACTAGACATCTAGGTGGAGATGGAGAAAAGCCATTGGATAGACAAGACTGGAAACCAGTAGAGTGGCGTGAGCTGGAGATTAAAATTTCTGAACCATCAGCATATAGATGGTCTTTAAAGTCATGTGACTAGACAAGATCAACAAGGGCATGAACACAGAAAAGGCCAAGAACAGAGCCCTGGAACGTACCTGGGGTACTTCCTCCAGCTAGGTCAGGTTCCCTTCTCTGGGTTTTTACACCCCCAGGTGGACCCCCTACCCCAGGTTTCCTGGTCATAGCACCAATTACACAGTATGGTTACTGTCATTATCATTGTCCTCATAGGGCTTGGAGTTCCCAAGCAGAGTCATTCTTGGGCCACAGCACATCCTATACTTAGGGAGTGGTCCAGGCCAGGACAGTATGGCTTCAAATTGTGTCAAAGGAGAGCTTCCCAATCTTTTATAATATATATCCCAGCATCCAGATACAAATGGTAATATTCACGGCACACAGAGAAGCAAACAGTAGGCTACTTCTGGCCCTCAGGTATCTTGAAGGGTTGAGGGGGATCAATATCTTGGCACATCTGTACTGTGACAGATTTGGAAGATCTAGTCTAACCCATTTTTTCCCTCCCCTCCCCCTACCACCTTCAGAGAAGCTGCTGCTGGCTTGGACTGAGGTGGGCCTGCCCCTCCAGGATGTGTCTGTGGCTGCCTGCAATTTCTGTCGCCGTCCTGTACACTTTGAGCTCATGAGTGAGTGGGAACGTTCCTACTTTGGGAACATGGGGCCCCAGTATGTCACCACCTATGCCTGAGAAGCCAGCTGCCTAGGATTCACACCCCACCTGCACTTCACTTAGGTCCAGGCCTCCTCCTGTCTTCTGCTTTGTTGTGTGCCTCTAGCTGAATTGAGCCTAAAAATAAAGCACAAACTGCAGCATGTGTAGCCTTTTATTGGGCAGGGAACAGACAAATGCACTCTGACTCCCTCAGACAAGTGGCAGATCTATGAGGAAACCATAGGTCACTTGTTGGTCACCATTCCATTTTACCAACAGGGAAACAGAATGAGAAAGAGGAAGGAAATGCCCAAAAACTACAGTGAGTTGAAAAGAGCTAGGATACTTGGCAGATTTATTTGAAATGGCTCTTTTCCAATGGTTTCAATAAAAATCCAGGGATTGACTCTTCACTGGTAATCTGGGCCCTGGAAATCTGGGCCCAGGGTAGCCCCTGAAGCCAGGAAATGAGTCAGCCCTAACCAAATTCCCTAGAAAGGAGTGGTTCCCCAAAACCAAAGAGGTATTTTCCATAAGGGGATATGGATGTCTTCCTCAATCCATTATCCTCTCTCCCTCCCACGGCATCCCACAGAACAAGATTTACCAGTCCCATTCTCTTTTTCTTTTTTTTTTGGAGACGGAATTTCGCTCTTGTTGCCCAGGCTGGAGTGCAATGGCGCGATCTCAGCCCACTGCAACCTCTGCCTCCCGTGTACAAGCTATTCTCCTGTCTCAGCCTCCTAAGTAGCTTGGATTACAGGCACGTGCCACCATGCCCAGTTAATTTTTTTGTATTTAGTAGAGACGGGGTCTCACCATGTTAGGCTGGTTGTGAACTCCTGACCTCAGGTGATCCACCCACCTCAGCCTCCCAAAGTGCTGGGATTACAGGCGTGCGCCATTGCGCCTGGTCTACCAGTCCCATTTTCAAAGATGAGAAGAGGCTTGGCTAGAGCAAGCACTGTGTTCAAAGCAATGCTCCCACTTTCCAGGTCATAGTATACAGGAAACATTTCCATGGCACACTTAGGGGTACTAATGATACTACTTGCTAAGGAGGCAATCTTCCCTGAGACTTGTGTGGTCCCAGGCCCTGCCTGGCATCTCTGAGGGCTGAGGACCCTGTTTCTTTCAACCCTGTAACCCACTGTGGCAGCCGTGGGATGCACTAGTTGGAAAGCTCTGGTTTAAGGCTACACAGCCCACCTTCCTTGCTGATTTAACCTTAGCAGTACAGGAAACTCCTACAACTGAGCAGAGAACCCTTTATGGTGAGCACTGCTCCTCACTCCTCACTCTTCCCTCCTCCCTCCTCCCCTTTCCCTGGGAATTATATCATTGGGCTACAGCCAGCCAGCAAACCAAGTATTGAGATAGCTTCTCTGACTCAACTTTATGGAGTACATCCACAATGTCCAAAGTGCAACCCTGAAACAAATACACAGACTTTATTTACGCACAAATACATTTTCCAGCAAAGACAGAAGTGATTTAAAATTACACAACTTCCCGGGGCAGCTAGTGTCCGTGTACTTCGGACAGGAAGGTGGAAAGTGGTGTAGGGGGCTGGGTCACAGGATTAAGGCACAAGAAGCTCACCAACAAGGAGCTAGGTAGGAAGGACAGCGAGGAAGAGAGGGCTTAAAAGAGGAAGAGAAGGGTAGGAGACTTTCAGGGAGAAGCAGGAGGCAGCTCAGGGAAGGGGAGCTGGCCTCAGATCCTGTGCAGGGGTGACCATGCCAGATGTCCCCAGGCCTCCATTGGTTCAGCTGGGCCTGCTCCAGAGGAAGAAGTTGCACCGGGAGGAGGGGTCAGTGGGAGGACCCCGGGGCCTGGCACACATGTAGAAGCGGCGGCCCAGGTTGGGTCCTGGCTTCTTCACAGTACGCATCACACATGGCTCCCTGTGGCCCCCACAGAGGGGTGTGCGCAAGGGCCCCGCCAGCACAGACTTCCAGAATGAGGTCCGTAACTCCTTCTCATCTTTGGCTTCTGAAGTCTTGGCCTGCCCCTTCACCACTTTGGCCACTACCTTCTCTTCTGGAGTCTTCGGGGTCATGAGGGCACTCGTCAGTGGTAGGCTAGGCAGCTCTATGTCAGGAGAGGCTTGGGGACAGCTAGGGGAGGGCTGAAAGTAGCTCTTCAGGTTTTTCTGGCCTCTGCTAGAGCCAACCTGACTGGGCCGAGGCCTGGTTGAGCGCACTTGGGCTTTGTTTTGGCATGTCTGTACCTGGGTTTGATTGTTGTGCTGCAGCGTCGACTGCTCCAACACAGGACTTTGTTCGAGAGGAACTAGGAAGCGAAGGATCTTGAGCTGGGTGCCTGCAAACTCAGGGAGGAAGCGGGTGCACAGAGGTGGACACTGTTTTGCAGGCACAGAGGACACGCTCAAGACTGCACCCACAGGGCAGTGGTCAGAGCCCATCACCTCAGGCAGCAGGAAAGAGGCCTGAAAGGTGTCTATGACCAGGGTCCTGTCCCCCAGCACATAGTCAAGCCGGGAGCCATAGTTGAGATGGCGGGCACCAGTGATTGCTGACCAGCAGGTGAAGGCCCCCTCCTGCTTTGGTTGGAAGCAGCGGTAGCTATCGATGAAGGGCCCTACATGAGAGGCAGACTGGCACCCCAAGTTACTGAGCAAGCTGTCCATCCACTTGCGTCCTGGGTCGTCTTCAAAGCATTCCTAGGTGAGGAGGAAAGGGGGTTGGAAGAGAGGGAGACAGAACTAGATACCTAGAACTGGAAGGGACTTAGACTAACTGCTGCATTTTGCAAATAAGAAAATTTGGTTGTCCCAAGAGGACTACTGCTCAAGGTCACACAGTCCGGAATTGGCAGAGCTGGGATTCTGATTTTCATCCTTACTGATTTAAAAGACCATGCTTGGTTTTCCCTCTGCATGAGCTTGCATTTGTCTTGCATTGGTCCGTCAATGGCAAATCTGAAAGTTTGTTTACTCAGAGCAATTCCCGGAACTGCTTTTCAAAAGGACGGAAAACAGGAAGTTAAAAGTGTTTGTCTCTAGGAAGCAGGGCTGGGGTTAAGAGTTAGGAAGACTGTCAGCTTCTTCCTTTAAACCCTCTGGCACTATTTGGTTTATCTAGTGTGTCAAAGCCCTCAATGACCATCCCTACCTCCTGAGCTGAGGACCTGCAAGGATCCAGGTCTGAATACTTCCTTAGGCTCTGATCCCCAATCCATCATCCATCAGTCCATCCATTCAATCCACCTACCCACCCACTCATTCAATGCAAGAAATGTTCATGGAATACCTATTATGTGCCATGCATGATGCCAGGGACAAAGTAGGAACCTGATCTACTCCTGGGGACCAAGGAGGCTTCCTTTCGAGAAGTGATCCGGAGCTGAGGTGTGGCGGCTGAGTAAGAGTAACCTAGGTGGAGGGTGCTCCTAACTTTAAGAACAGTCTCTGTGCTGGGCCTGTGGAGGGAGTGTGCTGCGTACCCAAAAGACTTGAGGAAAGACCAGACTGGAGACCAGAATACCAGCAGGAAATGGCTACCATAGTCACACAAGCAAGATGATGGTCACTTGGACTAGGGTGGGTGCCAGAGGAGACAGAAACATGAAATTATGAGATGATTTGTAGCTAGAATAAACAGTACTTGCTGACTTAACTGAATGTGGGAAGTGGAGTAAGAAAGAAAGACAATACTAGCACAATTCCCAGGCTTTAAGTTGAAGCAACCAAGGGGATGATGGTGCCATTTAGAGAAATGACAAGACTGAAAGAGCAAGCCTGGTAGAAAGTGGGTATGTTCTGCTATTTTGGAAAGACTGTGTAAGTCATCTGAGCTGGCACTATTAGTTCTCTTTTCCTGGAGGAGAAAATGAAGGAGGTATACATGAGAGATCTAGGATACCTCTGAACTAAGTAGAAAAGGCATAAAGATGTATGATGCTATCACAGGAATCTGAAAGAACACACTGAATGAATGCATAAGAGGAATGAGGCAGGGAGGGACTGAAGGCTCGCACTTTGTAGCATTCTCTCCGCTCCCCACCACACCACCACCACCATTCTCTCATTCTCTCACTTCTGATCATTTTCCCACCTGGGAGCCATATCTACATTTATGTAGCTCTTCTGCGAATTAATCAAGGAATATTCCCACGGTCCCTTCTCTAAGCCAAGCCCAGTGCTGAGTGGGACTGTACCAGCATAAATCACTGATCCCCCATCATGAGACATAAGGCAAGCCAAGATGAGAGCTGGCTTGTAGATTCTAGGGCAGTGGTTCTCAAGCCTGGCTGCACAATAAAGTCACACTGGGGGCTTTTAGAACGTGCCACTACCCTGGCCCCACACCCGAGAGTTCTGAGTTCACTGGTCTGGAGTAGTGCTAAGATATTGATATTTTTGTTCTAATATGCAGTTAGGGGCTAAAAACCATGGGCCTAGGGGAACTTAGAGATAAGAGGTTCATATAACAAAAAGACAGAGAGGGGGTCATGTCCACCAATTCAGGGCACAGTGAGAAAAGCCAGAATGAGAATAACTTTTACAACGGGCCGACAGGAGACAACCTGTCTAGAGAGGACAAAATGTGCAGGGACACTGAAGGTGGAAATAAGAGACAGGTCACAGACCAAGGAGAGCCTTGAATGCTAGGTCTCCATGTTTTCTCTGCATCACAGAGGTAACAGGGAGGTATTGAAAGTTCATAAACAAGAAATACAGTGTATTAAGGAAATGACCAAGGCAATGTGGAATTCACAGTCCTTGAAATCTGACCCCCAACAACTCTCCAGCCCCACCTTCTGCCACTCACCTCCCTTCCCGTGTCACTAAGAAGAAAGGGACTTGTGGTTCCCCATGCACACAATGCAAACTCTACCTTGAAACCTTTGCCCATGCTAGAATGCTTTCTACTTCAAAGCTCTGTTCTACTCATCTGTTAAGATTCAGCCATTTTCAGCTGCCTATCCTGATGTCCGAGCTCACCTAGGAATCCCATCTCTGAGTTCCCATAGCTTTCTGGGATGCCATCTGTGCCTCTGCCTTGAGAATACCATCCTATAATTGGCTAGCCATGTATCTGTAGCCCACCACCATGCTGGAGAGCTCCTAGGAGCCAAGAGCTAGATCTGACTCCTGAGTCCTCAGTATGTGGCTCAGGGCCAGGCCATGGGCAGAGTCAGTATTGTCTATTGAATAAATGACCAATCCTCGGTACTATAAGAATAGTATTGCAAGCCAAGCTCCACTTTCCCATAAAGGAAGCTGTCCCTGGGCCAAAAACTCAGCGCTGGTTGGCTGGACAAACAGAATCAGTCAGGAGTGGGGCCAGGCACCTAGAGGGAGCCTTACCAGGTTGACTGCATCCCAGTGGTCAATGGGGCGGTGGGCTGTATTCAGGTCACCCAGAATGATCACATGGCTGAAAAACACAATGTGGGATTGTTAGAAAGGGGTGCAGCAGTCCTGGCCCATATACTTTTTCCTGGGCCCAAGAGCTCAGACAGGCCCTCTCCCATATTGAGGCTTCCTAGCCAACAGCAACTCATAGCAGCCTACCTCTCCAATCTTACCACAAACTTGCTGCCTTTCATATCTGACCAACTTAATTCTGATCTCCAAAGGTGACAGTGTTCCATGTTTGACATGACTGCCTCACTAATCAGTATCCAATGGGCATTTTTCTTGTCCTTCAAAGCTGAGCTCAGATACCACCTCCCCTTGATTGCTCTAACCCACCCTCACTTTCCTGTCCTTCCCTGGAACAAGACTTTCCTTTGCTCCCAGGCACTTTACCATTCTCATCTCATTTCACCCTTAAAACTATTGTGTGGGGTAGAGATTCATATATTCATTTGACAAAAGAGAAAACAGAGGCAAGATTAGCCCTAGGGCTCACAATGAGTAAGAGCAGGAGCCTGAATAGGTGCTCAGAGTACAAAACCCATGTTTGTTTTGAGCAGAGCCTATTCAGGTGGGCATACTGGTGTTTGCAACTATGCTGTGAAAGAACTCAGAGACAAAGGGTCCATATCCCTTTCAATGGAGCTTGACACAGGGCTGGGCACCCAGGACCAACTCAAGGAAGCCTTGCTGCCCCGACTTGCAGTACCTGCCTGCCGCCAGGAGGGCTTCTGCTCGGATTTGCAGCAAACGATAGAAGCGCATCTTAAAGACTAGCCGCTCAGGCCTCCCAGGGTCCGCATGGGGGCAGTACACGTTGATTAGGGTCAAGGTCTTCTCCTTCCCTTCCCATGTGCTGGAGAAAACAGAAACCCCCAAAAGGGGTCAGTTTCAAACCTCCCCTTCTGTCCCTTCCCCATACCACATGACTTCCATTTTGTGACTGTCTGGGATGGAAAAGAAAGGGGTTAAAGAGACACAAATGATCTGGCATGCACAGGACTTGGGGACTGACTACTGATAAGGCAGGGAGAGGGATATCTAAGGATTACCATCAGGTAATGGTGTTGCTATTCACAAAGACAGAACACCCAGAAAGAGAGCAACCTGGGGCAGTGAGTTCAGCACTAAGTTGCTTTTGAGATGTCTATGGTAATAAGAGCTGGATCATTAGGCGAGCCCCACACTGTAGAGATGGAAACTCAAGCCTCAGAGGGGGAAAAATTTGCCAGGGTGACACAGTGAGTAGCCCAGCCAGGACTAAACCAGGAAAGGCAAATTTGGGAACTTCTCCACAGTGCATGTATGTTTACATGGCAAGCCTTAGAATCTTCACACTCAAAGAGTAGCACCAGCAGTGCTCAGTAGCAGAGAGATATGAGCTATTACCGGATCTTATGCTGTGTGAGGAGGGCCCGGCCCTCACTATCCAGAGCCCGGAGTTCCTCTTGGGTAAACTCATCCATGTTTCCATAGCAACCAACATCCCCATTCTGGGTGGCAAACAGGCCACTCAGGCCTTCTTCAGCAGCCACTGGGGTAGCGTTGTCCTTACAGAAGGTGGCTACACCTGGGAACAGACAGGGCACTCTGAGCAGACATGGCAGTCAATAGCCTGTTGCACAGCCTGTCCCACTCCAATTGTCCCCACACAAGTCACCTAAGTCATCTTCATAAAGTATGGTTCTTGGGCAACCTTATTCAAACCCTGGAATCTCAGTTCCTGCATCTAAAAAAGCCACAGAATGTTCTAAGTGTTTTACATTGATACATGGTGAGTGCTCAAGAAGTATTAGCAATTATTATTATCACATGGATTAATTCATTTAATCCTTGTAACAGCCCTTGAAGGTAAACATTATCCTCATTTTCTAGCTGAGGAACCTGAGGCACCAAGAGGTAATGTAACTTGCCAGAGGGTGCACAGCTAGGAAATGAGCCATGATTCAAACCCAGGCTGTCTGGCTCCACAGTTCACACAATTAAGCACCACACTACTACTGTACTTCTGAGGTCCAGTAGGATAATTCTATCCATAAAAATTATATTTCACATAATTTACTATTATGCAGCTTTAGCTCTGTAAACTAAATGTCTACATTTCTTATTACCCTCTCATCAAATATTGGAAACCCTTTTCCCCTATCTGCCTCCCTCACTAATTTAAAGTCCACAGAAAGCCCCATTTACCAGAATAGCCACTACGGTTGCGGCTGAAGCTGAAATAGGAGTTATAACCCTCAACGATAGCCAGGGGCTCTGTCAGTGCATCCCCTGGAAAAAAAATGTAAGATTAAGTCAGAGGTAAAACTAGCATCCGAGAAACACAAAGGCCTGGAATTACAGTTGTAGGCTAATTCCTTGCACACATCAGAGCCAGAGTTGGGGGTGACGGGAATGAAGTATCTATGACTAGAGGAGGACCTAGAAAGATGGGAAATGTCAGAGAGGAATATGATATCAGAATTAGAAGGCTTGGAGGGGGGGTTAGAGACTATGAAGTGGAGGTGGAGAATTAGGTGGGAAGGGGAAAGAATCAGAGCTAAGCCTGGGGGTCCGAACGATAGGAGGAAGCTGGGGATGGGGATGGACATATGAGAGGACAGTGGGAATCTGAGCTAAGGGTGAGAGGTAAGAGAGAGGGAATTAGGGGATCTGAACTGGGGGTGGAGGGAAAAGGAATTAGGGGATTCTAAGGGGAGATAGGAGGGTGAAGAAATAAGAGGACATCTAAGCTTGGGGTGGGAAATGAGGTGGGAATTAGGGACTTTCCGCTGGGAGGAGAGATGGGAATAGATAAGGGGTACTGGGGTTCTGAGGTGGAGATGTGAAAAAGAGGAAATTAGAAAGAATGAGCTGGGGTCAAAGATGGGGTGGGAATTCGAGGATCTGAGCTTGGGGCAGGGATGAAGAATTCGGGGGTTTGACTTGGCGGCGAGGAGATGGACAGCGTACGGAAGGAGGAAATTCAGGGGACTGAGTTTGGGGCCGGAGAATGAGTGAGAATCTGACTAGATATGGGGTTTCCAGAAGGAGCTAAACTTTGCTGAAGACAGGAGATGGAGTGCAATTAGGGGATCTAGCTAGGGTGGGAAATGGGAGTTTAAGAGGCAAGGGACCTGGGTCTAAGGGCAGGACTCTAAGAATAGGAAACTGGGAAAGTAAAATTACATGGGACAGGGGACAAAAGTTAGCGGGAAAGAAAAAGTATGTAAGGATCCTGGAATCCAGAGCGCTCACTGGTCACTTTGGTTTCCTGGAGACAGACGATATCCGCATCCAGCTCGTCCAAAATGCGCCCCACGGCCACGGCGGCACAGTTGCTGGGTTCCTGATTTGCCACCCCTTGCAGGGGTCTCCGAATCCCATTGATGTTCCAGCTCACCACGCGCAACATCTTAACGGGCTGGAACACCTCCCAGCCCGCGCCAACCTAGGCGCGAGCGAACTGCTTGCTGTTCAGAAGTTAGCCAGGCCCGCCTCCCGCGCGCGTTTGCGCAGGCGTTCTCGTGCGTACCACGAAAGCGTCTGACGCACGTCGGGCGGGGACTTCAACTTCCTCAGCTCTCATTGGCGGGAGGAGGAACTGGGTGGACGCTGAAGGAAGCAGAGCGGAAGCCTAGGGGCAATGAATGGCGGAGAGGAGTTTCCAGTTGGGCTCCCGCTCCTTCCGCTCGGACACCTGAGTCTCAGTGCGTTTTTCGTGTACTCAGAAGTCCACGTGGTGCGTCCGGTTACTTACAAACGGGATTTTGCCACTTTTTAAGCGACGGAACCCTGAGCGGAACTGCTCAGCCGCCAAAGCCCCGCCCTCAGTGCGGCGGACCGCCCACCTAAGTTCACAGATGGCAGCAGCGCTTGAGCCCCAGGAATAGCTGGCGCTGAGTGCTCGCGTTGGACTGGGCAAAGGGACGTTCATGGTTGGAGGAGGGAGCAGTAAGAGTCGCTCCACTGAGATAAGACTTAGGAGGAGGGCCTTTGGCTTTATTGGGTCAGAGGGGAGGAGGAGGAGGCTGTCTCAAGCCGCCCTGTAGCTTTTGTCTTGGCTCTTAACATTCTGAAGGATGTAGCCAGACACATCCTTGCTCTTGGTTCTGTTTCTCAGATAAGCGAAATCGAGGCCCAGGAAATGTAAGCTCGTGAGCAGCATTGTCTCCGGATGCATCCATGGCTCTTCTATATATGTTATCTCATTTCATTCTCAGGACAACCCAGTTCGGGACATGGAGGCTAAGTTAGAGACGTCGAATGAATTCACTTCATTCTCACAGTTCACTCTCTCTTACACTGAAGTAGTAGAGCCAGGATTCAAACCCTATCTTAATTAGCTCAATAATTACTTTTCTGAGTGTTTTTACTGAGCACACAACTCCCCAGTTAAGTCTTTTCCTCTGGGGCCCCAAGGCACCCTATGGTCCATTCTGTCACAGTACTTATAATACACAGCTATCATTGACTTCTATTTCTGCTGCCACTAGACTGCCAGCAACTTGAGAGCAATGACCATGTCTGGTTCATCTTGTTAGCCCCGTCCCCTAATACTGGACACAGCATATATTGGGAAGCAATAGTTATTTGTCAGGTGAATGAATGAACAAAGGATAATAGCAAGAGCATCGACAGGTTCATGGCTTGTTTTTGAGAGCACAAAAATTAGAAGTAATGGATATGCCCAATGTCCAGGGAAAAGCATAACGTTGCATCTTTAGGTTCCTCACCCAGAATTGCAGCATAATTATTTTTTCCCCAGAATTTAAGTCTTAGAGCCATCATCCTCAATGGTTACAGCAAAGACGCAGTAAACTGCTTTTCCTCCTGGAGGACATAAAAGGTTACCAGTTGTTGCTATCAGAAAATAGCTCTGTGATTAAAATAAAAATTTGTATGTCCTGAGCTTTTTCATGCTTTGGGGGTTATTGACTCAGGATTGACTCCCATGAGTGCAATAACTAGGACAAAGGAAATGAGCATTTTTATTGCTCTTGCTTCATATTGCCAGATTGCTTTCCAGTAAGGGATTATGCCCATTTACACTGAAGACCGATCTGAAACTCAGCCCCAGCGAAATCCAGAACTTGCCTGTCTCCATAGCTGGTTTTAATTTCCCCATTCTGCAGTGGCTTGTTAATATTAGTTCTGACCTTTGGGGCAAGGTGAACACATGGTTGGACCGAAGAGAAAAGGCTTCGGGTGGCTCAGGAACTTCTTTGGCAACTACAACAGCTGATATTTCAACAGAGCACATACACCCCCCACTTAACAAGGGTACATCCTCAGCCTTCTCAGGGAACCAACGAACACCTCCAGGCTTCCTCTTTGATGCCACCCACTGGACCTGCCTTGGGGTTCTGTAAATGCAAGAGAACCGAGTGTTGGATAATTAGCGATGGAAGAAAAAACCTCTAGAATAAAAGGTAGGTGAGAAAGAACCGAAAGTAGGCAGGAGTTGCACAAATCCACATCCATTCTTCAGGCCCTCTGGAAAGTTTTCTTTGCATAGATGGTTGGTTGTCGTGTGCATTAAAGGGCATGGGAAAGTGGGGGAAAAGATTATATCTATATGTAACCTATTTATCTGTCTGTATATTTTTAAAAGTCCATTCTGGCCTTTGTGGGACACTGGCCCCCAGGGCAGTTCACTAGCACCTGTGAAAGTCTCTCTAATTTGGTCTAGTCTGGTTTTGAATGAACTGAGTGATTGATATTATAGTTCTTACCTCCCCACTGATGTGTAAAGTGGGGTTGATTTGCTGTGGCGCTTTGAACAAGCTCTCTAGCTTCTCTGGGCATCAGTAGCTTCCTCAGTAAAATGGAAATCAAAGTCTCTAGCCAACGTTCCTCAGAGGGCTGTCACGATCAAGAAGAGTGGAAAGGCAGAAACCAAAGCTCTTTGGAGACATTTCAGGACTTCCTCGCTCTAAGAATAGTGATCTTGCTTTTTCTATAGGCTCCACAAGCAATCCCACCCAAAACCCTCCAGCTGCTGTGTGACTATAGTCTGTGAAGAGCCACTTCCATGACTAGGATTCAGTGAGGTTTGGGGCCCAGGCATGAGGCCGAAAATAGTGGAGAGATGGTGGGCCAGGACAGTGAGTGAGAAGGAAGGGGATCCTAGCCTGCTGTCACAGAAGGCCTGGCACTCATATACATGGACCTAGCTTGTAAGTGTGTGGTCGATCTCCCCTCACACCTTCACTCTCCACAAATGCATTCATACCCAAACAGTCTGAGAGCTACCAATATGGAGACCCCATTCGTGACTTTATTATCCATCAGCACTGTCATATGCTGCTTTACATGGTATTCTCCCCCCATACACATGCCCTATACTTTGAGAGGGGTATGGGGTCAGGATCTGGGGGCCTTGGGAAATCACATTGTAATCTTTTCTTCCCTAGAGATAGCCCCATTTTAGAATTTTAGACCAAGAGCTGCAGGTCAGAGCTTGATCTTGAATGAGAATCTGGTACTGACTGAACCCTTTCTCTGCCACGAGTTCATTGGCCCTTTTCAGAGAGGACTTCATTCTTTTTTTTATCTGCTTCTGTCCCATTCAAGGTAGAGAAACCTTTCTGGATGCCACCTCCTACCTCAGATATGTTAGTTCTCCCATCTAATTCCCTGCACAGCTCTCTGTTATAATATTTACCTTGTTGAACTAGGATTAGTTGTCCACAAGTTCATCTCATCTAGGGCAGAGAGATGTAGACTGCACAAACACAATAAGCAAGTGTCTTCTCTGTCCTCTGTGCCAGGGCCTGAGTTGGACACTGGAAACACAAATTACAGATCACTGAGATCTAGTCTCCATCCTCAAGGAGTTCACAGTCTAGTGGGGAAGCAGACCAGGAAAATACTGGTGGATACTTGCTCAGATAGGAGCATGTGGGCAATATAAGAACCAAATACAAGGCCTGTCCCAAGGATACAGGGGTCACTTCCCAGAGGAAGTGAACGTCAAACTAGACCTTGAAAAGTGGGTCAGATTTTGTTGGGAATAGAAGGAGAAAAATGGCATTTCAGGCTGAGCAAAGGCCAAGAAACAGGAAAATACACCATGTATTTTGGAGGCCAGTGAGTCAGCCAGTGCAGTTTAAGGATGGAGATCTAAGGAAAGACATGGCTGGACAGGTAGGCTGAAGCTTGATTGAAAAGTCTTGAGTGCCAAGCTGACGTCTTTCCATAAAGCTTGTTTTGGTCTCCTGCTTCTGGGATCAGAATTGGTAACAGTAGTGAGGAATCTCATAGCTAATTCCAGGCAATTTTAAGTTAGGCTTTCAAGCCTGGACCCCAGGTTTACCCTTTAAGACTTTATTAAAAGCCTGCCAGCTTCCTATCTCAGATTTCCTGCTGCTAAAATTATCCTTCTGCCTGTTGGCAGGGCCATGAGAACAAAATTGTAAACATAGAAGAGACGTTCATGTGACCAGCTAGATTACCTTGAACATGCCGCTTCCCCTCCCCAGACCTCAGTTTCCCTGTAAGGGTAACAAGGATGTTTGTAAGGATCAAATAAGATAAGGAATATGTTGTTGCCTTGTGGGCAATGGAAAACATACAGGGCAAGGGTTATAATTAAGATTATTAATATTAACAGATTTATACCAGTCAGGAAATTTATTAGAGTTAAAAGAGTTGTAACTCTTACAAAATCTAGTTCTGAGACTCTAGAGGTTCTGAGCTAACCTGTAAGACCACATTCTTAGATCAGGCTTGTTTGATTAATTAAATAAAAGCCCTGGCCTGGGAGAAATTAAGTCCCTAGTGTTCTATTCCTGACTTGGCCACTGATTTACTACATGACCTTAGGAAAATATTTCTAGACCTCAGTTTTCTTACCTGAGAGGGTGAGATGAAATGATCTCGCAAGTCTTTACGCAAAATCAAAAGAGTAAAACCAAATTCATCCTTCTAATTGATTTGCAGGAGCTCTTTGTGTATTATAAATGTTAAGCCTTTGCCATAATATTGTAAGTTTCCTTAACTGAGAGTTTTCTGTATGGTCAGCATTATATTAGAAGTTTCAGATAGTCAAAGAGGTGTTTGATCATTTACCTCCCAAAGGGAGTAACAGTGTTAGATAATATATTTTTAACATTTCCCAGATTGCTTTACATTTTTTAACACGCTGAATCTTCAACAGTCCTAAGGAGGGTAGGTACTCCTATCATTCCCATGTTCCAGATAAGAAAACTGAAGCACTGAAAAGTTTAGTCTTCTGCTCATTGCCTCATAGCCAACAAGGGGCAGAGGTAGGATTCCACTCAAGAAATATTGCTCCAGAGCCTATTGCTCTTAACCATCATGATCTGCTATCTCAGTTGATTCATTTAGATAGGTGGGCTCTGGAATGTATTAAAAATTTGGTATGATTTATACACAACAACTGGAGGGAATCTGACCCTTTTGTAGACTAAGGCTTGCAAATGTATTTTAGGGAACTTCTTAAAAGGCAAAGTGGAACTGAGAGCATTTGAGGGCAGGGATTGGAAATTTCTGTCCCCACAAGATTGCTCTTGTGTAGCCCAGCTCAGTGGAAGAAAGTTGAGCTTCTTCATAGCCAATCGTTGGAGGTTCATTGGGGGTGGGAAGGTTGCAAAAGAGTGAAGTAAGAGCACACTTGCACATCTTCCAGGCAAGCTGTGCAGTTCTATGAGTTATACACATAAAAGCCTCAAAACAACGGGTCAGGGGAGCGGGAGAGAGGGCAGGTGAGAGTGAGTCATCTGGGCTGGATGACTCTGGCCTATGGACTTGTCCTACTTTGAGGCGATTGCTCTCTGTTCCCTGCTGCAGCCTCCACCTCTTAAATCTCCATCCTAATGGCTTGGCATGAGGAACTTTAGCGAAATTTTCTATCAGTTCATGATGCCAATGTCATTCTCCTTAGGGCAACTGATGGTGGCTAACAGCCATGTGGGCAGAGCTTACCATTCCCCCACCTCCAGCCCCAGGCAATGGCTGCACTCTTCCAAAGGTTTCAGTTTACTCCTATTTATTTAGCCCTTGGCTGGAGAGAGTAGAAAGATGATCAGATAGTGCCCATCTCTTCAAGAGTGCCCCAGGCAGCACATTTCAGGTGGGAGAGGCCCTGTGGCAAGGAAGGCAGCAGAATCTGGAGAAGACAAGGGATGCAATGCCATTTTGGGTCGGGGAAGCAGAGAAGTAGTGGACCTTCCATGTCCAGTTTGGGCCTCTAATTGCCAGCTCAAAACACTGCATTCCCCAGTAGGGACTTTGTGTTTGTGTTTTTGTCCTTGGGAACCTTGCATTTCTGATGTGAATCTTGGTTTCTGGGTTGGAGCTTGACATTCTACTTGGGCCCATTTTTTTATTTCAAAGCTGGGAAAGCCGGTGAGACCTACCTCCATCACCTTTGCCTCTCTACCCCACACAGGCTGTAAGCACATGATCTTTGGTCTTTTATTTGCATACTCTATTAGTCTTGTCTTCATTGGAGGGAAGTGACTGGTCAGACCTGGGCTGTGTTGCTGGCCGCCTTCCTTGTTGGGCTCCAACTTACCTCCTATGTACACAGCCCTTGGAGTTCAGAGGCCTCTTCTGACCTGTGCCCAACCTCTTGCCCTCTGCACCCAATACCCCACTAGTACATACAGGAGCAGAGGCAGGCTAGGACCAGAGGAAAGAAGAGAGGGGACTGAAGACAGACTTTGAAAGGGCTCAGAAACCCAGTACAACCGCTGTCCCAGCCCTGTCCACCTTCTGCTGTGGCCACAGCAAGAGAAAAAACAGCTAGTAAGATAGGAAGTGAGGCCAGGTACCTTGTGGGCAGTGATGTCATTAGCTGCGACTCCTAAGATGTCTCCAGAGATGGGAGAGCTCACCCAAACCAGGTTGCAGAAGATCTGGATTCCACACAGCAGCGGCAGCAGCAGGCTGCAACGGAGAAGGGGCTGTAAGTGGGGTTTGCTTCCGTGGGTTTCAAGGTGGTGGTGGTAGAGTGGGTGTAGAAGAGCAAAGGATGCACCTCCCCTTGCCATCCACTCCTATCTCACCCTAAAAGTTGGAATAGGTGAACAACTGGATGACATAGAGGCTAGTGTCAAAAAGGTGAGGAAAGAATGAGAGAGAAGACAGGCGGAAAGAAAGAGATGAAGACAAAGAAGGAGGATTAGGTTAAGACCATCTTAATCAGAGGAATCTTTAGGAACTTTTCCTTTCTTATGCAGAGCTTGTTTGGAATGCTTCTTGTTTGGAATTTAAGATTTCTAGTTTAGGACTGTTCAGTGATAGCCTAGTATGTTTCATTTTGGTGACTTCTGTGAAGTGTCTGGGAGTTGGTCTTGCCTGACTGATAGTGCCTGGGTGAAATAAGGTGATGGCTCCTGGCATCATCTTTCAGGGGACAGGTGCTGGGTACACAACAGTGCCATGTCACTGGTCAGTATTGCTCCTCTCCTTTCTCAGGCCTTTTCTGAGTCTCTATACCTTCCTAGGTTGGGAAACACTTAATGTCCTGTCTCCAGTGTTGCCTTCCTGGCACATATGGACTTCCTTGCTGCTCTGGGAATTTGAGAGAGACAGTCTCTCAGGGCCAGCCCACTGGTGTGGTGCTCACTTTGAAAATTTGAGAAAGATCAAGGGCAAAACAAAACCTGTACATATTTAAAATAAAAACTGGAGTATACCATTTCCCATAGATAACAGGCGACAGTGGTGGACCAAGGTGCATCCAGCCCAGGGATTGTGGCCTGAGTGGCCATAAGGTGGGTTAAGATAAGGCAGCTGTGGACTGTGGGACTCAGACACCCCAAAGGCCAGCTAACCAAGTTTCCAGTCTGCTAATGCTAGAGGAGGCCCAGGCTCAGGGATATTGGGGGTAGCAGTAGTTGCTTAGAGGATCCAGGAGCATATAGGATGTTAAATATAGTTATAATATACAGGATGTAGGGTGTGGGTGGAGGAAGAGAGAGAAAAAAGACTAGGCTCCTATTCTCTCTCTTTCTTATCTCCACCAGCTCTCTCACTCACTCATCTGGAGATCTAGGAGCCTGGAGACTGAGAGGTACCCTCACCCAGCCAGCCACTCTTGGCCTTTTCCAAGGGGCTGTTTAGTTGACAAACAAGCAAGCCATTCTCTGCATACACGGGTCCTCCAGAGCTAGAATGCTTATAGTCCTGGGAACGGTGTCTTTCAAGTTGGAGAGATAATATACATAAATCACCTAATATAGTCTCTATCAAATAGAAGGTGAAAAATAAATATGTGCTCACTTTAGTTTGGAGTGTCATTTTCCTCAGCTATAAAACAGGATTAATGCCTGCAACCCAGTGTTATTGGGAGTAATTCACTGATTCAGAGGTTCTGGATCCAGACTGCCTAGGTTTGAGTTCCAGCTCTATCTCCCCCTGTGTCTGTGACCTTGGACAACTCTCTTAACCTCTCTGGGCTTCTGTTTCCTCACCTGTAAAAGGAAGTTAATAACAGTGTAGTTGTGAAGATTAGATGAGCTGAAGCATGTGACGTGCTTAGAAGAGTGTCCAGCACATAGTACATACTCAGTAATTGTTAATTATCCTAATTATTATTGTTCTTGTTATTTAAACAAGAAAGTGTGTGTGTGGTCTCATTTACCATCATATCCTCAACATCGGGCCCTGATCCTGGCACATAGTAGATGCTCAGTAAATTGTCACTCTGTGCTACTTCCACTCTACCACTCACCATAGCCAAGAATGGGGCCCTGTGTGCACAAGACAGTCACTCATTAATATTTGACTAAATTTTATCAGACCATAGATGCAAAAAACTTAGATAGTGGTTGCCAAGTCTGGACAATGTCTGGTTCACTTCTTGTTGGGGAGGCCAATCTGTTGGTCCCTGTAAGGTCTGAATCACCTTTTTCTTGGAGCATCCTCTCTAGAAGACACACAGTTACTTAATGTTATTCTGAAGATTAAATACATTAACATGTAAAGTACTTGAACAGCTGTGCATATTCTTTTCTCATCCAACATTATGTTTATGTGAACCACCCATGTTATCATTGCAAGCAGTTGTAGTTTGTTTATTCCCCTTATGAATATCCCACAGTTTATCTATCTTACTATCGTTGAGCATTTGGGTAGTTTCTAATTTTTGATTATGAAGAATAATCCAATGGGCATTCTTGTACCTTTATCCTGGTAGAGCAAGTCCCTTCATCTTGTCCTTCTTATGGAGTGTCTTGGCTATTCTTGGCCCAATGCTCTTCTCCATAAATTTTGGAATCAGCTTTCCAAGTTACACACATATACACACACACACACACACAGACAGAGAGAGAGGGAGAGAGAGAGAGAGAACTTTTGGGATTTTGATGGAAATTACATTCAATCTGTAAATCAGTCAATTTGAGGAGAGTTGCCATTTTTGTGACATTGAGTCTTCCCTAAACATGGTATGTCACTCCATATATTCAGACTTTTTCATATTCAGTGAAGTTTTATAATTTAATCTATAAAAGGTTTCCATGCCATTGTAAGATTTTTTTGGCTTATTTTTTGTTGCTATCTTAAGCAGTACCTTTTTAGAAAATTAAATTTTATAGCAGTATGTTGCTAATGTATACAACTGTATTTGTTTTTCATGTAACGAATTTGTAACTAGCAAACCTGCTAAACTTTCTTATGAATTTTGATAATATGTATGTAAATGACAGCTTTCATTTTCCCCACAACGCTCATTTTTATCTTTCTTATAGTATTACACTGCTAAGACCTCCCACCTTTAATATACACACAAGAGATGTGCAGTACACGTTGAAAAGAAATGTTAATAGTGTGTATTCTTATGCTGATCCTGATTTTAAGTTTCACCATTGAGCAAATTTGCTGTAGTTTTTTTGGTAGGTATCATTTAATAGGTTAAAGAGGTTCCTGTTTATTCTGAGTTTGCCAATACAATTTTTAAAAGATGAATGAATATTGAATTTTATTAAACATGTTTTCTGTATTCACTGAAATGACATTAATTTTCTATTTTAACCCATTAATGTGGTACATTACATTAGAGGTTTTCTTGTGTTTAAATAATCTTGCAGTCCTGGGATAAATAAAAACTTCTGAATTTCTTTCACTAATATTTTGTTTAGGATTTTAGCATTTTGCTCAGGAAAGAGATTGGCCTGTAATTTTTCCAAGAGTGTCAAGATTATACTAACCTCATAAAATCAGGTGGGAACTATTTCCTTTCATTCTGTCCTCTGACAGAGGTTGTCTGCAGAACTAGCCATTCCTCAAATATTTTACCTGGCAGCATTTCCAGGTAAAATATCTGGACCTGGTGTCTCCTTTAACATTTTAACTGATACAATCTCTTTTATCAGTTATAGAATCCTTTCAGTTTGCTATTTCCACTAAAGTTAGCTTTCTTAAGCTTTCCTAAGTTATGGTTTTCTATGAATTTTTCTACTTCACATCAGTTTTCAAATTTATTTTGTGTAAAGTTCTTATCTTTGTATCTTTTTTATCTCTGTTGCATTTGTAGTTATAGCTTCTCTTTCATTATAATATTATTTATTTGCACCTTCTTTTTTCTCTTGATCAATCTTGCTATAAGTTTGACACTTTTATAATTTTTCTAAAATAATCAACTTTTGACTTTTTCATCCTTTGTTATCTTTATTTTCTATTTAACTATTTTTTCATCATTATTCTGTTTCTCCTACTTTCTTTGGATTTATTCTGTTGTTCTTTTTTAACTAATAGAGTTGCATGCTGCTCAGTTCATTCATTTTTAGACTTTCTTCTTTTCTAATTTAAGTATCCAATGCTATAATTGGCCTACTAAACAGGGCTGATATTCCACAGATTCACAATCGTATGGCCATATGAATTTTCAAAATATTTCTAGTCCATTTTATAAATAGGCACTGTCCCAGGCTTTTTCAGTCTCTCCAACACTTACCCAGTTACCCTGGCCACCTCAATTCGTTTCCCAGGACAGCCAGGACCTACTGATTATCATCTAGCAACTAAAGGATTAATGCCTACCACAGCAGGAGGCCTCCAGTACTTGGTGCCAGCCCTTGGACCAGCTTCTGTTTTGATAGATCAGTGCTCTTGTCATTTCTATTTTAATTCCATTCTGGTCAGAGAACAAACTTTGTATTATTTCAGTTCTTTGAAATCTGTTGAGACTTGGTTTATGAACCAACATATGGACAATCTGGTAAATGTTCCAAGAGCACTTGAAAAGAATGTGCATTTTACAGTTGTGTTAAGTGTACTATATACCTCGGTTAAGTTGTGTTTGTTAATCTGGCTCAAATGTTCTATATTCTTCTGGGGTTTTGGCTGCCTGTTGATATGGAAAATTTGTTAATGTCTACTTGTAATTCTGTCAATCTTGAAAGTTCGTAGTTACAAACAAATTTAGAATTGCTATATCTTCCTTGTGAATTGAATATTTTATCACCATGTAAGGAAATTATTAACTCTGGTAATACCTGGTAATTTGGTATCATTGACGTTTTTGCCCTATAATCGATCTTTTTTCTCATATTAATATACCTACATTAGCTTTATTTAGCTTAATATTTGCCTGGTATGTGTTTTCCTACATTTAAAAAATTGTTTTTGATAGAGATATAATTCACATACCATAAAATTCACCATTTTGAAGTATACAGTCAGTGGTTTTGAGTATATTCACATAGTCGTTTAATCATCATCACTAATTCCAGGACATTTTCTTTATACCAAAAAGGAATTCCATACTCTAGACTCACTCCAGATGACCCTCTCCCCTTAGCCCCTGGCAACCACGAATCTACTTTCAGTCTCAATGGATTTGCCTATTCTGGACATTTTATATAAGGGGAATCATACAATATGTGGCCTTTTGTATCTGGCTCGTTTCTTTGGGCATGTTTTCAAGGTTAATCCATGTTGTAGCATGCAAAGTCACAAAGATTTATGCCTAGGCTTTTTTCTAAGAGTTTTATAGTCTTAGCTCTTACATTTAGGTTTTTCAATTTATTCCGAGTTAATATTTGCATGTGGTGTGAGATGGGAATCCAGCTTCGTTCTTTTGCATGTGGATATCCAGTTGTCCTAGCAGCATTTTTTGAAAAGACTCTTCTTTCCCCTACTTAATTGTCTTGGCAACCTTGATGAAAATCAGGTGACTATAAGTTGAAGGATTTACTTCTGGGCTCTCAGTTCTATTCCATTGATTTATATGTATCTCTACCCTTATACCAGTACCACACATTCTTGATTACTGTAGTTTAATTGTAATTTTGAAATTGGGATGAAAACAGACATCCTTCTCTTGTTACTGATCTTGGCAGTGGGCATGGGAGAAACTATTCAGTCTTTCACCATTAAGTGTGATATTCACTGTGGGTTTTTCATTGGTGTCTTTTATTAGGTTAGGACCTTTCCTTCTATTCTTAATTTGTTGTTGGTTTTATTATGAAGGGATATTTAATTTCCCAAATGCTTTATCTGTGCCTATTATGATGATCATATGGTTTTTGTCCTTAATTCTATTGATATGGTCTGTTGCATTAATTGATTTTCAAAAGTTAAATCAAGCTTGCATTCCTATAATAAATCTAACTTGATTGTGATGTATAAAGTATAAGTATAATATATACATATATATAATGTATACATATAAATCCTTTTATACATTCCTGGGTTCAGTTTGCTAGTGTTTTGTGGGGATTTTTACATCCATATTCATAACAGCTATTGGTCTATAATTTTCTTTTCTTCTAATATATGTGCCTAACTTTGGTAGCACAGAAATACTGGCCTCATAGAATGAGTTGGGAAGTGCTTCCTCCTCTTCTACTTTTTGAAAGAGCTTTTGAAGAATCGTATTATTCTTTAAATGTTTGCTAGAATTCACCAGTGAAACCATCTAATCCTGGACTTTTCTTTCTGGCAAGGTTTTTCATTACTTATTCAACCCCTTGTTATAGATCTATTTAGATTTCATTTCTTTTTTAGTCAGTTTTGAGAGTTTGTATCATTCTAATAATTTGTCTATTTCACCTAAGGCGTTTATTGTGTTGGCATACAGTTTATGATTGTTCATAATATTCCCTTATAATTCTTTTTATTTTCATGAAGTCAGTAGTAA
The DNA here is from genome assembly GCF_028885625.2 of Pongo pygmaeus. Taxonomy (NCBI): domain Eukaryota; kingdom Metazoa; phylum Chordata; class Mammalia; order Primates; family Hominidae; genus Pongo; species Pongo pygmaeus. The sequence goes on along the minus strand of NC_072396.2, from coordinate 55,615,338 downwards.
TGTCTCCTCTTTTTTTCCTGAATTTATTAATCTGAGTTTTCTCTTTTTTTTCTTGGTCAGTCTCACTAAAGGTTTGTCAAGTTTATTAATTTTTTCAAATAACCAACTTTTGATTTTGTTGATTTTTTTCTAATGTTTTCCTAGTCTCTGTTTTATTATTTTCACCTCTAATCCTTATTATATCCTTCTTCTGTTTCCTTTAGGTTCCCATATTTGTGAATTTTCCAAAGTTCTCTCTGTTATTAATTTTTTATTTTACTCCATTATGATTGGAGAACATACTTTATATGATTTCCATTCTTCCAAATTTATTAAAGCTTGTTTTATGGCCTAGAATATTGTCTGTCTTGGAGAATGTTTGATGTACACTTTGGAAAAATGTATAGTCTGCTGTTTGGAGATGGAGTGTTTTACAGATGTTTGTTATTACTACTTTGTGTTGAAGTCCTCTATTTCCCTGTTGTTGATCTTCTATGTAGTTGTTCAATCCATTATTGAAAGAGTGGTCTTGAAGTTTCCAACTATTGTCAGTAGATTGTCTATTTCTCCCTTCAATTCTGCCAGTTTTGCTTCATGTATTTGGCGGCTCTGTTGTTTAGGCATATACGTTTATAATTGTGATATATTCATTATGGATTGACCCTTTTGTCATTATTAAATGTCCCTGTATATCTCTAGTAATGTTTTTGAACATCCATTTTGTCTCATATTAGTATGGTCACTCCAAATTTCTTGTGGTTGCTGTTTGCATGATGTATTACTTAACATTCTTTTACTTTTAATCCATTTGCTTCTTTCTCTTTTTTCTTCTTTCTTTTTTAGAATAGAGATGGAGTCTCACTATGTTGCCCAGGCTGGTCTCAAACTTCTGGGCTCAAGGGATCCTCCCACCTTGGTTTCCCAAAGTGCTCGGATTATAGGCGTGAGCCACCAGGCCTGCCTTGTATCTTTCAGTCTAAAATGTATCTTCTGTAGGCAGCATGCAGTTGGATCTTGTTTGTTTGTATTCAGTTAGATATTCTCTACCTTTTGATTGGTTTGATTTATCTGTTCTGATTTAAAATCATTATTGATATAGTTGGTTTAAATATGCAGTTTTATTTTTCCATAGAGCTCATGTCTTTTTCCCTCTATTCCTCCTTTACTGCTTTCTTTTGCATTAAATGAATTATTCTAGTTTAACTTTTTAATTCATTTGATCATTTTTTATTATATATTTTTGAGGTATTTTCTTCGTGGTTGTTCTAGGGCTTTTCACATACATCATACATCAGTGTGCTTCAGATTTGTACTAATTTAATTCCAATGAGATATGAAAATTTTACTCCTATATAGCTCTCTTTCACCTTCCTTTTTGAGCTATTATAATATATATATTATATCTGTATATGCTAAAAAGTAAACAATACAGCATTATAATTATTATTTTATATAATTTTATGTTTTAAGGAAGCTGAGAAAATTAAGGAGAACATGTATGTATTATTTTCTATTATTTTCATTTGTTCCTGTGGGTTTGAATTACCTTCTGGTATCATTTCCTTATTTCTATATAACTCTTTGCTTTGTGACTTGGCTAGGCTATTTTTAAAGTATGTTTCCCTGCAGTGTGAACCCTTCAGTGTTGCTTCTTGGAGTGCATAGTTTTTGGCTTGCAGGTAATTTGGGCTTTCTTTGACTTTTTCCCAGTCTCTCTATTAAGCTGTCAGCCCACATGGGGGTATTACACTCTAGGCTCCACTAATTACTAGCTGAACGCTGTATTCTGTTTTTGTTTTTTGTTTGTTTGTTTGTTTGGCAGTGTCCTGAAGCATGCATTGCCCAGCAGCCTTATCTAATTAAACTCTAGCACGAGTAGTTTGTGAAGTAAGTCTTGGAGGTTTCTTCATACCCCAGAAGGGCTCTTCTTACCTGTCCCTCTTTCTCTTGTTCTCTCTGATGAACGAGCTGGCCTATGTTGCTGTTAGTTAAGTGAACTTGTAGTTTTTGAGAACATCCTTGGGCTTGAGCTTCTTTGTACTATGTTAAAAATAAAGTTAGTTTTGGGGGGAGAATTTCAGAGCTCTCTCATCTTATGAATTTCCTCTCTCCATGGGTATACTGTCTGAGCACTGTTCTGGGTTCTGGGCAAGGCAGCAGCTTCTGGTCTTAGTTTGCCTGTCCTGGTGTGGAATCTACCCTATGAGCAAGATGGAATGAGGGTAATCAGGACCTCAGTATTCTTAGCCTATTGCACCTGGTATATAGCCTCCATTCTATGAGTAAAAACTGGGAGTAGGAAGGGATCCTCCAGCCTCTTAACCACACTTGCCAGGAATTTAGCCTCTGCAATTCTGAGCTGAAGGGAATGCTAAATGCTAGCTCTCTGCTCCTTCCAGTAAGATGCCAAAGTATTGATGGGACATTCTCTCCAAGACAAAAGGGAGCTTCATCTTGGCTATACACGCCTTAAGTGGAGCTTCTATCAAGCTAAGCTTGGAGCCAGTAGTGAGGGGACAGTAGTAAGGTTGGGAACAGTAGCATGGCACATGTGTCAAAGACTGTGTTCTTACCAAATTTCAGTAGATTTTCTTGAATAAAAATATCTTCATGTGCTGTATTCCATTAGGACAATTTCCAGAGATTTTAAAATGTTGTTATGTTGTAATTTTTGCCAGCTGAGCTTGTTTTATTAGAGAATGGGTCTTCAGAGCTCCTCATGCTGTCATGCCAGAAATGAAAGTCTCAAGATTGTCTTTGTGTGTTGATCTTGTATCTTGCAGCCTTGATGAACTCACTTGTTAGTTCGAGGAATTTCTGTAATTTAGGGGGATATTTCTATGTAGACAATCATGACATTTGCAAATAGGGAATTTTTTAAAATTATTTTCCAAACTGTATGCCTTTTATTTCCTTTTATTGCCTTATTGCAGTGGTTAGAACTTCTAGTACTATGTCAAAAGAGTGGAGAAGGTGGAAATCCTTACATTAGTCCTGATGTTAGGGGGAAAGCATTTAGTCTTTCACTTTTAAGTATAATGTTGGTGATAGTTTTTGTTTGCTTTGTAGAAGTTTCTTATCAAGTTGAACTTAAACAAATTTACAAGAAAAAGACAACCTGATTAAAAAGTGGGCAAAGGACACGAACAGACACTTTTCAAAAGAAGACACACATACAGCCAACAAGCATATGAAAAAACGCTCAACATCACTGATCATTAGGGAAATGCAAATCAAGGCCACAGTGAGATAACATCTCACACCCGTCAGAATCGCTATCATAAAAAAGTCAAAAAATAACAGATACTGGCGAGATTGCAGAAGAAAGTGCATGTTTATACACTGCTGGTGGGAATGTAAATTAGCTCAACCATGTGGAAAGCAGTGTAGTGATTCATCAAAGAGCTAAAAACAGAACTACCATTCAACCCAGCAATCCCATTACTGGGTATATACCCAAGGGGATATAAATCGTTCTATTATAAAGACACATGCAGACATATGTTCATTGCAGCACTATTCACAATACCAAAGACATGGAATCAACCTAAATGTCCATCAGTGATAGACTGGATAAAGAAAATGTAGTATGTGTATGCCATGGAATACTATGCAGCCATAAAAAAGAATGAGATCATGTCCTTTGCAGGGACATGGATGGAGCTGGAGGCCATTATCCTTAGCAACCTAAAATAGGAACAGAAAACCAAATACTGCATGTTCTCCCTTGTAAGTGGGAGCTAAATGATGAGAACACATGGACACAGAGGGGAACAACACACATTTGAGACCTACCTGAGGGTGGAGGGTAGGAGAAGGGAGAAGATCAGGAAGAATAACTAATGGGTGCTAGTTAATACGTAATAGGTACACCTGGGTGACAAAATAATCTGTACAACAAACTCTTGTGACATTAATTTATCTCACTAAGAAACTTGCACATGTACCCCTGAACTTAAAATAAAAAATAAAAATATAAAATCTTAAGCTTAACCATTCAGAAACCACCAACTAACCTCTAACTATGGACTTTCTACTTTAAGCAATCAAATATTTATTTCATCTTTTTTCTGAGAACACCTTATAAAAGTTTTCCCTTGATCCCCCTCAGTGGAGCCCTGAGCTGCTTGTGTATTGTGCTTCCCAATTCGCGAATTGCTGAATGCTCAAACTCATTAAAATTATTTAAAGAAAGGAGTGCCTATCAAGTTTAGGTAATTCATCTTTATTCCTAACTTGCTGAAAGTTTTTATCATTAATGGGTTTTATGAAGTGCTTTGTCAGTATGTATTGATTTTTCTTCTTTAGTTTGTTGATAGGGTGGACTACATTAATTGATTTTTTGAATTTTATTCTTGTCTTGCATACCTGTACTAAATCCCACTTAATCATTGCATATACAGTCATCCCTCAATATCTGCAGAGGATTGGTTCTAGGAACCCCTGCAGATACCAAAATCCATGAATGCTTAAGTCCCTTTTATAAAATGGCCTAGTGTTTGCAAATAACTTACACATATCCTCTCATATACTTTAAATAATCTGTAGATTAATTATGATACCTAACACAATGTAAATGCTATGTAAATGGTTGTTATACTGTATTGCTTTTTATTTGTAGTGTTTTGTTCTTGTTATTTTTATTGTTTTTAAAAGTATTTTCTATCTGCTGTTGGTTGAATCTGCAGATGTGGAACCAACAGATATGGAGGACTGACTGTAATTATTTTCATGTGATGTTGGATTCTGTCTGCCAATATTTTGTTGAGGATTTTTTCATCTAAGTTTATGAGAGAGTGGACTATAGAGTTTTTGGGTTTTTGGTAATCCATTTGTCTGGTTTTGGTGTCAGGGTAATTCTGGCCTCATAAAATTAGTTGAAAATATTCCCTCCTCTTCTTATTTCCTTGAAAATATTGTTTAAAATTTGCATTAATTCTTCTTTAAAAGTGTTATAGACTTTTGAAGTAAACACATTTGGGTCTGGAGATTTCTATTTCTGGAGATTTTATGTTGAACTAAATTATTTTAATGTTTATAGGATTACTCGAGTTTCTGTTTTATTTTTGGCTGACTTGTGAGAGGCTGTGGTTTTCAAGGAATTGATCCATATATTCTAAATAGATAAATTTACAAGTGTAAAGTTGTTTGTAGTAGTTAAGTATTAACTAGCTTCTGGCATCCAGTGCTTTCCGCACGAGATAAGCAAATTTCAGATGCTTTCTCTCTCTGAAAGTGCCTGACTCTTCAGATTTCAAGGTAGTAGTTTTCTCTATGGCCTCAGTTCTCTAATGGGTCCCAGAAAAGTCATTGATTTTCAGTGTGACCAAATTTTCCTTATTGTAAAGATGAGAGCAAGAACTCCCAAGCTCTTGGAACTGAAACTAGAAGTTCCTTGCTTAGTTGTTTTATAAGCCCATGAAATAGACATTTTTATTGTTGTTTCTCAAGTCAATGTTGGCTTAGTTTGACACACATGTTTACCATTTTACTTGCTCACCATTTCTTCTTGTCTCTTAGCCCTTTCTTTTGGTACTATTTTTCTTCTTTCTGAGGTACATTCCATAGAACCCTTATTGAGGGTCTGTTGGTAATAAATTCTCTTAGAGTTGTTTGCATGAAAATGTGTTTATGGCATCCTCATTCTTGAAGAGACTTATTTCTGAGTGTACAATTCTGGGTTAAAAGTTATTTTCTCATAGAACTTAAGTAATATTATTTCACTATCTCTGGTTTTCATTATTGCTGTTGAGAAGTCAACTGCGAATCTAATTGTTACCCGTTAGGTAAACTCTCTTTTATCTTTGATTGCTTTTTAAGATCTATTCGGCTTTAGTGTTCTGAAATTTTATTATGATTTTTCTAAATGTTGCTTGTTTTTTTTGTTTGTTTGTTTAAAGCTGGGCTTCCCTAACTTGAGGACTGGTATCTTTCATCAATTCTTTTCTTTCTGGAACTGTAATTAAACCCATGGTAGACTTTATCATTCTAGCCATGTGTTTTAATCTCTATTTTATATTTCCATATCTTGTTATTCCTATAGTACTTTCTATATAATTTCTTCAGATTTATTTTCCAGTTCATTAATTATCTCATCACCTCTGTTTAATTTGCTGTTTAACCCTCATACATTGAGTTTTTAATTTTAATGCTCTCATTTCTAATTTCTAGAAGCTGTATTTGATTCTTTTAAAAATTCATGTAGTCTTTCTTTGATAGTCTCACATTTCATTGACATACTTTTGATACCTTCTTCATTTCTTTAAACATACAACCAATGCTTATTTCACAGTATAAATCAGATAATTCCAATTATAGCTTTTGCAATTCTGATTCTTTGGTTTGTTTCTGTGGATTCTTATTCATACAGGTTTTTCTCGTGTGTGTGTGTGTGTGTGTGTGTGTGTGTGTGTTGGCTTTTTTTTTTTCTACACAGGTAATGTACATCCCAGCCCCAAACCCACATAAATGCAGGACTGGGCTAGAAAATCTCAGTAACTATTCACTCTTTTGTTTCCCTCCATGATTGAGCCAAGGTTGAGACAGTCTCAGTTAGGTGCTGCTTCTTCACCCACTGATTATGTCACCTTTGTCTGGTCCACACTTTAGTCAGGTTCTCAGATCCAACTTCCTACTTTGAGCCCAAAGAGTTTTGTTTACTATCCTCTATACGTGCTATCTCTTAAAGCCCAAGTTTTAAGCCAGAAATGTGTCAATCCTTTGACAATGGCCCAGAGAAGAAACATTGTTTTTTACTTTGCCACTCAATAAACACACACATTTGTGTGTGTGTTAAATCAAAAAATATGCTTTTTATGATCCACTGTATTATTTTGTCAACTACTGTGTAATAAATTAACCTCAAAACGTAGTGGCTTAAAACAGTAAACATCGATTTTCTCTGTTTCTGTGGGTCAGAGATCAGTGCACAGCTCAGCTGGGTCCTCTGGCTCAGGATCTCTAATAAGGCTACAATCAAGGTATTGGCTGAAGCTTTGGTCGTCTCAAGGTTCTACTGGGTAGGAGTGAGTGGATAGGGATCCACTTCCAACTTACTCACAAGGTTGTTGGCAAGATTCAGTTCCTCGTAACATATTGGAATGAGGTCCTTAGTTTCTCACTAGCTGTTGACCAGAGACCATCCTCAACTTCTTGCCATGTGGGTCTCTTCCTAGGGAAGCTCACAACATGACAGCTGGCTTCCAACAGAGCAAGTCAATGAGAGAGCCAAAGAGGACCAACAAAATGGCCAGCCAGTCTTTTTGTGATAAAATCTCAGGAGTGATATCCCATCACTTTTGCCTTATTTTATGCATTAAAAGCAAGTCACTAGATTCAGCCCACACTCAAAAGTAAGTGACTACACAATGTCATGAATAACAAGAGGTATGGATCATTAAGGGTGATATTGTATGCTGCCTGTTGCACCCACTGAATTGATTTCATGTTTGTGAAACACTGCTCCAGGCTACCAGGGTAAACATGGACTTTAGTGCTTATTTATCTCTTTAGATCAGTAATTATTTTCTCATTCCTGGCCTCTGAGGATTTCCGTTGCTTTCACACCAGCTCAGCCATGCTTTATTTGTTTAAAATCCAGTATTTTTAGGTGTTTTGTATTTGGAAGGACTCTTTACAAATATAGCCTAAAATATCACCAGAAATAGAAATCTCTCTTCTATATTCTACCATATACAACTTGAGTAAGATACCGTACTACTTAAAATTACCTGAAAGTTTACAGAAGAGCTTGAGGAAAATGTGACCAGCTGTCATAAGATCCTTTTCTAAAAACATGATTAGATGATAGGAGAAATAAGAGTTTCATCCACCTGAAGTGACTAGATAGGAAGGGAAAGCATTCAGGAAGTGAATGTCTACTACCTAAGTCTGTCCTGGGAGTAAGCTTTTTTATTTTTTAGCTTTTTATTTTGAAATAATTTTAGATTTACAGAACAATTGTAGAATTGCTCTATACCTTTCATTCAGCTTCCACCAATGTTATCACTTTACATAAGCATGGTATATTTGTCAAAACTAATAAATTAACATGGGTAAGTTACTATTAACTAAACTACATAATTTATTCAGACTTCTTCAGTTTTTTCACTAATGTCCTTTTTATGTTCCAGGATCCAATCCAGCATACCATGTTGGGATTAATTGTCTTATTTCCTTAGAATCATCCAATCTGTGACAGCTTTTCAGTCTTTCCTTGTTTTTCATAACTTTGACAATTTTGGTCAAGTGTTTTGTGAAATGACCCTCAATTTGAGATTTTCAGATATTTTCTCATGTTTAGACTGGGGCTGTGGGTTTTAAGGAGAATACCATAGAGGTGAGGTATCCTTCTCATCACATCACATCAGAGGGAAGATGATATCAACATGACTTATTGCTGATGATATTAACCTTGAACTCTTAGATTAGTTGTGGTCTGCCAGGTTACTGTTTTTCTTTTCCATACTGTATTCTTTGGAAGTGAATCATTATGTCCAGCCCACACTCAAGGGGAGGGAAATTAAATGCCACCCCCTAGAGGGAGAAGTATCAACTAATTTGTGGAAATTTATTTAAAACACTGTAATAATTTGGGTAAAATTATTTGAGCCTATGCAACTCTTCAGATTCTCCTTAAAGTTTCACTCACTAATTTTGGCATTAATCAGTGGATCGTGGCTGTGGCAATTATTACAGTAGTGTTCAAATGATGATTTTCTGCTTCCCTTATTTATTCTACATTTATTATTTGGAATCCCTCTATAATCAGTGGATCGTGCCTGTGGCAATTATTACAGTAGTGTTCAAATGATGATTTTCTGTTTCCCTTATTTATTCTACATTTATTATTTGGAATCCCTCTATAAAGATTTTTCCTTTCTCCCCTACTTATTTATTCAACAATGTATGTATATAAGTATGTACTCATAAATATTTAATTATTTGGGTTATAATACTCAACTTATTTATTTTGTTGGTCACCTTGTCCCAGCTTTGCCCATTAGGAACTCTTTCATATTGGCTCCTGCGTTCTGTTCTATTTTTAATAGACTTTATATTTTACAGTAGTTTTAGGTTTGCAGCAAAATTGAGCAGAAGGTACCAAGATTTTCCATATTCTCCCTTCCTCCCCTCCACATGCATAGCCTCTCCCATTATCAATATCCACTGCCACAGGGGTATTTGTTACAAATGATGAACCTACATTGACACATTGCTATCACCCAGAGTCCATAGTTTACTTTAGGGTTCACTCTTGGAGTTGCACATTCTATAGGCTTGAGCAAATTTATAATGACATGTATGCAGTATTAAAGTAGTTTCCCTGCCCTAAGAATCCTCTATGCTCCACTTATTCATCCCTGTCTTTTCCCTTCCTGTGTCCCTTTGATATACTCTTATTCTCCTTATTTTTCTAGCACTTCGTTACTTTTTTACAAGATAACACCGGCCTCTTCTCCAAGAAACCATGGTTCCTGTAATTGAAAATTGGTATTTGGAAACCAAGATCTGGATGCTTTTGTTACTTTTAGGGTATCATTAATTCTAGCCCTCTCAGCAGACAGAGCTAAGAAATATTTGTGTGCATGCTAACCCATCTGTATTTTGGTGTCTATTTATATATACGTTAAAATAAACATGAGTTAATACCATTTCTGACCCTAAATTGCACTATAAGGCATCATTCTAGACCTTCTCCCTTGTTTACTATGAGCTTCTTTCTTAGACTGTGAAATACCTGACTCTCATTATCTACAAGTTATTTATTTATTTATTTGTTTGTTTGTTTATTTATTTATTTATTTATTCCACCCTACTACACTGGTAGTTTCAGAATTGTTAACTCATACCCCTGGGAGAAACAATTTTACCAATTAGAGTACAGTGTCAACACACAATTACTTTCTGTCATTAGTCTTAAAATATTCAGCAAAACACTATTTTCGTGGTTATTTGTTTCAGGTTTTCTTTCTCCACCCCATTTAGTGAGATTATGATATATACACTTGTAATATAGTTAGAACCATTTGTTGCAAACTGCATTCAATATTGAGTTGCTCAGACATTTTGGTTGATTTATAAAAACTTGAATGCAATAAAATTCAGTTTTGTGAGTTTTGACAAATGTATAAAGTCAGATATCCTCTTCCATAGTACCGTATAGAACAATTCCATCACCCTAAAAATTCTCTTGTACAGCCCATTATAGTCAACCCTTCAGACCTCCCCCAACCCCTGGCAACTACTGACCTGTTCTCTGTTCCTATAATTTTGCCTTGTCCAGGATGTCATATAAATGGAATTATATCACATGTCATCTTTTGGATATGGCTTCTTTCTCTTAGTATAATGCATTTAAGATTCATCCTAACTGTATGAATATCAACAGTTATCTTAATTGCCGTATGGTATTCTAGTTTATGATCGTACCACAATTTGTTTATCCATTCACCAACTGAAGAGCATCTTGGTTGTTTCCAGTTTTTAGTGATTTTTAGTAAGGCTCCATAAATATTCTCGTATACATTTTTGTGTAAACTTAATTTTTCAATTCCCTTCCAAAGGTATCTATGAGTGAAAATGCTAGGTCATATGTCAAGTGTATGTTAAATTTTAAAAGTAACTGCCAAACTGTTTTCCAAAATGCCTGAACCATTTTGCATTTCCACTAGCAATGAGTGAGAGTTCCTTTTGCAATACATCCTTGCCAGCATTTCATATTGTCATGTAAATTTATATATGTATTTAATTCTAGCCATTTTAATAGCTGTATCTTGAAGTGTTTCTCATTACACATTTAATTTTCATTTTCCTAATGATTGATATTATCTTTTAATACACTTCTTTGCCATCTGTACATTTGGGTTGGTGAAATGTTTGTTCAGATGCTTTGCTAATTTTTAAAATTAAATTTTATCTTTTATTGTTCAGTTTTAAGTGTTATTTATATATTTTGGATATACCAGATATATAATGTACAAGTATATTCTTTCAGTCTGTGGCATTTTTCATTCCTTTGTGTCTTTCACAGATAAAAAAAATTTAATATATAAATATTTAACAATTTTTATTTTAAAATTTTTCATAAATAAAAATGTTTAAATTTTTATAGTTCAATTTATCTATTTTTTTCTTGTATGGATAATGCTTTTTATGATGTAACTAAAAACTAATTGGCATATCCAATGTTTTACACATTCTCTCCCAAGTCTTTTTTTTTTTAGAAGTTTTATAGTTTTACATTTTATATTTAGACCTATGATCCACTTTGAATTATTTTTTGGGTAAGGTTTAAGTATTCAAGTTCATTTTTGCAGTGGACTTCCAATCATTCTAGCACCATTTGTTGAAAAGACTCTATTTTCTCTATTGAATTGACTTTGTACCTTTGTCCAACATTAGTTGACTTTGTCTAAAATTTAAGTGAGTCTATTTCTGGGCTCTTTATTCTATTTCATTGATCTAGATTGCTATCCTTTTTCCAATACCACACTGCCTGAGTATAAAGTGGCTTTATAATAAGTCTCAAAATCATGTAGTAAAGTTCATTCCACCAACATTGTTTTATTTATTTATTTTCAATAGTTTTTAGGGTACAGATGGTTTTTGGTTACATGGGTAAGTTCTTTAGTGATGGTTTCTGAGATTTTGGTGCATCCGTCACCCGAGCAGTGTACACTGGCCCCAATATGTAGTCTTTTATCACTCACCCTCCTTCTATCCTTCCCCCCAAGTCCCCAGAGTCCGTTATATCATTCTTACCCCTTTGCATCTTCATAACTTAGCTCCCACTTATAAGTGAGAACATAACGATATTTGGTTTTTCATTCCTAAGCGACTTCACTTAAAATAATGGCCTCCATCTCCATCCAAGTTGCTGCAAAGGCCATTATTTCATTCTGTTTTATGGCTGAGTAGTATTGCATGGTGTATATATACCATGGTATATGATATAAAGAAAATGGATACATTTTCTTTATCCACTCGTTGGATGATGAGCATTTAAGTTGATTCCATAGTTTTGCAGTTGTGAAGTGTGCTGCTATAAACATGCGTGTGCACATGTCTTTTTCATATAATGACTTCCTTTCCTCTGGGTAGATACCTAGTAGTGGGATTGCTGGATCAAATGGTAGTTCTACTTTTAGTTCTTTAAGGAATCTCCATACTGTTTTCCACAGTGGTTGTACTAGTTTACATTCCTACCAGCACTATAAAAGTGTTTCCTTTTCACCACATCCATGCCAAGATGTATTTTTTTATTTTTAAATTATGGCCATTCTTGCAGGAGTAAGGTGGTATCTCATTGTGGTTTTAATTCGCATTCCCCTGAAAGTTAGTGATGTTGAGCATTTTTTCATGTGTTTGTTCGCTGTTTATATATCTTCTTTTGAGAATTCCATATTCATGTCCTTTGCCCACTTTTTGATGGGATTATTTGTTTTTTCTTGCTGAGTGGTTTTGAGTTTCTTGTATATTCTGGATGTTAGTCTTTTATCAAATGCATAGTTTGCAAATATTTTCTCCCACTCTCTTGGTTGTCTGTTTACTCTGCTGATTATTTCTTCTGCTGCACAGAAGCATTTTAGTTTAATTATGTCCCATTTATTTATTTTTGTTTTTGTTGCATTTGCTTTTGGGTTCTTAGTCATGAATTCTTTGCCTAAGCCAATGTCTAGAAGAGTTTTCCCAATGTTATCTTGTAAAATTTTTATGATTTCAGGTCTGAGGTATAAGTCTTTGATCCATCTTGAGTTGATTTTTGTATAAAGTGAGAGAGGAGGATCCAGTTTTATTCTTCTATATGTGGCTTGCCAAGTATCCCAGCATCATTTATTTGAATAGGGTATCATTTCCCTACTTTATGTTATTGTATGCTTTGTTAAAGATCAGTTAGCTGTAAGTATTTGGCTTTATTTCTGGGTTCCATATTTTGTTCCATTGCTCTATGTGCCTGTTTTTATACCAGTACCAGGCTGTTTTGGTAACTATAGCCTTGCAGTATAATTTGAAGTTTCAGCAACATTGTTTTTATTTTGCAAATTGTTTTAGCCATTCTAGTTTCTTAGCCCTTCCATATGAGTTTCAGGATCAGCTTGTCTATATCTAAAATATCCTGATAGGTTTTTTATTGGTATTGTGTTAAGTATATAGGTCACTTTGGAGAGAATAGACATCTTTACCATATTGAGTATTCCAGTCCATGAACACAGTATGTCTATTTATGTAGATCTTTGATTTTTTTTAACAGCATTTTGTAATTTCCAGCATACAGATCTTTTATACATGTTTTATTGGTGTTATACCTAATGATTTTATCTTATTAGAACTATTGTAAATTTTTTTTAATTTTGATTTTGAATTGTTTATTGATTGTATATAGTATTATGATTGACTTTTATGTGTTGACGTTGTATCCTATGAACTTGATAAACTTGCTTATTAGTACTAGAAGGGTTTTTAAAAATAGATTTTGGGCCAGGCGCAGTGGCTCATGCCTATAATCCCAGCACTTTGGGAGGCTGAGGTGGGCAGATCACTTGAGGCCAAGAGTTCGAGACCAGCCTGGCCAACATGGTGAAACCCCATCTCTACTAAAAATACAAAAATTAGCCAGGTGTGGTGGCACATGCCTGTAATCCCAGCTACTATGGAGGCTGAGACATGAGAAGCCCTTGAACCTGGGAAGCAGAGGTTGCAGTGAGCCGTGATCATGGCACTGTACTCCAGCCTGGGTGACAGAGCAAGACTGTGTCTCAAAAAATAAAACATAAATTAAAATATAGATTTCCTGGGATTTTCTACACAGACAATCATATTATGGATGAACAGGGACAGATTTATTTCTTCCTTTACAATTTGCATGCCTTATATTTCCTTTCTTGCCTTATAGTATTGACTAGGAGTTTCAGTACTATGTTGAATAGGAGTGGTGAGAGTGGACATCCTTGCCTTGTTCCTGATATTAGAGAGAAAGCATTTAGTCTGTCAACATAAAGTATGATATTAGCTGTAGATTTTTTGTAACTATTCTTCATCTGGTTAAGGAAGCTCCCTTCTATTCCAAATTGCTAAGAGTTTTATTACGAATGGATATTGTATTTTGTAAAAAGTTTTTTTTCATCTGCTGATATAATTTGGGGCATCTTAATCTATTTTGTGCTGCTAAAACAGAATACCACAGACTGGCTAATTTATAAAGAACAGAAATTTATTTCTTACAGTTCTGGAGGCTGGGAAGTCCAAGATCACGTGGCCACATCTGGTGAGGGCCTTCTTGCTGCTTCATCCCATTGTGGAAGGTGAAAGGGCAAGAGACAGTGTGCTTATGTGCGTGCCTGTGCATGCGAGTGTGGGGCCAAACTTATCCTTTGATCAGGAACTGTTTTCTGAGTTAACTAAACCATTCCATTATTAACGCCATTAATTCATTCATGAGGGCAGAAGCCTCTATTCATGAAGGTAGAGCCCTCATGACCTAATCACCTCTTAAAGGTCCCACCTCTCAATGCTGTTGCATTGGAGATTAAGTTCCAGCACATGAACTTTGGAGGATGCATTCAAACCATACCATGGGGTTTTACATCTTTGGAATGGATTGCTTTGATTGATTTCCATATATTGAACCAGCCTTGTATTCCTGCGAAAAACCATGCTTTCTTGTGGTATATTAATTATCTATTTTATATATAGCCAAATTTCATTTGCATTTTTTTAGGATTCTTATGTTTATGTTCATGAGGGATATTGATTTGTAGTTTTCTTTTTTTGTATCACTTATTTTTCCGGTTTTTATATCAGGGTAATGCTGGCCTCACAGAGTAAGTTGATATGTATTTTCCTGTCTTCTAGTTTCATAGAGAGATTGTATAGAATTGATGCTATTTCTTCTTTAAATGAATGGTAAAATTTGCCAGTGAAACCGTCTGGACCTGGGTATTTTGGGGGAAGATGTTTAATTACAAATTCAATTTCAGTAATATTTATAGAAGGATTTAGATTATTTAGATTATTTGTTACATTTTGGATAAGTTTTGCCAGTTTGTGCTTTTTGAGGAATTTGTTTCATCTATGTTGTCGAATTTATGTGTTTAGAATTGCTATTATATACTCTTGTCATTGTAACACCTATGAAATTTCTATCTACTCTTTCATTCCTGAGTTTTTATTTCAGCTATTATATTTTTAGTCCAAAATATCCATTTGATTCTTATTTATATCTTCTGTTTCTTCACTGAGTGCTTCTGTTTTAAATATTTGTTCCAAAATCGCTTGTTATTGTTCATTCAAGCATTTTTATTATAGCTAATTTAAGATAATTTAATGTGTTATCTCATCATTCATGTCTGTTGTCTTTTTCCATGTTAATTGAAACTTTTATGGTTATTTGCATGCTGATGGATTGTAGTTTGTATCCTGGACATTGTGAGTATTGTGTTGAGATTCTGTATCTTGTTTATATCCTATGGAAAAGGTCTATATTTTTGTTTTAGCCTTTTATATATTTTGGTTCCAACATCAATTCAATTTTCAAGCCTTTTTCAGTACTATATAGGTCTGTCCTGCATGTGTACCATCTAGTGGTTAGTCTGAGACTTGGGTGGAGGTGTACTTTCTAGTTGAGTTTCCAAATCTTTGGTATGCTAATGAAGATCAAAGCAGTCACAAGTCAGAGGTAAGCCCTGGGGTTCAAATCAACTTTACACTGTTGCTTTTTCAAAACTCTTCCCTCTCCTTTATCTTTTCAGTACTTTCCAGTTCCCTGGGCTCTCATTTCTGTTTTCTCTTCAAAAACTACCCACTGTCATGGTTGTAGCATTTCCAGAAACAAGTAGCAGGAGGAGAGAGTGAGGACGAGAGAGGGAGAGGGAGAGTGAGAACTAGAGGGAGAGGGAGAGGGAGAGGAAAAACTGGTATAAAGGTGTCTTCTTGACATCGTGGCTTCACCTAGAGGAAGGACCTTATCCCACAGAGTTTTGATTCCTGGAGGCTCCCATTCTGGGCCACTATTGCTTCTGAGCCACCTTTGCTTTTACTACCTCCACTGTGGAAACAAAGAAGGAAACCCAATGGATTTCCCCCACTCTCTCTGAATTTTAGTTCTCTTTTACATTCCTTGAGCCAAAACTCCAAGACTTCTCCTGCATCTCTGTCTGCTAAACAATGCTCATTTTGGATTGCACACCATGTTGAATTCAGGCTCAGGATACTGAATGGGGGAAAAGTAATGTTGAATTTGCAATTGTTTAGTTGGTACTTCAAACTCTGGTGTCTTCTCTGATCTACCTACTTAGATTTACCTTTCAATTTTCATATAGTTGTCCATGCATTCTATCAGAGTTTTATATTTGAGTTAGTGAGAGATAAAAGGTCTGAGAATTGGACTCAACTATATATGTTTTGTAAATGGCATGTAGTTGGATCCTACTTTTTAATCTAATCTGACCACCTTGGTCTTTAATTGGAATGTTTAGTCGATTCACATTTAAAGTGATTATCAATATACTTAGATTAAAATCTACCATCTTTCTGTTTTCTTTTCATTATATTATTTGTTCTTGATGTTTTCTATTTACTGTATTTGGCTTTTGTTTCCTTTTTCCCTCTTTTTTCTGCCTTTCATTATTTTATTTGGTCATTTTGTATGATCCCATTTTGTCTCATGTATTTATTTATTATTTAGGTATCTTTTAAAGAAACTTTTTTAGTCATTTCCATAAAGTTTGTAATGTACATTTTTATATAATTTGGCTCACCTTTAAATAATACTATACTGCTTCATGTGTGTAGTACAAGACTATCCCCAATTCCTTCCTTCCATTCTTTGTTTCATTGTTGTATTCCATTATTTTTTTACAAATGCAATAAACATATAATACATTGGTACTATTATTGCTTTAAACGATCAGTTATATTTTAGAACAATTAAGAATATGATAGTTATATTTTTCTTCATTTATTCCTTTTGCAACACTCTTCCTTTAATTATGTACACCCAATTTTCTGACCTATATCATAACCCTCTGTCTGAAGAATTTCCTTTAATATTTAGACTGTAAGACAGTCTGCTGATGTTGAGTTTCCTCAGTTTTTGTTTGTCTGAAAAAGTATTTTATCTTAATTTTTGAAGGATATTTTTGCAGAACTTGGAATTCTGGATTGGCATTTTTTTCTTACAATACTTTAAAGGTTTAATTCCACTGTCTTTTTGCTTATGTGGTTTCTGACAAGAAGTCTGGTATAATTCTTCTCTTTGTTCTTCTGTGGGTAAGATGTTCCCCACCTACCGCCTTCTTCCTGGCAATCTTCAAGATTTTATTTTTGTCTTGATTTTCTGCAATTTGAATTTGATGTTGTCTGGGTGTGGTTTTTGGTTGGTTTTGGTATTTACCCTGGTTGGTGTTCTCTGAGCTTCTTGAATCTGTGGTTTGGTGTCAATCATTAATTTGGAAAATTTTGGCCATTATGTCTTCAAATATTTCTTCTGCCTTATTCTTTCTTCCCCTTCTTGTGTTCTAAATACGTATATGTTATACTGTTTGATATTGTCCCACAGTTCTTGGATGTTTTGTTCTGTTTTCTTTTTTTGCTCTTTTTTTCTCTTTGCTTTTCAGTTTGTGTGATCCCTATTGAGCTATCTTCAAGTTCACTGATGCCTCAGCTGTGCGGAGTCTACTGATGAGCACATCAAAGATAGTCTTCAGATCTGTTACTGTGTTTTTTTCTCTCCCATTTATATTTGATTCTTTCTTATACTTTTCACCCCCCTGCCGAAATTACCTATCTGATCTTTCATGATAAACTTTTTCCAATAGAGCCTTTAACATACTAATCATAGCTACTTTAAGTTTCCTATCTGATAAAGATGGAAACAGTAGACAAAGGGGACTCCAAAAGGGGGAACAGTGGGAGGGAGCAAGAGTTGAAAAACTACCTAGTGAGTACTATGTTCGCTATTTGGGTGATGGGTTCACTTGAAGCCTAAACCCCACCATTGCGCAATATACCCAGGTAACAAACCTGCACATATAACCCCTGAATCTATAATGTAAAAAAAGAAAGCAAAATAATCTAAATAAATAAACAAATTCCTTGTCTGATATTTCCGACATCTGTGTCATAACTTACTGTGGTCCTAATGATTGCTTTTCTCTTCAGACATTGTTTTTATTCCTTGCCTTGATTCTGCCCTTTGTGCTACACCCTGGAGATAATATATCTCTTAAATCTCTTATAGATGTATTCCACTATTATTTTTACTGATGCTTTTTAGCCTGGTAGTGGGGGAATGGGGAGCTGGGACATTCTATGCTATGCTGATTAAGTCTCAGTCTTAGGCAGGCTTACCCTGAGTGTGGGAGGTATGACCTTCACAAGTGTTCCTGCCCCTCCTCCTATGTTCTAACCCAAGTGGGCTTAGCACATTTTCCTGCCCCTCCTGGGTTAGGACTTCTTTTTTTTTTTTCAATTTTCTCCCCCAGCTGTAGTGAGTTTTCACCAGTGCCCTCAGTTTCTGTTGCCCTTTCTTCTGAGGACTAAGACTTTTTTCCCTTTGGGAAGATAAGGTAGATTGGTATGGGCAGAGTTTCAGTGATGTTGGCCATTCTGCTCTGCCAGCTGCAGTGAGTTTCTCCCAGTACTTTCAAGCTAGTTTTTGTTGCCTTTTCCCTGAATAGTAAGGCTTTTGCTCCATAGAGAATACAGAGAAAATAGTCTGTGCAGAATTTCAGCAACAGCTATTGTACTGTTCTCCCCAAGCCAGAACTACAGGATATCTTTCTCAGGATTCTTCTCAGTCTTTCTTGTCAGCACCTGGGGGAGTTCCTGGAGGAAAACTCTGCAAAGGGGTGCAAAATTGCCTATGTCTGCAGCCCCTACAGGCTTCACATTCTCACACTAGCACATAACCAGCCTTTAGCAATTCATCATAATTTTTAGCTGAATCTTCTTATGAGTTTGTATGTTGTTCAGTGGTATCTGCACCAGGTAAGAAAATGCCTGGTCCTGTGGCTCCCTTGAAGATGGTTGTTTCTACAGGTTTGTGGTACTGCAACCTCAGTTTTCTGATGAGTCTGAGAGAAGTTCTTAATTTTCACTTTCCCAGTTTTTTCCTTATTGTAATGGTGGGAGACATGTTCTTTACAACTCTACATTTCTGGCCTAATACGAGAAGAGCCTATGAATCTGAGGATAAGCTTTTGAGGGTCTGTTTATTTTTCAGCATCCATACCCCAGTTTACCAATTCCCCTACAATGGTGATCATGGTGGGTTTACCAGCTCGAGGCAAGACCTATATCTCCACGAAGCTCACACGATATCTCAACTGGATAGGAACACCAACTAAAGGTATGTCTCTGAAAGCCTTTGTTCAACAACCCCACAAAAGCTACTGGCTGAAAACCTTACTTAGGTAGAAGGCCAAAGTCCTCAATACCAGAAACGCCCCATCATTATTATTACCAGCATTAGGACTACTGCTATCACTATTACTACATTCTTACACATTTTATAACTCCTTGAGCACATACTTTGTGCCCAACACTACTGTAGGTGCTAAGCATAGGAAAACTAGTATTAAGATTAAATGTCTTCTCTCAAGAAGTTCCATGACCTCAAAACAACCCTGTGAGTAACATACTATTTTTATTGCCATTACTATTATTGCCATACCAATATTACTACTTTTATTAGCATTACCACTTCTTCACCATTTCATAGTTGAGGAAATTAAGGCCCAAGGAGTGAAGTGCCTTGTCTAAGGGCATATGGCCAGTTACAGAACCAGGATATGAACCCAGGTCTATTTGATTCTAAGCCTGATACTCACTGTGCCAAATCTAATGCATGATTCTACTGATTGGAAGAGAAAAGAATCCCATGTTAGCCCTATAGTCTCCTTTTCTCCATTCTTTTTGTCTCCTTCTTTTTCTTGTTAATCTCAACATCCTGTCTCTCTGCCCCGCTTCCCTCTATCTCTCCCCCCTTCCTTCCTCTCCCCAATTTTTGTTTCTTTTTCCCATTTCTTCTTTCCGTTCATCTATGTTCTCTTTATCTAATTCACTGGTGAAGAGTTTCCCAATGGTTTTCCATGTGCCCAAACTCCTGCTAGGCAATGGGGATACAAAACTGGTTGAGACTCACACCCTGTCCTTGAGGAGTTCTGAGTTTAGCTGGGATGTATAAGAATACCTCATATCATCTAGGAATTCTAGAGCAGGAGCAGGGTGCTGTATGAAATCACAAAGGGATTTGCCAACTGGAAGGCAAGGAAAGCTTCCTACATAGGATATGTTTGAGCTGAGTCTTGTAGGAGGAATAAGACATTGGCAGAAGGGAAGGAGAGAAGGAGCAGCTCTCATGGAGGACTGCAAGCTCTCAGGAAAATCTGCTGAGTGTAGAGGCACATGGGACACTGGCAGATGGGTTTCTGCATTAAGGGCCCCATCATGGGTTCAGGGTTTCTGATTCCCCTGCTTTCTATCTTCTTCACTCCACTCAATTCTCTCAAAGGCCTCCAGAGTCATATTTCAAAGCACAAAGCTGAACATGCCTGTGGCCTCCAAAGGTCCCCTTGGCCTGCAGGTTTAAATTCAAGCTCCTTAGCCTGTTGTTCAAGGCCCGCCACAATTGGCCCCTTCCAGCATCTCAGGCCTCAGCTATAGTGGATGACTCACCATCCTCCAAACATGCTCTTCCTTCTGCCAATGCCATACTCTTGCTCAAGCTGTTCCTCTACCTGGAATGCCTTTGTTCCTGACTCCCGCTGCCCATATCTGCCTGTAAAAGGTGCCTACCCTAAAAAGCCTGGTTCAAATGGTGAAACCTTCTCAGATCATTCCAAGTACAATTAGTCTTTCCTTCCCTCTCACTGTCTTCCATGGCTTCATATTTTCTTTGTCAGAGCATTTAACAAACTCTGTGGGAGCTCTCCATTTACTGGTTTACTCACTGTGTTACCTGTTGGACTGTGAGTGCCTTAAGGGCCCCATCATGAAGATCGGGCTAATCCCTGAGACCCAGAGCTCATACCCTGCTTCACAGAGTAGGAGTCAAAAAGTATTTGTTAGATGAGTGAATGAAATATTAACTCTTTGGCTGCTTATCTTCTTTCTCCTCCTTTCCTTCCCTCCTCTCTAGTTTTTCATCATTGCAAGTGGGAAAGTATGGCCTAGAGATCTAGATTTAAAATCTTCCTCATAATATAGAAAAATAAAATAACTTTGGACTAGAAGTCAGGAGGTCCAGTCTATATCTGTCACCAGCTCACTCACTGTTTGACCCTTGGTGATTAATTTTACTCCCTAGATCTCCATTTCTTCATCTTTCCACTGGAGTAGGGCATTTTAAGAATTGGCATTTATGATAAAGTAGAATAATGGAAAGACCACCAGCTATGGAGCCAAATAGACCTGGGTTTGAATCTCAGATATCCACAGATAGGAAATAACTGTGCAAATTATTTCCCATCTCTGAACTTTCAGTTTCCTCATTTATAAAATGGTAATAGTGATCTCTACTTTGCAGGGCTTTTGTGAGGAATAAATAAACTGGTAGCCATAATTTGAAGTTTTAAAAGCACATTTTATAGCTACAAATTATGCCTTCTTCTACCTCTGAGGTCCCTCCTAGCAAGGACATTTTTTGGCCACTGGGATCTTCCCAACCTCTTCACTGGCGCTCCCTGCTTTCAGTGTTTAATTTAGGCCAATATCGACGAGAGGCAGTGAGCTACAAGAACTATGAATTCTTTCTTCCAGACAACATGGAGGCCCTGCAAATCAGGAAGTAAGTACCCAATATTTTAGGAACCTGTGCTGTCTCATGGCTGAAAGGCTCTTGTTCAGATATTGGAGGAGTAGGGCAGAATAATCTGGACCAGAAAGGAGGCCCTCTAGACTCTCAAACAGTAGTTGGAACAGCCCTTCCATGTTCCTGCCCAAATCCTGTTTCTGGTCATAACCATCCACTTATCAAGCACCTTTAATGGTCTTCTACTTCTGACAGGAGAGAGTAGAAACTTCTCAGCTTAGCATTTGAGGCAAGAATCTCAATAGCTTGGCCTACTCTAGTTTCTGTAGTCTCATCAGTTCAACCTCAAGGTCTCTCTGCACTACAAGACTCTGAGTACTTGCAGAATAGAGCCTGGGCCTTATGCCCTCATTATAGAACCCAGCAGTGAGTAATCACTAAAGAGATTTTTGCTGAAAGCATAAATACATTGCCACTGTCATGCTTGTGTGTTACCCATGCCAGGAATGCCTTTTACTTCACAGACCACATGCTCTACTTGGGTTCATAAAACAGTTCAGCTTGAGTTCCATTAGCTCAAGGGTTGGAGCCCTTAATATTATGGCTTCTGTCATTGCTCAGCTTTTCCTGATTGTGTCACTTTATACCTTCCCCTAAACTGGGTAAGCTGTGCACACAGAGCCACTTTCAACTGTTTGACCCCTCTGTGCTTAGCATGGTGCCTAAAGCGTAGGGCACCCTGTGTAGATGTTCAATACATGATAAGTTAGTCTAAGACATGAGAGATGGTACAGAAGATACTGCAGACAATGAGAGAGAAATCCATCCTGGGGGATAAGGGTTGCCTCTTTTTCTTTCCTGGTCTATTTCAGGCAGTGTGCCCTGGCAGCCCTGAAGGATGTTCACAACTATCTCAGCCGTGAGGAAGGTCATGTTGCGGTAAAGAAATTTTTTATTTTTTCCTTGGGTAACTACTGGGAAGGGAATTAGCTAATATGTACTGAAAATTTACTAATGTGTACAGAACATTATGTTCTGAGTATTTGCATATATTAATAATTTAGTTTTATGTTCCCCCCTTGAGATAGGTGTTGTTATTTTGCCCCAATTCAGAGCCCAGAAGAATGGTTCACAGAGACATTAAATAATTTCCCAAGGTGGTACAACGTATACCTGGCAGGGCCAGAAGTGGAATCCAGGTTGTGTAGCTTCAGAATCCCTGCTCTTAACCACTATACGCTACCAGTCTACCCCCAATAATTCAGCAGGACTATATTAGAATTTAAAACTGCAGTACAAACCGTTTTGAGTTATAGAGACTTACCTAAATATCTAGTCAATATTTTGGCTAGGATTTGCAAATTATAAAAGGGGAGGAGATTCTCAAATATGCAAATGGTCCAATCTCAGGTGCTGAGGACTGGGAATTGTTTCCTGTTTTTGAGGGCTTCTAAAGTGATAAGGAAGGAAGAAGCTTCAGCTAGGAATTGAGAGAACCAGTTCTAGCTCTGCTCTGTCAGCAACTCTCGGTGACTTTGGTCAAGCCAAGTTCTTCTAGACCTCAGTTACCTCACCTATAAAATGACCCTAATAAAAACCCACAATTTCCTCTTGCCTTATTACACTCACAGGGTAGCATACATTTCTGGACAGACCATATGGGCCCAATATGTGCTTGTGAAATTGTCATAAGGCAATCATGAATCCTTTCTATCCTTCAAGACCTTGTTCAAGTTCTACCTCCATATGGAAGCCCTCCACTTAGCACAGGGATGGGAAAAGAGTAGGTGTTCTGTTAGCACCAGACTCAGAGTAAGCCAATCTTATTACCTGCCTCTAGGTTTTTGATGCCACCAACACTACCAGAGAACGACGGTCACTGATCCTGCAGTTTGCAAAAGAACATGGTTACAAGGTATGGTAACACTCCAACTCTTATCTAGAGCCTATTTCTCCAGCACAAACCCCAAAGAAAGGCAAACCAGGGGACTCAGAGCAACCGTAAGCTCAACATTTTAATTTGGTTCTCTAACTTTCCAGGATATAGTCAGAAGCAGCAAAGCAGAACAAGAAAGGAGGGGTGCCACATTAGGCAATGGAAGATGACTGCAGACAGGCTGGCTATGGGGAAAGAGTGGAGAGAGTCACTACAAAGAACTTATACAAGACCTAAACCCAGTAAAGATATAAAACAACAATCTGGGGTCATTCAATTTAGAGCCAATCTGCCTCATGAAACTCAGAAGCCTGAAAGTACCACTGTATGAAAGCATTATGTTGTCAGAGATGCCCCTGGAGATGACTTAGAGCCATTGAAAAGGAGTAAAGCTATGTTCAGCTCCTACCAAACATAATTTCCTGCTGGAAATCTCTTTTCTGTTTCTTTTATAGGTGTTTTTCATTGAGTCCATTTGTAATGACCCTGGCATAATTGCAGAAAACATCAGGGTAAGGACCACCAGTTACTTTTCCACTTTGCTCTGCCTTAGGCTTAGATCATGCCTAAGGCAGAGGTGAGATTATGCCTAAGGCAACTCCATGAGATTAAAGAAAGTATTCCTCCCTGATCTTCTCCTCTGAGTTTTCATAGGAAGCATTCCCTAACCATCCTGGCCTACAATGACTCTATTAATTTTAATGAAGCCAACATATATAGTGCCCTTTGTATGCTCCAGATACCAAACTTGACTGTCATTAATTTTCACAACAAAACTGCATATTAGAGATTATTTCCATGTTAGAGAGAGGAAACTGAGGTTCCAAAATGATAAATGAATTGTCAAAGATTCATACAGATAGAAAGGGATGGAAGTGGGACTGGACCTCAGGCTTGGCTGTCTGCCTCAAAAGCCTACATTTTTTATTCTGCCCCAAAATTCATACCAGAACTATCACTGCTCTTAGATTCTAGGCATGTGGTCTAGAACTAGGTCATTTACCACATTTTGTTGTTCCCTACTTCATCAAATTACTGGAGCTCAAGAACAGAAGAGACCTTAAGGGTAATTTTCTTCTACACTCCATCAGATACTTGAAATCTTACCTAAATGTATATCTAGATTTTCTTTTTATACCTGCAATGATAAGAGGCCCATTGCTTTCAACAAAGGCGGTCCAGTCAAGCTGGAATCTGCCTCCCTGTAATTTTTATTAATCAGTCATTTTTTTAACTTTTTGGGACATACAGCATGTCCATTTCCTCCCTTCCTTCCTCATCCTCCCATCTATCTATCTATCTATTGATTCAATAGAAATTGACTATATACCTGGGCTTGGCCATTCTGGGCATTAGAGACATATATATGGATAGTGGAGAGTCCTTCCCTTGAGCACACAGTCTCGTAAGGAAGACTGGCAAGTGTATATACAGAACTCTGAGAACTGAGGTGATATGAGGGAACAGAGGAACTTTGGGAAGACAGTGATGAGGGCCTAACTTTGCATGGGGGCAGAAATCAGGGAAGCCTTCCTAATGGAGGTAAAATTAAAATGAATGGTTCCTTGAAGAACACATAGGAATTTGGTGGGTGAAGAATGGAAAATAAGGATATAAGCATATACTAAGTATGGCATCTCCGGAGAACTATAAGTAGCTTAAATTGGCTAAAGCCAAATGTGTGGAGGAATAAGGGAGCCATGGGAGATAAGGATGAAGAAATAATTTGGGGCCCAATCATGACAAGCCATGAGCCACCTGCTAAAATAATTCACACTTTTTTCTAAAAGGTATGACAAAATGTAGAAGGGCTTTAAGCAGGAGAATACTTTGG
Source organism: Pongo pygmaeus (assembly GCF_028885625.2). Taxonomy (NCBI): domain Eukaryota; kingdom Metazoa; phylum Chordata; class Mammalia; order Primates; family Hominidae; genus Pongo; species Pongo pygmaeus. The sequence continues at coordinate 55,589,838 of NC_072396.2, read as the reverse complement.
CCAGATGTTCATATTAGAAATACCCTTCTGGCTGCCAGTATGGTGAATAAATTAGAAGTAAAAAGTATATAGACAAAGTAATTTGGCACAAAGCTATAGTGAGCACAAGCAAGAAAGAATGGATATTTGGAGGAGATGATAGAGTGGAGAGGATTTGGTACCTGCTAAGAGGTGAGGGATGATAGAAAGACAGACATCTAGGATGACTCCCAGGTTCCATTTAGGATCATATGATTGGGTAGGTGATAGTGCCAGTACCTGAGATGAGGACTGTGGGAGGAGACGTGGGTATTGGTGGATTAGGAGAGGCCAGTCTTCAGAAATCCAAAGACAGCACGTCATAATCTCCCGGTAAACACTTGATACATGTAAGCCATAATGACCCCTGGCCAAGATCTCTAGTTCCTCTTCTTCAGCCATTTCTCATATCACAATTTCTGGTCCTCTTATAAATGTTCTTCTTTTATGAGCAGTGTATGCTCTGGGACTGAGTAAAATGTAACAGGCCTTGTTTGAGATTAGGAATGAGGAGTCACACAACCAGCTTCTTTTCAATTGGCTGATTTTTGTAAACTTGGGCAAGATGTGTTCTCCAGGTCTCAATTTCCTCATCTTTATAATGAGGCATCTTGTACTCAATGGTCTCTAAGGGACCTTCCAAAGAAAACCGACTGTCTCCCAATGTCTCCCTTGATACCTCTGTTCTCCCTGCTCCCAGCAAGTGAAACTTGGCAGCCCTGATTATATAGACTGTGACCGGGAAAAGGTTCTGGAAGACTTTCTAAAGAGAATTGAGTGCTATGAGGTCAACTACCAACCCTTGGATGAGGAACTGGACAGGTAAGAGCCAGCACCCCAAAGTCAAGGTCTAGATCTTTCACCCAGTTTTGATATCCTGTAGAACCTACAGTAAATATCCTCCCTTTCTGGGCCTCAACTTCTCTATCTGTAATATTAGGAAACTGAACTTGATGATCTTTCTTCAAGGATCCTTTCAGCTCTGATTCCTTGATGTGTAAGGTGTTCCTAAGATGACTAAAATAGTGCTTTCCTGAGCAATATGAACAGTTCAGGACCCTGGGAACAAATGCCCCCCTCCTGTGGGTGTTGAGATTATTATTACAGAAGTGTTCTTCACACATGAATGACACTTCAGTTTCCAAACATGTTTACCTTCTTTCTTACATTTAATCCTCTAGGACTCCTGTAAAGGAGGCTGAGATAAGTCTTATGATCATAAAATTTCAATAAAAAGAAATTGAGTCTTAGAGAGCTGAAATTACTTTCCCAAGCTCCTACCACAAGGGGTAGAGCTAGGATTCTAATTACATGTTCTGTCTCCTAGTCATGTCTCTTTTCACAACACTCCCATGTCTCATCAATCAACAAGTATTTGGACCCTTTGGGCAGTGGTGTATGTAGGGGGTATAAATAGGGGCAAAAGAGGTGGCTTCTATCCTCGGATAGCTTCTATAGTGCTTCGACATATGAGAAGACCCATTTAAAAAAAAAAAAGAAATGCTCTGTCATAATACCAACTAAAGATAGGAGACAGCAGATGTGAGTTTTAGATGTAGAATGTTCCCAGAACCCTACTCTCTTTGAAAATGTATTATGATAAGAGACCCCAAGTGAGAAGTATAAAGAGGCTTCAAATGGTCATCACCACTCTAATAAATCTAAAGAGTGGCCTTACCCAACTGAAGTACCAAGAAATGAGCACTGTTACTGCCCCACTCTTTAGATGGAGAAACTGAGACCCAGATCAAGTCAAAGTCTTACCTTGGGCTACACAATGAATGAATCAGTAGCACAATATATACTCGAACCCATATCCCAGTTGTGCAGACTGTTCATTGTACAGGCACCCTGGTCAAGGGTACACTCGCTTCTCTCACCAAGATGTGTGCTGAAGTAGGGCTGTGTGACCCTAAGGAAAGTACAGCTTTTTAAAATTATCACAAAGGCACAACATGGGCTAACAGCATATGGTGAAAGGAGCCTGAAGGCCGGGGTGAAGGGTGTAAGTGAAAGAACGGCATTGACAAAGCCCCAGCCCTGGGCCTAGACCCTACAGTTGCTAGGTTGCTGTTTGATGAATTAGTTGGGGCCAGAAGAAGACAGATCTAGAAGGTCAGCTTTATGTCATCATTTTTCCATCAACAGACATTTACAGTCTATGCATCAGGTCCCAGCCCTGAACATGGAATCAAAAGAGGAAAGGGCTGTCCCTGATTTGACAGAATGTCCAGTTAGTTGGAGAAGACAATGAGTACACAGTTGGTCACAACTCGTGACAGTAAACCAACTGGGCTGTAGGAACATGGGACCCAGTCCAGCTTGAAGGAAGAAGGTCTAAAGGAGCTGGATTACCCAATAGGCAGACTACACCGAGGTTACCAGCAAGATAGGGGCTACCAAACTAAGAAAAAAACTATCTTAAAAACTTGTATTTTTTATTTTTTTTTTTTTTTTTTTTGAGACAGAGTCCCACTCTGTCACCTAGGCTGGGGTGCAGTTGTGTGATCTCAGCTCACTGCAACCTCTGCCTCCTGGATTCAAACAATTCTCCTGTCTCAGCCTCCTGAGTAGCTGGGACTACAGGTGCCCGCCACCGTGCCTGGCTAATTTTTGTATTTTTATTAGAGATAGGGTTTCATCATGTTGGCCAGGCTGGTCTCAAACTCCTGACCTCAAATGATCTGCCCTCCTTGGCCTCCCAAAGTGCTGGGATTACAGGCATGAGCCACCGCACCCAGCTGGCTTAAAGGCTTTTATAATATTGGATATTTCAAAAACAGCATCCAGGTAGTCAAAGTGGAAAAATATAAAACCAGAACTTGGGAGGACTTCCCCATATTCTGTAGTTTATAATTTTTATTTTAAATAAAAATTTTAAAAAATTTTTAAATTTTTAAAATAAAATTAAAAATTTGAATGAGGGTAGGCATTAGCTACTCTACTATTTTTGGTGTGGAACACCTCTAAATGACTTCACATGATCGTGATCTCAAAAAAGAGAGTGGATATGCCAGCTCTTGAGGTATAAATGCATAGCAGCTCAACTTTGGAAATCGGGCAAAGAGAATAGCACTTTGTAAGTGCCTAGTTAAATCTGAACAAGAATAGAGAAATACAGAAAATATTCCAAATGTAATAGCAAAGGTATGAAGACAAGAATGAAACAGAGAAGATATGGGTATGGGCATGGGACCATAAAGTGAGGCCAACTGGGCCCAATGTGAGAAGGCAAAACCAGAAGATCAGACTAAGCTGAGGAATTTGGAAGCTCCTAGAGCCTCAAAGGACCTAGTGTTAGGAACAGACAGTAGCCAGGCAACAAGTTTACATCAGATATTTTCTACCCCTAGGCTCTGAGGGTTCTAGAAGAAATGATTGGAGAGGGGAGCATTCTGGGATTCTTCTTCCCGAGAAGGTGGCCTTGGGAAAATCACTTTCTCTCTCTATGCCTCAGTTTCTTCACCTTTGAAACAGAGGTGATAATTTCTGCTCTGTAGCAATATTATGAGGATTCATGCACTTAAAAGTTCCCACTCCCTGCCAGATGCACAGAAAGTGTTCAACAAATACAAGTGCCCTGTGGAAGCCATTAGGCACAGATGGGCATGATGAGTGTGGTGCAGCCATAAAGGGCTTCTCTAGGAAGATCTAGGGAGAGGCTTTCTGAAACCAAACCTATCAGCAACCTTACCTGCCTCGAGTTAGTGCAGTGCAGCTCTTTCCATTCAGTTGGTTTTGTTACCATGCAACCAGGGCTGCTGGTGTCACCCCATTGCCCCAGCCTTCCACTCCTCTTCCCAGGGATTTCTCTGAACTCTGTACAGGGCAACAACTAAAGGATTTAATGCCTGGTACGGCATAGGCCTCAGAAGTCTTGCTCCATGTTTCTAGTCTTCTGATTAGTCAGTGCCTATACTCCACCCTCCAGCTTCTACACAAACAGGTGGTTGAACAGTTTAAATATCATTCATTATATAGGTATTAGTTCATGACAGAGCACAGAATTGAGGATACAGTAAGGAACTTGGGACAAGGACCACAAGTTCCCCAATGATGTTGTGGACCACCTCTGTATCCCCATGCCCCACTACTTGGCACACCTTAGAGGGAGTGACTATTTATGGAATGAATGTTGAGCACTGATCATGTGTTTCCAAGTATTTGTTCCTGACTGGCCAGAGAGCTCCCAAAGCACAGACAGTGGGTCTCCATGCCAAGCACAATGCCTAGAACAGAGGAGTATGTTTGGAGTATGTTTGTTGACTGCATAGCAAATAGGAAAATAACCCAGGCCAACCCCACTTCTGAATGAGGAGAGAAACACACACATGCACAGACACACATATGCACACAGACACAATCTGGTAGCTGTGTGTAGAGTATAAAGGACAATATGTAGCAGAGGCTAAAAAAAAAAAGGAGTGAAGAGCTCAACTCAGGATCAGAAAGGGAAAGGGTAGGGGAGTGAACAGGTCAGGAGCTGCCAGTAAGACATTGGAGCTAGCCAGGGATGCAAAGGATACTGCTTCTCTCTGACTATGTTAGGGGTATGAACCACAGAAGAGAGAACCCAGCTGCCTGTAATAGGATGAGTGAAGGTGAAAAGGCAGTTTGGCTCAAGTTGAGGCTGAAGGAAGGAGACGGGGAAATGGTAGCATGCAATGAGCTCCTTTGGGTGGCCAATAACCAAGTCTCTAGGACAGGTACTCGGTACAGGGCAAGGCATGGCATCACATTAGGTGACAGCTGGGTTGTGGAAGAGGTTTGAAAGGGTGTGTGGTTCGGAGTTTCTCTCGGGGTCAACCCTACCACCATTAGCCCCTGAGCTGCCCTTGCTCCTGCTTGGGTCTGGCCCAGCCACCTGTCCTACATCAAGATCTTCGACGTGGGCACACGCTACATGGTGAACCGAGTGCAGGATCACATCCAGAGCCGCACAGTCTACTACCTCATGAATATCCATGTTACACCTCGCTCCATCTACCTATGCCGACATGGTGAGAGTGAACTCAACATCAGAGGCCGCATCGGAGGTGACTCTGGCCTCTCAGTTCGCGGCAAGCAGGTAGGGTGGGCCACACACACCCAGATGGGTTGGCTGGGCTGTCCTAGGTGGGCTGGAGGTGTAGTGGTGGCCACATTCTGGGTCCTGAGGTGGGATGACCCAGGGATGGGGTAGAAGCAGATTCCATCACTCCTGCTCTTCCACCCATCAGCCACTCAGTCTCGACCCAGCCGCCGAATGGCTCCCAATGCCACCTGTTCTGCAGGTCTAAGAGCTTGGCCCTGGCACCCAAGGCCTGCCCAAAGCCAGCTGCTCCATGACAGTGACTCCCTTGGCCCTGCCTGACTGGTTGCCTCATCTTTCTCATGACTTTGTGCCTTTGCTGGTGCAGCTCCCCCACCTAGTCTACCCTATTCTGTCTCCTCTGTCAGTGGGTGACTGTCAGTGGCACAGACAGCTGCCCTGAGAGACCCACCCTTGAATCACTCTTCTCCCCAATTCTGCCTTCCCGGCCTTACCCCAACGCAGGTGTCACACTGGCAGCCCCTGTCCCCACTCATGACAGTGTCCTTCCTGCCCTCCCCACTCCCTTCCAAGGCCCAGCACCTGCTCCAGGAAGCCCTCCCCATCCTCTCCTCCCTCCCAGGCAGGTTGCCATGCCCTGGGCTCCAGCTCTCCCAGTTCTGGCCTATGTGTGGCTCTCCTGGCCTGAGTATCTTCTCCCCAGCCCAGCACAGTGACCTACTGGCTGGTTGCTGGCTGAATACAGGGATCCATTTCCACAGCATTTGGCCCTGTGCCTGGGCTTATTAGCACAGGTATTGTTCCTGCTGGCAGGGCCGCTTGGGGATGGAACAGGTGGGAAATGAAGTGCAGGAAGGACAGTTGTCATGATTGTCATTTATTGGACACCTATGCACAGTCACGGTGCCATCTGCTTCCGCATGTGTGGCTCATTTCATCTTCACCACAGTTCTGTGGGGTGGGCATTCCTGCCACCAGTTTATGGATGAAGAAGCAGAGAGAAGCCCCAGGGCAGGCAGCCAGGATGAGACAGAGCCAGGACTGAAAGCCGGGCCTACTGGCATGCCCTCAGCTCCCCCACTGGAGATGGGGGGGTGCCCCAGGAAAGGCACTACCGTGGATGGCCACGCCCTGGTGTCTCCCTTTCTGTTACCTCCAGACTGACAGCCTCCCCTCGAGGTAGACACTGATCTGTGACTCCCTCATGTCCCGCTCCTCAGAGCAGAGTCAGAGGCTGCTGGAGGTGTGACCCCAGCCCATGGCAGCCCCTGCAGCCACCGCCGTCTTGGGTGGAGCCAGACCGGCCCTGCCCACACAGCTCGGAGCCCAGCTGGACACGTGGCTGTCTCCACAGGGCATGCCTCCCTGCACACAAACCTGTGTGTGTGTGCATGCACACAGCTGGCGCCACCTTGACGCTTCTCACAGAGCACCAGGCCCAGTTTACAAAGCACCTCCCCGTCGAGGTAGCTCTCACTTGTGCAGCACCCACTGTACCAGGCTGTGGTCTGGGTGCTCCCCATCCACTATCTAAAGTGCGGCCCCCAGACAGCAGGCCAGGTGAGCCAGTGCTCTTTGGATATGAGGCCAGAGAGGGGCAGGGATGTGTCCAAGGGAACAGGGGACCATGTAAGGGCGCTGAGGGAGTTTAACCTACGGCTCATACCTCCCTGTCAAGGGCTTCTTCCACCAGAGCACGCTGACTCCTGACTCATGTCCATAATGAAATGTATGTATGAAACGCCTATAGCCGCATATAGAAATGTGTGCCTGGACCTATGCACCTGTGCAGATGTTCCTAACACATGCCATCGACAGTTAACAACACACCTATACACAGAGGAGGAAACCACTAGCTCCTCTGGGCTCCCACAGCCCTTTATGGTTCCCCTCGGTGCTGCCAGTGTTTCCCTTACTGGACTGGCCATGTCTTGAGAACAAGAACACCCCAGCACCCAGCACAGGGCCATGAACACTCAATACTTGTGTGAATGCCCTTAGAACCTGGGTACCAGGAACCCTGCTTAAGCAATAAGTGTTCACAGTGTCAAAAAGTAATGTATCTCAAATCCCACAACCCCTACTTCCAGTCCATACTCTGGGTACCCCCAACCCTAGAATTCTTCGCCCTTATTATCTAGAGTCCGCTTTCAGTGCCTACATGGGCCTATCCTAGAGTCTGTCCACTTGAGGTCAGGCCATATCACATGACCAAGGGGTTGCTGTTTGTGGAGCATAGGGATCAGTGGAGGTGGAAATGTGGACAGAACTCGGTCATGTGACTTGGTTATCCACAAGCATGTACTAAAGGCACATAGAAGTGCAGGATAGAGCCAGAAATAGAGAGATAGACTGTGCATGGAGTGCCTCCATTGGTACTCTTGTCCCAGGCTCCACAAATATTAGAGGTGGGCCTGTTTGAATGAGTGAATAACCAAGTAGGGGCTTCGGTGAGCAATCGTCAAATGAGCGTGCACACACACACACACACACACACTCTGTCTCTCTGTCATGCTCTTTTCTATTCCCTTGGCCCACCATCACATGGGAAAGAGTATGGCTTTTTATAAATTTGGAACATTTAAACTCTTTGCTCTGCTTGTTCATCACCACTCAATTTGTGGCAGATCTGAGTTTGTTCTGATGGCCACCCTGCTCTCTCTCACCTCTCCTTTTCCCCTTCTCTCCTCCTCTGCATCCCCACACCCTAGTATGCCTATGCCCTGGCCAACTTCATTCAGTCCCAGGGCATCAGCTCCCTGAAGGTGTGGACCAGTCACATGAAGAGGACCATCCAGACAGCTGAGGCCCTGGGTGTCCCCTATGAGCAGTGGAAGGCCCTGAATGAGATTGATGCGGTGAGATGCATGGGGTGAATCTCCTGTGTGTGGGGGTGACTTGAGTCTGGGATTATCCCCTGGGTTGCCTCTGCTCCAGCCCCTATGGGGAGCCTAATTAATTCAACTAACTTTTTTGACAACTAGCCATGTGCCAGACCTTATTCTATGTCTTGGGGATTCAGTGAAGGCCAGAATAGACAAAGTCTCTGCCCTCATCCTAAAGACAGACAGTAAATAGGACATTACATCTCAGTGTGACAAAGGGCTATGAGAGGAGAAGTAGAAGGGATTATGGAGGATCAGAGGGTGAGGGTGCTCCTGACTCAACTTGGTGTTGGGGAATTTACAAGGAGAGCTTCCTGGAGGAAGCTAGAGGTGATATAAGAACGAGATGAAATGGTCTGGGGAGTGGGGAAATAAATTTAATTCAGAGACAGACAATAACTCATGTGAAGACCCAGAGATGAGAAGAGAGCATGGCAATTTCAGGGAATTGAAGGAAAGAAAAACACAGAGGCTGGGACAGCAATAGTGAGATCTGAAGAAAAGGGAGATGAGGCTAGAAAGGAAGCCAGGCCACCAGACTTTATAGTTCATGTTGAGGGATTCAAATGCTGCCCTAACAACAACGAGATGCCATTGATGGGGTCCACATCAAGTAGGAGTAGTCTGAATGTGTTGCACATTTTTAAAGAAAACCCACTCTGGGCATGTGTGGAAACTTGGTGGGAGGAAGGCCAGAATGAACAAGTAGACCAGTAAGAAGTTGACTTCATTAGTCTGGCAAGAGGTGGGAGCATGTTGGACCAGAGTAGTGGCATCGGAGATGGAATGAAGAAGGACTTTGAGAATGTTTCAAAGGTGGAATCAGGCCAGGTGCAGTGGCTCATGCCTGTAATCCCAGCACTTTGGGAGGCCTAGGTGGGAGGATCACTTGAGCCCAGGAGTTGGAGACCAGCCTGAGCAACATAGTAAATCCCCATCTCTACAAACAATTTAAAAGTTAGCTGGGTGTAGTGGTGCATGCCTGTGACCCCAGCTACTCAGGAGGCTGAGACAGGAGGATTGTTTAAGCCTGGGAGGTTGAGGCTGCAGTGAGCTGTGATCATGCCACTGCACTCCAGCCTGAGTGACAATCAAGGCCCTGTCTCAAAAAAAAAAAAAATTTAAGGTGGAATCAGCAGGGCTTGCTGGTGCACTGGCTGTAAGGGATGAGGAAGAGGGAGATGTGAAGGACCCAACCCTGGTGGCATAGCAATCTCTCTTCAGGGTCAGGTTCTTGCATGAGCTCTTTGAGAAAGGAGCTGCTTCCTCTCCATTGTTCACCTGCACTGTAGGTACAATGGCACTGGGCAGCAGTGCACAGGTTATGATTGTTAGGCATCAACATAAAAGCTTCACCACTTGTGTAAATAACTTGCGTGTGGGTAGGTTAACTTACTTGCCTGCTAGATATGCCTCTATAGAAACAGACATATATGTGTGTGTACATTCATACATATGTGTATATAAATATAGAGGTACAGAAATACACATAGTTAGAAAAGGGCTATACAGCATTGTTCTGTATACCACATACATTTGCTATAAAATATATGCAAGCAAATATGAAATTTCTTCATCATAAGTTTGGTGGCTTCTTATTTCTGGCCCACATGTGGTATAAACATTTATTGAACCCCTCCTTGTTTCAGGTTCTGGAGTGATGCTGGAGGTGGAAATTGATCTAATTCATTCCTGTCTTCACTGAATTTTCAGGCTAAATAGGGTAGACAGAGGAATAAACAGAGAAATAGAGAACAGCATGTGTGATACAGGCTCTGATAGGTAAGACTATGGGTGCATAGACTTTGGGGCAGGACACCCAACTCAGCCAAGATCTACCTGGAAGAAGTGATACCTAGCTGAAGCCTCAGGTTTGAGTAACAGTGAACCAAGTAGAAAGGATCAAGAATGACATTCCAGGCAGAGAGACAGGGATAGGGAACTTCATAAACAAAGAGGGTATTGTATGTGTGTGGAAATGCTAAGGTTGTAGTAGTACAAATGGAGAGGGAGGAAAAAAGGAATCGATTTGAGAGAGCTTTAGGAGGTGGAATCTCAGGAATTGGCTATGAGGGGTGAGTGAGAAAGAAGCAAGAATTTAGGATGAAGATAAAGCAAGAATTTACGTTTCTGGTTTATTTTCCATGAGTAATAAAGTATTAATACTTCATTCTAATGATTGAGTCTTTAAAATGTTCCTTGCACATTCCGTACTAGTATCTTTTACTTTCATTTTTCCAATATTCAAAACACTTCTATGAAGTAGTTCTAATTCTCCACATTTTGCAGATAAGGAAAGTAAAATTCGGAGAGGTTAAGCAATTTGAGTCAATAAGGAGCCAATGACCATTTCCATAGGCAACAGGCTCCTAATACTCCTCAGAATAGAAAGTTGAAGCCAATCTGGAAGGACTTCATGTACCCCGTAGGGTGCACTTTCTTCCATGGGCAGTGTGGGTTGGAGAAGTTTCACACTGCAGAGATGTTTGTGGGTTGGGGTAGGGGTTCACTTCCTCACCCCTGATGGGGGCATGGTAGATAGGCCCAATAGACAACAATCAGAGGCCACTGGCCCCCTACAGGGAGGTTTAATTGGAATCCACATACCCAGAAGGAAACCTTAGAAACCCAACATCACTTTCCACCACCAGCAGCAGTCACCTCACCTCTGGGAGTTTCTCAGCAGACTTGGAATCTCTCATAAGCTCCTTAGGAACTCATTCTCTGAGGACTCAATTCCTTTTTTGAGTGAGGAGAGTGTATCTCCCTCAAATCCACTCTGAAACCATTAGGAATTTATTAATTTTTCCTGTCTGAGATATCTGTGGATGCCTGTTTATCTGCCAGAGTTCCCAAAGTAGAGGTCTTCAGACACAGGCACACAGATACTCTCACATATACACCAGAGACATAATGAGGGACATATACATTAACAGACACACATGCCACAGACACACTGAGACCTGCATGGAAAGACCACATGGACACATTCTCAGATGCTTAGACACCCTATACACACACATACACACACACACGCAAGCACACAACATATGCTGAGACAAATACACAAACACAAGGCATAAGTCCTTAAACATACCACAAGTACATATCATAAGCATGCTGCACACAGACTTGTAAACACAGCCACAAATCCTTATGCCCATATATTTATAAAAATACATACTTATATGTATAATGTACACCTACAAACCTATCTGTACAATCATAGAAAAACATCATACACTCAGCCTGAACACATCTATTCACATACACTCACTGTCAGATCCACACAGCCACACACCTCATACACACACACACACACACATACACACGCATACACACTTATGGACAACAGGCACAAACCCAGAGCTGTGTTCACAGAGACCCAGGTGCTCATGTGCTACTGTTTCACAATCATCGAAGAATTATGGCAAAGACTCTGTGGAATTTCATCTTGTGAATACTTTTGCCCCCAAATACTTTTTCTCAGGGTGTCTGTGAGGAGATGACCTATGAAGAAATCCAGGAACATTACCCTGAAGAATTTGCACTGCGAGACCAAGATAAATATCGCTACCGCTATCCCAAGGGAGAGGTAAGGTTTGGGGGGGTGGCCTAATGCCTAGGACTACTCCCCAGTGTCTTCATTGCAACTGCTAGGATTCCACAATTGTCTAGACAGCTTTAGAAACAGAGTAAGCATTATCTTGCAGCAGCTGCCATCCCACAAGGCACGTGATTTTCTGGCCCTTGGTTGTTTTAGATTCTTGGCTATAGGCAATAGATCCATCCCTTTCTTTTAAAAGCTACATAATTTTCTTGCTTATTCTCTTTCTGCTTCAGAAGTGCTCACTTTATCCTGGGCTTTGTTTCTGGTATCCCTTCATGAAGACACTTTAAATAGTTCAACATACTCTGATTTCCTGATACTTTGTTGCCAAGTTGCCTAAAGCTCTAGCCTGTCTGGGCAGTTGGCATTGTCCCAAGGGACAATGGCTAATAATTTAATCAACTTCTTTGCCACTACATGAACCAGACCCTCAGTTCCCTATCCCCATATGAGATGAATGCTCATTGCTTTTGATCAAGCCTCCACTTAGCCAGTTCCACATTTTAGAGCATTTATTAGTCATACTTTATTTCTGATATAAATTGCTGGGAAAAGTTATTAGAAAAGAAGGACATCTGGGAAGATAAAACAATAGATATTCTATTCAGTTATACAACACTTTCACATTTTTAATCTTCACCCACAGAGATGACATTATAAAATTCATCTTAATTTGCCCTCATTTTCCTTTAGGTATTTAGAGGCTATGTTATTAGAGGTATACAAAATTAAAGCAATTATATCTTCTCAGTGAATTGCACATTTTATTATTACATAGTGACCAAACCTCTTTCTCCTCGATAATCCTTTTTGCCTAAAAACGTATTTTATCTGATATTAATATAGCTGTACAAGATTCAGTGACTTCTGGTGACTGCTTACCTAGTTCACTTTTAGCTATTCTTTACTTTCAACTTCTCTGTGTATCTTTGTTTTGTGTCTCTTATAAACAGCTTATAGTTGGGTTTCGTTGTTTTTAATCCAAACTGAAAATATATGTCTTTTGAATGGTAAGTTTGGTATATTTACTTTTATTGTAATTACTAACTTTTTCAGTTTATTACTATTATCTTGTCTTGAGCTCTCTGCTTAGTTTTTTCTCTTTTCCTGCCCTCTTTAGGATTGATAAAGTTTTTATGTCCATATTTAAGTTATATAATTTGTTTCCATTCATTTAGAGATTACCCTTAACATTTTAAAAGTTTTTCATCATGATTCTTTCAATTTTTAGTCGATATCTCAATAAGGATGTAAGGTCAAAATGTATTTCAAAATCACTCATAATAATTTTTTGCTGAGTGCTATTATGCAACCAACTTGAATCCTCAACATTTTAATATTCATTATTAACAAAATCAATATCTCTACCCTCTACCTAAACAACAGAAGAACTTTAAAACTCTGGCCATTGTGTCTGCTAATTTACATGTTAATTGTTTGTATTTTAGGCCAAATTTGGTCTTAACCCCCAAGTGAATTATTACTGTTGTTATTATTGTATGCAGTCAATGTTTATTTAGATTTAACCACATGCTTACCAATTCCTCTGATCATTCTTGCCCCTTGCACCTCAAATCTTCCCTCTGAGTTCATTTTCCATCTTTCTTTTTTATTTTTATTTATTTATTTTTTATTTTATTTATTTATTTATTTTTTTTTTGAGACAGAGTCTTGCACTTTCACCCAGGCTGGAGTGCAGTGGCCCCATCTCGGCTTACTGCAAGCTCTACCTCCCGGGTTCACGCCATTCTCCTGCCTCAGCCTCCCGAGTAGCTGGGACTACAGGCACCTGCCACCACACCTGGCTAAGTTTTTGTATTTTTAGTAGAGACGGGCTATCACCGTGTTAGCCAGGATGGTCTCGATCTCCTGACCTCATGATCCACCCACCTCGGCCTCCCAAAGTGCTAGGATTACAGGCGTGAGCCACCACGCCCAGCCTTCCATCTTTCTTTAGAAGCTTTTTCAGTGAGTAAACACACCCTTCTTTTTGTCTAAAAATGTCTTGGTAGGAGGGGGTCCTCAATCCTAGTGATGCTTGGCTGGGTAAAAACTCTAGGTTGACGATTGTTTTCTCTCAGCACTTTGAAAGTATTACCCTCACTGTCTTCTGGCTTCTACTGTGGCTAGGAAATCTGCTGTCAGTCTAGTTTTCTTTCCTCTGGCTACTTTTAAGGTTTTTGTGTCATTGTTGCTTTAAAGTTTTCCTCTAATATGTCTAGATGATAATTTCTTTTCTTTTCATTTATTAGTGTATACTTTGGGATTAGTGAGACTTCCTGAATCTGAGGATTGGGATTCTTCTTCAAGTCTGGAAAACTCTCAGACAATTTATCTTTAAAAATTCATCTCTCACATTCTATTATCTTCCTCTGGAAATACAATTGGATGTATGTTACTCCTGCCTCTGTTCTTCATGTCTCCTAACTTTTCCTTCCTATTTTCTAGCTCTTTGTATCTTTTGCTGCATCCTGAGTAATTTCTTCAGCTTTATCTTCCAGTCACTATTTAAGTAGTATCCAATATGCTCCTTACCCCATCCACTGAGTTTTCAATTTTAATGACTATTTTTTTATTTCTGAAATTCTATTTAGTTATTTTTCAAATCTACATCGTATATTTGATGACATCTTGTTTCTTCCTTATATTTTTTATTCCACCTTTTCTTTCTTTAAAAGTTTCAAACATATTTATTTTATATTGCGGCATCCCTTATCTTAAGTTTTTAGGATTCTCTTCTTGTTTCTGCTTATTCTCACTCATGGTAGCTTATTTCCTTGTGTGTTATATGAGCTCCAGCTTGGCAAGAATTTATCTATGGGAATCTCACGCAGCCTGAGTTAAGAGAATCCAGAGAGATTTCCATTTGCTTCTTCTAAGCAGTCCTGGGAGCTAACGACTTGGGATCACTTTTTATTAAACTCTCAGCATAACATTCTTCAAACCACATGGATAGTGTAGTTCTGAATCACCAGCCCACCTGAAGGAAGTCTGGTGGTTATAAATTCTTACAGGATTTTTTTTATTATAATTTAAGTTTTAGGGTACATGTGCACAACGTGCAGGTTTGTTACATACGTATACATGTGCCATGTTGGTGGGCTGCACCCAATAAATCGTCATTTACATTAGGTATATCTCCAAATCTATCCCTTCCCCCTTCCCCCACCCCACAACAGGCCCCAGGGTGTGATGTTCCCCTTCCTGTGTCCAAGTGTTCTCATTGTTCAATTCCCACCTATGAGTGAGAATATGCAGTGTTTGGTTTTTTGTCGTTGCGATAGTTTGCTGAGAATGATGGTTTCCAGCTTCATCCATGTCCCTACAAAGGACATGAACTCATCCTTTTTTATGGCTGCATAGTATTCCATGGTGTATATGTGCCACATTTTCTTAATCCAGTCTATCATTGTTGGACATTTGGGTTGGTTCCAAGTCTTTGCTATTGTGAATAGTGCCGCAGTAAACATACGTGTGCATGTGTCTTTATAGCAGCATGATTTATACTCCTTTGGGTATATACCCACTAATGGGATGGCTGGGTCAAATGGTATTTCTAGTTCTAGATCCCTGAGGAGTCACCACACTGACTTCCACAATGGTTGAACTAGTTTAAAGTCCCACCAACAGTGTAAAAGTGTTCCTATTTCTCCACATCCTCTCCAGCACCTGTTGTTTCCTGATTTTATAATGATCACCATTCTAACTGGTGTGAGATGGTATCTCATTGTGGTTTTGATTTGCATTTCTCTGATGGCCAGTGATGATGAGCATTTTTTCATGTGTCTGTTGGCTGCATAAATGTCTTCTTTTGACAAGTGTCTATTCATATCCTTTACCCACTTGTTGATGGGGTTGTTTGTTTTTCTCTTGTAAATTTGTTTGAGTTCATTGTAGATTCTGGATATGAGCCCTTTGTCAGATGAGTAGATTGCAAAAATTTTCTCCCATTCTGTAGGTTGCCTGTTCACTCTGATGGTAGTTTCTTTTGCTGTGCAGAAGCTGTTGAGTTTAATTAGATCCCATTTGTCAATTTTGGCTTTTGTTGCCATTGCTTTTGGTGTTTTAGACATGAAGTCCTTGCCCATGCCTATGTCCTGAATGGTATTGCCTAGGTTTTCTTCTAGGGTTTTTATGGTTTTAGGTCTAACATTTAAGTCTTTCATCCATCTTGAATTAATTTTTGTAGAAGGTGTAAGGAAGGGATCCAGCTTGAGCTTTCTACATATGGCTAGCCAGTTTTCCCAGCACCATTTATTAAATAGGGAATCCTTCCCCCATTGCTTGTTTTTGTCAGGTTTGTCAAAGATCAGATAGTTGTAGATGTGTGGCATTATTTCTGAGGGCTCTGTTCTGTTCCATTGGTCTATATCTCTGTTTTGGTACCAGTACCATGCTGTTTTGGTTACTGTAGCCTTGTAGTATAGTTTGAAGTCAGGTAGCGTGATGCTTCCAGCTTTGTTCTTTTGACTTAGGATTGACGTGGCAATGCAGTCTCTTTTTTTGTTCCATATGAACTTTAAAGTAGTTTTTTCCAATTCTGTGAAGAAAGTCCTTGGTAGCTTGATGGGGATGGCATTGAATCTATAAATTACCTTGGGCAGTATGGCCATTTTCACAATATTGATTCTTCCTACCCATGAGCATGGAATGTTCTTCCATTTGTTTGTATCCTCTTTTATTTCCTTGAGCAGTGGTTTGTAGTTCTCCTTGAAGAGGTCCTTCACATCCCTTGTAAGCTGGATTCCTAGGTATTTTATTCTCTTTGAAGCAATTGTGAATGGGAGTTCACTCATGGTTTGGCTCTCTGTTTGTCTGTTATTGGTGTATAAGAATGCTTGTGATTTTTGCACATTGATTTTGTATCCTGAGACTTTGCTGAAGTTGCTTATCAGCTTAAGGAGATTTTGAGCTGAGATGATGGGGTTTTCTAGATATACAATCATATCATCTGCAAACAGGGACAATTTGACTCCCTCTTTTCCTAATTGAATGCCCTTTATTTCCTTTTCCTGCCTGATTGCCCTGGCCAGAACTTCCAACACTATGTTGAATAGGAGTGGTGAGAGACGGCTTCCCTGTCTTGTGCCAGTTTTCAAAGGGAATGCTTCCAGTTTTTGCCCATTCAGTATGATATTGGCTGTGGGTTTGTCATAAATAGCTCTTATTATTTTGAGATACGTCCCATCAATACCTAATTTATTGAGAGTTTTTAGCATGAAGGGCTGCTGAATTTTGTCAAAGGCCTTTTCTGCATCTATTGAGATAATCATGTGGTTTTTGTCATTGGTTCTGTTTATATGCTGGATTACGTTTATTGATTTGCATATGTTGAACCAGCCTTGCATCCCAGGGATGAAGCCCACTTGATCATGTTGAATAAGCTTTTTGATGTGTTGCTGGATTCAGTTTGCCAGTATTTTATTGAGGATTTTTGCATCGATGTTCATCAGGGATATTGGTCTCAAATTCTCTTTTTTTGTTGTGTCTCTGCCTGGCTTTGGTATCAGGATGATGCTGGCCTCATAAAATGAGTTAGAGAGGATTCCCTCTTTTTCTATTGATTGGAATAGTTTCAGAAGGAATGGTACCAGCTTCTGCTTGTACCTCTGGTAGAATTAGGCTCTGAATCTGTCTGGTCCTGGACTTTTTTGGTTGGTAAGCTATTAATTATTGCCTCAATTTCAGAGCCTGTTATTGGTCTATTCAGAGATTCAACCTCTTCCTGGTTTAGTCTTGGGAGGGTGTATATGTCCAGGAATTTATCCATTTCTTCTAGATTTTATAGTTTATTTGCGTAGAGGTGTTTATAGTATTCTCTGATGGTAGTTTGTATATTTGTGGGATCAGTTTTCGATATTCCCTTTATCTTTTTTTATTGCATCTATTTGATTCTTCTCTCTTTTCTTCTTTATTAGTCTTGCTAGCGGTCTATCAAATTTGTTGATCTTTTCAAAAAACCAGCTCCTGGATTCATTGATTTTTTGAAGGGTTTTTTGTGTCTCTATCTCCTTCAGTTCTGCTCTGATCTTAGTTATTTCTTGCCTTCTGCTAGCTTTTGAATGTGTTTGTTCTTGCTTCTCTAGTTTTTTTAATTGTGATGTTAGGTGTCAATTTTAGATCTTTCCTGCTTTCTCTTGGGGGCATTTAGTGCTATAAATTTCCCTCTGCACACTGCTTTAAGTGTGTCCCAGAGATTCTGGTATGTTATATCTTTGTTCTCGTTGGTTTCAAAGAACATCTTTATTTCTGCCTTCATTTCGTTATGTACCCAGTAGTCATTCAGGAGCAGGTTGTTCAGTTTCCATGTAGTTGAGCGGTTTTGAGTGAGTTTCTTAATCCTGAGTTCTTCTAGTTTGATTGCACTGTGGTCTGAGAGACAGTTTGTTATAATTTCTGTTCTTTTACATTTGCTGAGGAGTGCTTTACTTCCAACTATGTGGTCAGTTTTGGAATAAGTGCGGTGTGGAGCTGAGAAAAATGTATATTCTGTTGATTTGGGGTGGAGAGTTCTGTAAATGTCTATTAGGTCCACTTGGTGCAGAGCTTAGTTCAATTTCTGGATATCCTTGTTAACTTTCTGTCTCGTTGATCTGTCTAATGTTGACAGTGGGGTGTTAAAGTCTCCCATTATTATTGTGTGGGAGTCTAAGTCTCTTTGTAGGTCTCTAAGGACTTGCTTTATGAATCTGAATCTGGGTGCTCCTGTATTGGGTGCATATATATTTAGGATAGTTAGCTCTTCTTGTTGAATTGATCCCTTTACCATTATGTAATGGCCTTCTTTGTCTCTTTTGATCTTTGTTGGTTTAAAGTCTGTTTTATCAGAGACTAGGCATTGCAACCCCTGCCTTTTTTTGTTTTCCATTTGCTTGGTAGATCTTCCTCCATCCCTTTATTTTGAGCCTATGTGTGTCACTGCATGTGAGATGGGTTTCCTGAATACAGCACACTGATGGGTCTTGACTCTTTATCCAATTTGCCAGTCTGTGTCTTTTAATTGGAGCATTTAGCCCATTTACATTTAAGGTTAATATTGTTATGTGTGAATTTAATACAGGAGGATTTTCACTTATTTCCCCTGAGAGCCAAGGAGAGACAGACACATTTTCTTGTTGTTTCTTTTTGCTTGTTAAGGAACTTTTTCTAGTTTGCACTTAGAGTGTAAAGATTTGGCCTTTGAGGGTCTCAGATTTATGTGAGAGTCTCAGTCTTAACTCCTCACCTTGTGCACACCCAAGGCCTTGTCTTCTACTTCTGTATGGTTTTTAAAACTCAAAACTCTTAGTTACTATGATTGGCAAATGCTCCCAAGGCACCTGTGGCTGCTACATCCACTTATCACTTTTTTTTTTCAGTTTTTCTCTATTTTGGGGCCCTATATTTATAAAATTTTCTTTATTTTTGTGAAAGGTCAGCAGTGCACTTAAGAAGACAATTTGCAGTGGGGAGTTGTATTGTTGTTATTGTTATTTAGTCCACTGTATTGATACATTTATTTGGTCCACTATATTGATAGCCCCCATTTAGCAGATAATGAAACTAAGACCCTAAGAAGGAAGTGAGTTGCCTAAGGTCATACTGCTGGGTCAACAATTGAACTGGCACTAGAACCAAATGTTCTTGATTCCTAGTTTAGAGTTCTTCCCCTCTGGGCAAATGTGCCTCATCTTCCTTTCTCACTCAAGTATCTCTCTTATGTTTAGTCCTATGAGGATCTGGTTCAGCGTCTGGAGCCAGTGATAATGGAGCTAGAACGACAGGAGAATATACTGGTGATCTGCCACCAGGCTGTCATGCGGTGCCTCCTGGCCTATTTCCTGGATAAAAGTTCAGGTACTACCCTCATCTCTGTTTTGGGAAAGTTTGATGGTATTTGAGACACTGACACCAACAATTAGATATCTATATCTTAGTACTTAGGAGTATCTAGAACAAGGATGCCTAGGTTCAGATTCTTTCTCTTTCACATACTAGCTGTACTGCCTTTCACAAATTACTTTAACTTCTCTGGCCTCAGTGTCCTCATCTGTAAAATGGGGAGAATAATGATGAATTTTAAATAACATAAGTAAAAAGTTTAGAACAGTTCATGACACATTGTATGGGCTATATGTTAACTGCTATTATTAGTATAGTATTATTCTTAGCTAACATTTTCAAAGCCAACGTTAACAGTCTGCCTCAATCTGGAAAAGATGAGCTAGTATTTCTGTGAAGCATGCTATCATCAGGTGATAGTAGGGCCTTTCATAGCTTCATGATCCTGATTACAAGTTTCTGTCCTTGCTATAGGGGTAATTTCCCCAAGATAGTGATGTTTTCATTTTAAATTGTTTTTCAAATTATAATTTATTTTAAAAAAATATCTAGGCATTGCATTTACAGAGTATTTACACACTGACTGCATAGGCTGAACTGCAAACTGGGGCAGCTGCCTGGCAAAAAAAAACTGTTATATCACTTTCAGGCATGAGATTCCATTTCCAGTGTGGATGCTGAAGTGTTAGCATTTCCAGGATATTTTTAAGGTGTCTCAGAACAATGCAAAATTATATTCAATGTCTACAGTATTTTACAGTCTTGGCTCTTTTCTACGATGCTAGTTTGAAAATAAAGAACACTGTAATATGGATTCATCCAGAATTGGAACCCAGGGCACTTGAGAACTTGACATTAAATAAGGAATTTTCTCTGCCTAGTCCTCAGTTTCCTCGCTGGAAGTAGGTGATAAGATGTGCGGTGGGGGTCCTTGCACTGGTAGATTTCTCTCTGTTCCCATCTCTACTTTTCAGGGCAATGTTTTGAGACCATGAGGCAGGTGCTGTAACTCCCATTATCCAGATGAGGAAATGGGAGACCCAGAAAGGTGAAGTGACTGGTACAAGGTCATGGGGCTCAGAGTGTGAGGGATAGACATTGATCCCTTGTACATGCCAGAGGACTTCCCGTCTCAGATATGTGTGGAGTGCTTTTTACACACAGGCTACCTGTCCTGGGAGCCAGACAGGGCAGCACTGGACAGATGTTCTCACCCCCCCACCCACCCACCCCATTATTTAGGTGAATGCTGGAACAAAGCCCAGAGAGATGATGTGACTGAGAATGCAGACCCACAGAACCTCAGGGCTGGGGCACCCTCAGAGTACATCTAGTCCAATCCTGTCCTGTGAAATGGGAACACTGAGGACCAGAGAGAGAAGAGCCTGGGCCAAGGTCACTAGTGGAGGCAGTGGCAGAGCTGGGTCAGAGATCTCAGGCAAGTCACTTCCCTTCTCTGAGTCTGTTTCCTCAACTGTACAAGGAGGGTGTACAGTAGTACCTCAATCTATCTTTAAGGGTGTCATGAGGTAGTGGGCAAAACACCCTTGGCCCAGGGCCTGATGATGACAAAAACAAGGAGGAGCAGCAGGATGGATGCCCAGGAAGGAAAAAAGCCAACCTAATGTCTCAGGAGGCTGGGAAGGCAGTGGCAGGCCTCAGAAACCTAGGGTGGAACCTGCTGTTGAGGGAAGCCATGAGGGGTGGTGATCCTGCAAAATGAAGGAAAATTATGTGCAGGTGGGCAGGAAAGTGGGTGTCAGGAGAGAGTGCCTAGCAGGTGGGTTTATCACCCCCAGGACACTGCAAGCCCCTGGATGGCAGGGGCAGTTGACAGTAGGGGCCAGTGCATGCATTCTGGCCTCACAGGGTCCCAGGTTCAAGGCCTTGCTCTGCTGCTTCCTGGCTGTGTGACTTGAGGAGGGCATTTTCCCTCTCAGAGCCTCAGTTGGCTGAGACCATGAAATGGGCTTACTGTCCCCACCTCTTGGGCTTGCCCGAGAAATGGAAACATAGACCCAGACAAGAATGCCATGAATATTCAGAACAACTTTATGCATAATGTCAATAACTGGAAACAAGTGAATGCACAAATGCTCATCTATCGCCAGGCCTGGGGCAGGGATGATCAGAGGGAGCAGGCCAGGCTGGGAGAAGGCTGTGGGAGCTGTCCACTGCCACAGCAGGGTCTCAGAAAACACTTGCTGACGTGAACTGTGGGCCTTTGCGGTGTGGGGTCTGCCGAAGGCCCCAGGCTTGGGGCGGGAGAGAATTCTGCCTGGGTCACGTTTGTCCTGTGAGTGATGTGGTGGCCGTCTCCAGGGTGGCCGGCCCGACCCTCCTGCAGGACACGCAGTCCAGTCCACCACCATTTTCCAGGGCATTCCTGCCTCCCTGCTCTCCTCCTCCCTTCCCAGGTGCTCTCAGTGCTGCTCCTGCAGGGTAGGGGGAGTGGGCCCCTGGTGAGGCCCCACCACGGCAAGGGGACATGGAATGGGGAGCATCCAGCAAGCCTGGGGGCCTGGGGAGGCTGTGTCCTGGCCAGCACCCTGCCTCTGAGGGCCGCTTCCTGTTCCTTTCTAGATGAGCTTCCATATCTCAAGTGCCCTCTGCACACAGTGCTCAAACTCACTCCTGTGGCTTATGGTAAGTACTCCCACCCTGATCGAAGGACAGGCATATAGAGGCTATGAGCATGGCCCTAGTGCCTACCATTTGCCCAGAAGAATCCTGCAGGAGGTTTCCTGGGTGGGTGGTGGGGGGGGGACTGATTGTAGTAGGATAACAGGAAAAGAGTAGGATGGCTTCTAAATCTGGGGCTGGCTCTGACTTTCTGTGTCTCTGCCAGAGCACCCAGCACAGAGCACCAAGCTGTGGAAGGGGGATTCCCCAAAGGGGACCAGAGGAAAATTGTAGGTTAGGGCCGTATTGGAGAAAGAGCACAAAGACCAGCCTGGGCAGTTTAGGCTCTTTCTTGGGACATTAGCTATGAAAAGTTCATGAACAAGGGAGGGACAGAATCAAATCTATTCTGGGGTGGTGCAAACAGGGCAGATGACCTACTGAAGCCTGGAGTAAGGTGCAGTCCACAGGGATGAAGCTAAGGGGGCTTCCACAGGCATTAGGCCCCCCCTGTCAGCCCCAAGCCCCAATGATGCACCCTCCTCCATCTTCAGGTTCCCTAAAACTCCCAGGTGAACTTCCATACTCCTGGTGTTGCCACAACCACATTGTCCTCCAGATAAACTTTGCCTTGCACTGATCGCCCAAGGCAGTGGCCCCAGGACTCTTCCACCTCTTCACCACCTAACACGGCTTGGAGGATCTGCAGAGCTACATCAATATTACATAGATGAGACTGCTGTCCTGCAGACCTCAAGAGCTGTGGGCAGCCAAAGTTCATCTCTCATCTCCATCCCCATTTACAAATGAGCACCTGAAGCTCAGCGAACTAAGACTCTTAGGGGCAGAGGTGACAGGATGCCCTGTTGGCTGCCTCTTAGGCCTGGTGTCTTCCCCACACATCACATAGCTGTCTAAATTCTCCTCCGTACAGGCGAGTCACGATCTGTACACAGTATGAAGCTGGGGGTGTGGCTGGTAATGGGGCAGGGGAGGTGATACCTCAGGGAAGACCTGTGCCTACCCTGGGGGCTTATGGACAGATGGATTGTTCTTTTCTAAGGCTGCAAAGTGGAATCCATCTACCTGAATGTGGAGGCCGTGAACACACACCGGGAGAAGCCTGAGGTAGGTGGGGGACTCCATGGCCCAAGCTGGCTGTGGACAAAGCACATGGTGAAAGCACCTTATCCACAGAAAGGCTGCCCCAACCCCACCAAGCCTGGGTGTTTTGCACCAACAGATGGAGCAACCAGCACCCAGAAATGCGGAAACCACAGTCCAGACCCGAGGCACCATGGAGATGCAAGGCTGGGGTAATTCCCGCCAAAAAGGCCTCAGGCTGAGATTCCCCCAGGCCTACCTGAGGGTCAGGATCCGGGCCTGGCTGAAAGAGGGGAGCCTGGCAATGAGGACAAGAGGCAGGGGAGAGGTTGGGGCCCTGCACTGCTGTCTCCTTCCTATTAATCCTGCGCTCTCTCCTCAGAATGTGGACATCACCCGGGAACCTGAGGAAGCCCTGGATACTGTCCCAGCCCACTACTGAGCCCTTTCCAAGAAGTCAAACTGCCTGTGTCCTCATCACCTTCCACCTTTAGGAAATGCTATCCTTGCTCTTCTCCTACTCTGCCTTGGCCTCACTGAGGCACCCCATTTCCAGTGAAGAAGTCCTCCACAACTCCCAAACAAGCCTCGCTTACTGGCCGCAACCAAGGAGCTATCTAGCTCTGGAGGAAACTTTCTTTCTTAATTCCTATTCTCTGACGAATAAAGACTTACTGCCTACAAGAGAGGAGGAGGTCATGGCGAGGCTTTTCCAATTGTTCTCAAGGTACTGATCCTAATCCTGACCCAGCTCTGCTGCTATGAGGGCATGGAATGGGTGAGGACTTCCTGGAGGGAAAAGTTCTACAGTAGCACCTCCAAAGATGGGGGCGAAGATAGGTGCCTGTGAGTTCCTGTGGGCCTTGTTCCAGCAAGGTGGCTGTGGGCATGACACTTTCATCCTTACACTCAGAGAAGAATCTGGCACTTGAGCCAAGTGCTCCTTTCTTCTCCAACTCTTGCTGCCATCCTGAGTGATTTCACTGTTTATGTGAATGAACCAACCAATACTCTGGCCTCACAGTCCCCTGACCCCCTCAACTCCAGTGATCATCTTCTCCCCTTCAACCACCTACTCCATGGATTTTGGTATCATCTCCCTGGTCTGACTTCTTAAACGTAAGCATCCAACTGTCTGACCACTGCCCACCCACTACCCCAGTCCTTACAACTCTCTGTCATCCACTGAATCCCTAGTAGTGTGCCTCCATACAGTAGGCATATATGTAGTATTTCCTTCTTTTTTTTTTTTTGAGACAGGGTCTCACTCTGTCACCCAGGCTGAAGTGCAGTGGTGCAATCTCAGCTTACTGCAGCCTCAAACTCCTGGGCTTAAGCGATCCTCCCACCTCAGCCTCTCTCACAAGGAGCTGGGACCACAGGTGCACACCACCATGCCAGGCTAATTTTCAATTATTCTGTAGAGACGAAGTCTCACTATGTTATCCAGGCTGGTCTTGAACTCCTGGGCTCAAGCAATCCTCCCATCTTGGCCTCTCCCAAAGTGCTGGGATTACAGATATGAGCCACTGTGCCCAGCCCTATAGTATTTTTTGAATGAACAATATTTGTTGCTGTACAGCATCAAGAGCAGAGTTCTTTGAATGCTCTATTGTCCCCCAATCTATCCTTAGTGTTCTGTCCCTAACTATGTTGGATACTATGGGCCATCTCTTTAGCCACTCTCCATGCAGCTACCATAAGCCAGGTACCAGTGACCCAGTGGTAAAGAGACAGACTCATACACTTGCTGCCTTTGTTCCCTTGTCCTTCCATCACAACCACCCAGCAAGACCTAAACCTTGTATAATCCACCTCTCCTTTTTTTTGTTGTTGTTGTCTACTACAGAAGTTGCTGATCCCTGCTTGAAGCAGATCTATATTTATCTGCATCCACAGCCACCCTTAAGTCTGTTCAAAGTCAGGGTCGTCTTCTCTGGTACCCTGTTCCATCCCACCTTCTCAGGGATGGGCTACTTCAGTCAATTCCTGACTCTTCCATATCAATCTCCTGTTCCCATATAATCTCCTGTTAGCTTTTGCCCCACAGTCTATACAATATGCCCAAGTTTTCCTCTCCTATCCCAATTAAACCCTCCCTTGTTCTTATGTCCACCCCTAGTGACCTCTGCCCTTCCCTCCATTCTTACACCAGTGATTCAAAATGAATCTGTACTTACTGTCCAGAAGCCTCTCCGTTTGCCTTCTGCTCCAGGCTTTCCCTCTCCATATCTTTCCTCAAGCTGTTATCCTCTTGCCTGCCATGCTTTCCCCAGGCCTCTATCCTGCTGAAGTTGTATTTGCCTTTGAGCCAAAAGCTGGAGCCCCACATTCTCCAAAGAGCTATGCTGATCTCCAGCTCTTCTACAAACCCAAGATGCCACTCCACAACTACCTAAGCACATTAAAAGAAAAAACTCCAATTCATTTTGCAAATTTAATGTAACTCTGATACCAAAATATGACAGCACACAGAAAGCAAACAATAAAGCAGGAACAGCAAACAGATTTTTCCATCACATGACACCCTCAGCTGATTGGCCATAGCTGCCTTGACTGTTGTGTGGACAAAGATTCCAAGGATGTACTTTGGCTCCACAGGAAGGACTACTGCAATTTATTAGCGGTATCTATAAACATGGGGAATAAACCTGAAAACAAAACAAATAGGAACATATTTTAGCACCAAATACACTGTCTTCTCATAATTCCTTAATTGCCCTCACCTTTCCACCCGGCTCTCCTGCCTTAGTGTTTCTTATAACATCTCCCAGCTCTTATACCCATCCCTGTGGGTCCTGGCTATGGAAATATTGCAGTTACCTGAAACCTCACTAGCCATAGGAGAAGCCACAGGCACCAAGACTGGCGGCTCCACTGCCAAAGCCAGCACTGGTGCTCGGTCCACCACCAAAGCCAGCACCAGTGTTTGGTCCACCGCCGAAGCCAGCTCCTGTGCTCGGTCCACCGCTGAAGCCACTGGTGCTTGGTCCACTGCAGAAGCCAACACCAGTGCTTGGTCCACCGCTGAAGCCAACAATAGAACTGGGTCCACTATTGAAGCCCGTGCTGGTGCTGGGTTCGCCAGTAAAGCCAGTGCTGGTGTTGGAACCACTGCCAAAGCCAATGATGGTACTCAGTCCTCTGTCGAAGCTGGCATTAGGCCTACTGCCAAAGCCATCGCTGGTGCTGAGGCCACCACTAAAGCCAGCACCGGTGCCAAGTGTGCTGCTGAAACTAGCATTGGTGCCCAGTCCACCACCAAAGCCATCACTAGTGACCAGTCCACCACCAAAGCCAGCACTGGTGCCCAGTCCGCCACTGAAGCCAGCACTGGTGCCCAGTCCACCACTGAAGCCAGCGCTGGTGCCTGGTCCTCCACCGAAGCCAGCGCTGGTACCTAGCCCACCATCAAAGCCAGAACTGGTGCTTAGGCCACCACTGAAGCCAGCACTGGTGCCTAGGCCACCACCAAAGCCAGCACTGGTATTCAGTCCACCACCAAGTCCAGCACTGGTGCTTAACCCATTGCCAAAGCTGAAACCGGTACTGGTGCTGGGTCCATCACAAAAACTAGGGCTGGTAGCACCACTAAAGCAGGCACTGGTGCTAGGAGGGCCACCAAAGCATAGGTTAGTATTAGATGCACTGCCAAAGCAGAGGCTGGTGCTGGGAGCGCCACCAAAACAGAGGCTGGTGCCATGAGCACCACCAAAGCTGACACTGGTGCTGGGAGCAGCACCAAAGCCAATGCTGTTGCTGGGAGTACCACCGAAGTCAGTAGCGGTACTAAGTGCCCCACCGAAGCCAGCACTGGTGCTAAATGCACCGCCAAAGCCAGGGTTGGTGCTTGGTGCACCACTGAAGCCGGCACTGGTGCTGACAGCACCACTGAAGCTGGCACTGGTGCTGACGGCACAGCCAAAGCTGGCATTGGTGTTGAGTGCACCACCAAAGCCAGCACTGGTGCTGGGAGAGCCACCAAAACAGATGCTGGTGCTTAGTGTACCACCAAAGTCAGTGCTGGTGCTGACAGCACCACCAAAACCGGCATTGGTGTTGAGTGCACTGCCAAAGCTGACACTGGTGCCAGGAGAGCCACCAAAGCAGACACTGGTGCTTAATGTACCGCCAAAGTCAGCACTGGTGCTCATAGCACCACCAAAACCAGTATTGGTGTTGAGCGCACTGCCAAAGCTGGCACTGGTGTTGAGAGCACCACCAAAGCCAGCACCAGTGCTGGGAGAGCCATCAAAGCAGATGCTGGTACTTAGTGTACCACCAAAATTGGCACTGGTGCTGGAAGAGCCACCAAAGGAGACACTGGTGCTGAGTGTGCCTCCAAAGCCAGTGCTGGTGCAGGGAGAGCCACCAAAGCAGATACTGGTACTGAGTGTACCACCAAAGCTACCACTGGAGCTGGGAGAGCCACCGAAACAGACACTGGTGCTGAGTATGCCTCCAAAGCCAGTGCTGGTGCTAAGCGCACTACTGAAGACTGTGCTCGTTGTGGGTGCACTGCCAAAGCTGGTGCTAGTGCTGAGTACACCACTAAAGCCAGCCGTGGTGTTGAGTGTGCCTCCAAAGCCAGAGCTGGCGCCACCACTGAAAGTGGCACTGGTGCTGAGTGGACCACTAAAACTAGAGCTGACTCCACCACTAAAGCTGGCACTGGTACAAGGCATGCCACCAAAGCTAATGCTGGCTTCACTGCTGAAACTAGTGCTGGTGCTGGGTGCACCACCAAAGCTGATGCTGGCTGCACTGCTGAAGCTGGAGCTAGTGCTCAGTGTGCCACCAAAGCTAATGCTGGCTGTATTGCTGAAGCTGGCACTGGTGCTGGGTGCAACACCAAAGGTAATGCCAGGTCCACCACTGAAGCCACCACTGGAGCTGGGTGCACCATTGAAGCTAATACTAGCACCATCGCTGAAGCCAGCCCTGGTACTAGCTCCTCTGCTGAAGTTGACGTTGGTGCTGGCATCTGCATTTTCTTGGGCTCTGGCCTCAATTTCAAATGAAAATCTGCTCCAGGCCTGAGCATCATCGCCTAACTCTTCCCTTGTCAGGCAGTCGATATCCATGTCATCCCAATTCCAGGGCCCAGCCACAGCTTCCTCTCCAATCCCCATTTGGGCTCTTGCCTCAGCCCTGGCTTCAGCCTCAGCCACAGCCACAGCTGCAGCTTGGACTTCCATCTCCACTGCCTCGCGGTACTGCACAGCCCAGTCCTTGGGGTCTTTCTTCTGCACCTGAAATGGGGATGATAATCATAATAAGAAAACAACCCTAGTAATCACGTATTAACCTATGGGCTTTGTATTAAACTGGTAGCAATACTTTTTTAAAATTCTTAGTTATTGGGGCTCTATCATGGGTCAGTTCTGAACTCCAGTTTCAGCTCTGATGACTTACGTGCTATATGACCTTGGACAAGTTACTTAACCTCACTTAGCCTAAGTGTCTTTATAATTATGGGAAATGATAGAGAGTAAATATGTTATGAACTGAAGGGTTGTGCCCGCCCCCAAATTCATATGTTGAATCCCTAACACCCAGTGTGATTGTATTTGGAGATAGGGCCTTTATGGAGATAATTAAGGTTAAATGAGGCCATAAGGGTGGGGTCCTGATCAACAGGATTAGTGTCCTTATAAGAAGAGACACCAGAAAGCTTGCTCTCTTCTCTCTCACACACAAAGCCATGTGAGGACACAGCAAGAAGGCAGCCATCTGCAAGCCAGGAAGAGAGCCTTCACCAGGAACTGACCCTGGTGGACCCTGACCTAGGATTCTCGCCCTCAAGAACTATGAGAAAATAAATTTGTTTTTTAATCCACCCAGTCTATGGTATTTTGTTATGGCAGCCCATGCTGATTAATACAAAGTATGAAGAATGAATGAGATGATGTAAACTATATATCTAGCAGCACCCTAGGACATAAAGGAGGCTCCACATATTTATATATGAGCTGCAGGCTGCTCTGTACCTGCCCATCCCTGTGCATTGCCTGCCTATCCCTGTGCATTGCCTGCCTCAGCCAAGGGTATCCCATTGCCTTAACATGCCAAGCTCGGGCAGCTCTCCTCTTACCTTGCATGCAAACTTGAGGACTTTCATCTTGCTAGTCTCATGGTAGGAGCGCAAGCCCCAGAAGAACTCATATTCAGGTGGTCTGCTGTTAGGGACCCTCTTGTACTCCAGGTACCTTGGAAAAAGGAAATGAAACTTGTTTCTAACCAAGCAAGCCTGCTGTCTAAGCACTAGACACCAGGTGGCAACCTCCTCCAAACAAATATAAACAGCCCCTGGAGAAGGATTTCTAAGACCCTCCAGCCCCAGACTCATTACCAAACACATTTTATGGTCTTGGCCTCCAATACTGAGCCATTTCCCACTCGCCCTGTGCAAAGCAGTCCCTTGGGCTTCTCCAGGGGAGACATGTATAGGGCATGATGTCACAGGAAGGCCAAAGTATCATGCCACCTGTGAGGAGTAAGCCCAGATTCCTATTGGGTGTGTTGTAAACAGAGGAGCCATTCTTAAGGCCCTCTGCTCTGAGCGCACCCCACTGCAAGGGCCCTGTGTTGAGTCTGGCCCAGTCCTGGAAAGGTCTGCCCATGGGAATTTTAGACAGTATCAGTTCTAGGACACAGGATGCCCATCCCTCTAAAGCTAGTATAAGAAAGGCACTGACTAAGCACTTTCTGAACCAGATCAGTATACCCAGAACACTTCAGGGCCAGACAAAGCCCCAAACACCACTTACTTCTGCTTCACAAACTCGTCTGTGATGAGCTTCCTCACTTCCCCAAAGAGTGAATGCCTCACCCTGACAATGGGAAAAATAACCCATGAACACAGATCAGAACTGCCCAGATGAGGGCAGAGGCATTTCCCAACATGGAAGAGACCTCTGTAGCACATGGGGCAGTCTCAATGAAGCAAAGAAAGTAGTGAGCACATGGCCACTAGAAGCAAGCAGTTAAGACCAGATGCCTCTTTGTCAGGGATCCCTGAAGGTCTATCTAACGCCTCAGCTTAGAACAGACAGAGGACATAAAGGAGAGAGACAGCAGAGAGTTCAGGACCATTTGCCCATCATCCACCCAGGTCAGAACCCTGGGCCCTCTACCCAGTCCAGCACCCCACCCACTCCACCAGACCACCAGACTGATGCAATCCTAGGACCATCCTCTCTTGCCAAAGGACAACACGGACAGCAAGCGCTGAGAGAGCCCAGTCATACCCAGGGCGCAGCCCCAACTTGCGCAGCACCTCCCAGATGACAGCTGTGAGGAGAGGGAAGAGGAGACAGGGACAGAAATTGAACACATGGAATCCAGACCATGGCCGCCCATTCAGCTGCATGCCCAGCCACTCACCCTCACTGGCCTTGTTGCCATTCATAAAAATGACACTCAGAATCACCATGAGGAGACCCAGCTTGGGTGTGTCCTTGGTCCTAAGGGAATAACAGGACAGAAAGAAGGTTTATGTTTCAACAGGACAGAAAGAAGGTTTATGTTTCAGCAGCCATCCGCAAGAGACACACCAGCCAGCTCACCAGGCCAACCTCTCCCAGATTCCTCAGATA
This sequence comes from Pongo pygmaeus, assembly GCF_028885625.2. Classification (NCBI taxonomy): domain Eukaryota; kingdom Metazoa; phylum Chordata; class Mammalia; order Primates; family Hominidae; genus Pongo; species Pongo pygmaeus. Next base: position 55,559,148 of record NC_072396.2, on the reverse strand, counting down.
CAGAATTCTGCCCAGTCTCTGCTTCCAGCTCTATACCACCCTGGGCAAGGCACTTAGACCTTGCAAGCCTTGGTCTATTATTCAGTAAAATGGGAAAATCATATTCTCCCTTCTTCAGGTTGCCAAGAAGATGGAAGAATGGCTGTCAACCTGGTACAACACAAGCACTCAGTCAACGTGAGTCCCTTCTTTCTCTCCCAGCACCTTCAGCCCCACTGACACTCCCGCGCTTCATGCATCCTGATCCATCCACACCAGGAAGCCCTCCTTAAGAACCACTCTGCCAAAGCCAGGCCAGGCACCCAGTAGGAAGAGGCAAGCAATGACAGGCCTGCTTTCCTGGAAAGCTTCTACAGAGACAGCAAACCTGACAGCAGGAATGTCCCACCCTAGGCTCCTATACCCTTCAGTCAATCATAATCAGGTGCCACTACTGTGAGCAGGGCTCCAACTATGTGCAGGTGCTGAGACAGGGCTTTTGAGACCCTGTTTTTCCCGACTCTCTAAGAGGATGGGGGAAGTAGGACAAAGAAGGGGTAGCAGCACAGATAAAAGCAGAAGCTTCCTTCCCACTCCAGCCCTTTCCCAGCTTACGTTCCCAGTATGCCTGCAGAGGATTCCCGAGTGCTGATGAGAATATACAAGCTACTTTGCTTATCAATTTCTTTCAGATTGACTCGAAACATCTGCCAAGTAAAAGAATAGCCTGTGAGATCACAAAATTCAGCTTAGGTATCAGTGAACTTTCCGGGCTTCCTAAAACTCCCAGTGTACTTAGGGGGTTTGCATGTGTAAGAAATCAGTGAGATAATGCACATAAAGCACATAGCCAAGTGCCTGGCAACCAGTAAACAAGCAGCAAATGTACTATTGTCATCAACATCATCTTTGTGATGAGCAGGAATCTAGGGAGACAGAGAATGGGGATACAAGGGAGAGGTGAGATCTGAAATACATGCAGAATGTGTCCAACTATGAATAGAAGCTGAGACTAATTTGAGTGGCTTCTGTCCTAGCCATGCTTTCATCACTGACATGCTGTGTGACCCATGGCAAGTCTACACCTCTCCCTAGGCCACTGTCTGCCCATTCACACCGTAATGGGGCTGGATTAGCATGTCTCTTTGATTCTCTCCAAAAGGGACATGTATGTCTTTGCTCGATTCAAAGCTTCCCCATTGCGCCCATCCACCAGCACTGCCCCGTCACCTTCTCCAGAGTGTAGCTTGCTCGTTCAATGATTTCTGGGAAATATTCATCATATTCTTGGATGACATCCCTCAGCATGTCTGTAGAAAAGGAGAGGTGAGAGTAGCTGAGCTTAGCAGGGGCCACAGAGCTGCAGCCCTTTTGCCAGTCCTGTTGGGTCAGTGCAATCAGAGACCTGAAGTGAGTTAATGGGAGATGCCAGCCATGGCAGAGTGCAAGGAGGGCAGGTGTGGAGATATGACAGAACAAAGAGGCCATAAAGTGTTACTCCCAGACTATGGGAGGAGAGGGGATTGGAGAGGAGAGCTCAAGGAGGAGGGTTGGTAGGACACTACCTGAGCGTTTGATGGGGATCTTTGTCTGGTCCTTAACCAACAGGTATTTCACCAACTTATTAGCCTGGGAGGACAGGAATAGATGGAACGATCTTAACATGCTTGCAGAAAACTTGGAAGGTGGCAGAGAAGAGGGCAGGTGAAGAAGAGAAAAGACTGGACAGCATTGGATTCTTACCCTTTCTTGTAAAATGGCCACATCTCGCGGTGGCGCAGGCCTCCGGCCCCATGGGATCCGCCTGTAATTACTGCCACTTCTCTCATCCCCATTCAGATGCTTGGACTTCATCATCAGAAAGAAGGAAGGTCCAGAGTCACCAGGTGAAAGAGATGGTTCTGTCTCCTCACCTCGCCTGCCTGCTCTAGACAGAAAGTCCCTCTAACCCCCTCCCTCAGCCTTGCTGTAGTGGAGCCTGATCCTGACCTTGCCATTGGCCACCCTGAGTCCTGAGCTTATCTTTCACTGTCTTCCAGGAAGGAGTTTCATTCCTCTGCCAGGCCAGGAACAACTCAAGATAAGAGCCTAAGGGTCTTTCTCTTCCTTTGGCTACCACCAGTTATGCTGGCTGGTACCTCTTGGACAAGTCACTTCATTTCTCTGGGACTCAGTTTTCTTAAGTGTAAAACTGGGACCTATGATCCTTGTTGGTAAGAGTTACTTTCAAGACATTCAGACATACCCTGTGTAAATGTACCCAACACAAAGCCTGGCACGTGGTAACTACTATTTAAATACAAGTAGTATTACATACAGGTTGTAGCTGAGTGTATGGATGTCTTATTTCCTCACCAATCTGTGAACTGCTAGGGGGCAGAAACTATATCACCTTCTTCTCAGCATCTTCCACAGCCTATCTGAACACAGGAACTAGCTCAAAGTAAAACTTTTATAGAAGAAATGAACAAACTAGAAGGGTAGAAATGGAAAAAAAGCACAAAGTTAAGGATGGCAATGTCAGAGATCTCACCTTTCGGTTTCTCTTGCCCCGGGTCCTGGTTGTGGGCTCCAGGCTCAACTGAGCCAGATAGTCATCTGCCAGGGCCTGGACAGCAGCAGCAACCTGAGTCTCAAGGGCACTTACGTTGGTCTCAGCAGAGGCCATCTTGGCCTGGGCCCTTTGGTCAGCATTTGGAGTCTGGCTTTCAGTTGCCCGAGACTTAGTGGCAGCCTTCTGAGCCCTAGACCCTCTCTTGACCCGCAGGGTGGCTGCCAGGGCTTGGTTTGTGACCATCTGAGTGGCAAGTGGAGCCTCAGAGATCTCAGAGACAGAATTTGGGCCCCTACTGGCAGCCTTCTTGCCCTTGGATTTTTTGGGCCTAATGGCTACTACTGAGGCCTCAATCTGCCTGGTAGCTGCCTCAGTGACATGTGGAGCCTCTATATGCTCAGTGTCAGTATTTATGACCTTAGCAATTGTCTTCCTGGCTTTGGAGGCTTTCTTGGTTCGGATGGAGGCTGCTCTGGTGTGGATACTGGCTGTCTCATTGGTAATTTGGCATTGGGTGGTAGCTGTATGGGTGGCAGTTGGAGCCAGTGAGACCTCGGTGGCACTAGCTATGGCCTTATTCGCAGGCTTCTTAGCCTTGGAAGCTTTCTTAGGCTTGATAGAGGTTATCAAGGCCTGGGAACTGGCTGACTCATTGGCAATTGGAGCGTGAATATTCTGTGAGATGACTGGTAGCTTTAGGACCTGCAAGGGTGACTTGAGCTGTGTAGTGCCACCCTCACGGCCAGTTGGGGATTGGGAGCCTTGGGCTGCCTTGGCAGTAACTCTCTTCATCTTGTTGGCTTTCTTAGGCTGAGCAGTGACTGAAGAACCCTGAGTATTGGTTAACTCAGTGGTAGGTAAAGCCTGGCTGATCTGGGTAATGACTGATAGGTTTAAAGCCTGCCAAGTTATTTTGGGCTTGTTGGTGGCAATCTCATTGGCAGTTGGGACTGGAGGGGCAGCAGGTGCAGCCTTAGTAATAGTCTTTATAGGGGCCTTCTTGGTCTTGCTTTTCTTAGGCCGGTTGACAACTGGTGGGTCCATGGCCAGGGAGTCCTTGGTTGCCGCCAACAGGGTATGCATCAGCAAGACACTGTCTTCTTCTGTGGTCTCAGTCTGTATATCTGGAGGGAAGGGAAGCCCCAGGCTCCCCGGGGGAGGCAGAGGGCCCTACACACTTAGGATTACCATCCTCTGGGCCATCTGGCCTCCCTAAAGCCCATCCCTTTCCACAAAGGCCTTCCCTTCCTCTGAGCAGTGGTTAATTAAAATGGGGTAGGGGAAGGGGTAGGGAGCAAGGAAGGAATAGAGTCAGGCAGGTTTTCCTCTCCTCACCTTCACCATGTAAGGGAGGACTGAGACGAGTTAGGCAGGGAATCATGAAACTACACGGTGGAAGGGGTCTGAAGAGCAGTAAGTGAACTCAGGACGGGGCAGATGGCCTAGAGAGAATGCAGAGAGGCCTCACCTGAAATAGAGGCACCCTATATCCGTAGTCATTTCTCCTATCCATCTTTCTGGGAGGCCGAGTAACAGGTGAGCCTGAGGGGAATGGGCCTGAGATAGAGAATGAGAGGGAGGGGGAGATTCATCAGACATCTCACCTATCCTGACTTAGGGGAGTCTCATGTAACCTTGGGCCCTAATCCCTTCAACTCCTGGGTTTTCATACCTAAAAAACCCAGGCCATCCGGTTTCCAAGGCCCAGCTCCTTTTGCCTCCAAGAGGGTCAGTTCTACGACCCCGCCCCTTTGCACGCCCCCTCCGCAACTCGATAGTGCGCATGCGCACCGACTAGAGGCGCCCCCACCCATCTTAGGCCCACCTCTATCCCAAAAGAACCGGTTCTTCAAGGCCCTCCGCGCGCATGCGCCTTGGTAAACCGGTCAGTTTATAATCAGCTCAATCCCACATCTGCCCCCTGCTCTCAGAGCAACAGAACATCTTGGCGCCACCCCAACCTACTCTTTCTAACTGCATCACATCTCGATCCAACCCTTCCCCCAACACTAGCCCCCTCCCTCCGCTCTGGAGTACCACTCCGCACCGCCCCTACCCCAACACCGCCCATCTCTCCTCTGCAGTACTGCCACGCACCGCCCCTTCCCAATACACCCCCGCCTCCGCTCTGCAGCATTTCTCTTCACCTTCCCTTCCTTTAATAAGCCCCCTCCCTCCGCTCTGCGGTACGTCTCTGCACCACCCCTTCCCCAACCAACACCACTCCCCCCTCTTTCCACGTCTGCAAGTGTGCAGCTCCGCCCTTTCTGCAACATGAATACCTCACCCCCAAATCCAACTGTATGAACCTTCTGTGTATTCCTGTTCTCAAACCCTACCAGGTCCCGTCTCTTCCCTTTCAAACCGGAACCAACCGGGTCATATCCCCTCCTTTCTCCTGTCTGAGTCTGGTCCTTTCCGTTGCTCAAAAGGGATGCTGCCCACTCCTTTCTCTGGGTCCTGATCCCTCCATTCTGTGGCCCAAACAGGGTCCTGCCCCCTTTCTTCAGTCTAAACGGAGTCCTGCCGTCTCCTATCTCCCTCCCGAACTGTGTGTATCCTCCTCCCCTCTTGCTACCTTCTGAAGGATTTCTCGATCCTTCCTTTCTGCGGTCCCAACTAGGTCTGCATCCCTCCCTTCTACAGCCCGAACCGAGTCCAGATCGTTCCTTTCTGTGGCCCAAAGGGGATTCTGCCTCCTACTTTCTCCCGTGCGAACTGGGTCCAGGCACCGCTAAAGGCGACTTTGATGCGGTTAGGTCCCAAACCTCCAGCAGGTTTTCTTCAAACCTTAGGGGCGTGTGGAGTCAGGCACGTCGGAGCCGCAGCCAGGAAGCCCCCACAGGGTCTTCACTAAAGCCAGGCACCTCAGCTCACCTCGTCTTCTTGAATCCAGAAGGCGTCTGCTCTCTCCAAGCCTCTCCTTGTGTCTGAGCCTATCCCCCTCCCTGGCCGGAAGTGGTCCTGCCTCTTTCCGCCTCCAGAGGGGGGTCTCCGTTCCTGCCTGTCAGTCTCCTCCCCTCCATACCTACTTTGAACTTTCCATTCTCCTTAGTGTAGCTCCCTTTTTCTGCTTACTACCCCTATTCAGTTATCACTCCCTCTTATTCTCCATTTGACTTCTCTATTCCCCACTGTGTATCTCTGTTCCTATTTGATTCTCCTGTTTCCCCTAGGAGGAATGTGCTTCTCTGAACTCCCACACCAACCCTTCCTACAGACCCTCTATCCCAACACTATTTACATAGTGTTGTTATACCTTATGTCTATGTCTCTCTTCCCTAGAGCTGCTCTGGAGCAGGGGACTAGGTCATATTCATTTCTGTCTTTCAAGTATTACCACATTAAAACATTTAGAGGTTCTAAACACTAAAAGATAGGGTGCCCGTCCATCTTATGCAATTCAGAATAAAAACAGTAATGTATAAAAATCTATGAAAAGTTTTTATTGATCCCACAATGACTATATTGATGTTTTAAAAATATCGACTTGTACTTAGACTGTCTCTTGTGACATGGTGCACTGTTCCCCCATGCAGAAAACAATTCGTGGCATTTATTTATTCATTCAATCATTCAAAAGAGAGCAAGTATAACTATACATATGTCAAATAAAATAGACTTCAAGTCAAAAACCATAAAAGATCTTAAAGGTCATTATATAATGATAATGAGATAAATTCATCATGAATATCTAATAATTATAAATATATTTAATATATGCACCCAACATAGAAGCACCTAAATATATAAAACAAATATTAATAGATCTGAAGGGAGAAGTAGACTGCAATACAATAATGGTAGGAGACTTCAAGACCCCATTTTCAACAATTCACAGATCATCCAGACAGAAAATCGATAGGGAAACGTTGAACTAGAACTACACTTCAGACAAAAAGGACCTACAGAATATTTTATCCAATAGAATATACATTATTCTCAAGCACACATAGAAAATTCTCCAGGATAGATCATAAGTTAGGCCAAAAACAATTCTTAACAAATTTAAGAATATTGAAATCACATCAAGTAATATACGCACAGTGGTATGGAACTAGAAATCATTAATGATAAGAATTGTGGAACATTCATAAGTATATGGAAATCAAAAAACATACTCCAGAATAACCAATATGTCAAGGAAGAAATTAAAGGGAAAATTTAAAATATCTTGAGACAAGTGAAAATGTATACACAACATACTAAAACTTATGGAATGCAGCAAAAGCACTTCCGAGAAGGAAGTTTATAGCAATAAATACATACATCAAAAAGAAAAAAGATCCCAAACAATCTAACATCACACCTCAAGGAACTGGAAAAAGAAGAACAAATAAGTTCAAAATTAGTAGAAAAAAGGAAATAATAAAGATCAGAGCAGAAGTAAATGAAATAGAGATTAGAGAAACAATAGGAAAAAAATCAGTGAAACCAAGAGTTGGTTTTATGAAAAGATAAATAACATTGACAAGCCCTTAGCTAGATCAACTAAGAAAAAACAAGAGAAGACTCAAAATCAGAAATGAAAGAGGAGACATTACAATTAATACCACAGAAAAGCAAAAGATTTTAAGAGAATACTAAGAACAATTATATGCCAGGAAATTGGATAACCTAGAAGAAATGGGTACATTCCTAAACACATAAAACCTACCAAGACTGAAGCATGAAGAAACAGAAAATCTAAACAGATATGTAATGAGAAAGGAGACTAAATCAGTGATAAAAGTCTCTCATCAAAGAAAAGCCCCAGACCTGGTGGATCCACTGCTGAATTTTACCAAACATTTAAAGAGGAATGAATATCAATCCTTTTCAAATTCTACCAATACATTGAAGAGAAGGAAACACTTCCAAAGTCATTTTACAGAACCAGAATTACCCTGATACCAAAACCAGACAAAGACACTAGAAGAAAAGAAAATTACAGACCAGTATCCCTGAGGAACATAGATGCAAAAATCCTCAGCAAAATACTAGCAAACCAAATTCAACACCATATTAAAAAGATCATTCATTATGATCAAGTGTGATTTATCCCAAGGATGCAAGGATGGTTCAACACATGCAAATCACTAAATGTGATACAATACCTTAAGAGAATAAAGGACAGAAACGGCATGATCGTCTCAGTAGATGCAGAAATGGCATTGATAAAATTCAACAATAATTCTTGATTTAAAAAAAAAGCTCTCAGTAAATTAGGTATAAAAGGAAACATACCTCAATACAATAAAGCTCATATACAACAAACCTATAGCTAACATCCTACTCAATGGTGAAAAGTGGAAAGCCTTTTCTCTAAGGTCAGGAATAAAGCAAGTATGCCTGCTCTCGCCACTTATATTCAACATAGTACTGACATCCTCAGCAAGAGAAAGAAATGTAATCCAAATTGGAAAAAAAAGAAGTTTAATTGTCCCTGTTAACAGACCACATAACTTTAAATGTAGATAAAGAATCCACAAAAAATAACTAAGAAACAAATTCAACATACAAAAATCAGTTGTATTTCTTTTTTTTAATTTTAAATTCAATAGGTTTTCAGGGAAGAAGTCGTGTTTGGTTACATGAATAAGTTCCTTAGTGGTGATGTCTGAGATTACGGTGCATGCATCACCGAGCAGTGTACACTGTACCCAATGTATAGTCTTTTATCCCTCAACTCCTCCCACCCTTTCCCCCAAGTTCCCAAAGTCCATTGTATTATTCTTAGGCCTTTGCGTCCTCACAGCTTAACATCCACTTAAGTGAGAACATACGGTGATGTTTGGCTTTCCATTCCTGAGTTAACTTCACTTAGAATAATGGTCACCAATTCCATCCAGGTTGCTGAGAATGTGATTATTTCATACCTTTTTATAGCTGGGTAGCATTCATACCATTTTATAGCTGGGTAGAATATGTGTGTGTGTATATTGTATAAATGCCCATCAATCAACAAGTAGATAAACTGTGATTATATATAATATATAGTATATATTACTTAATATTATATATTATATAGTATATCATGATATATGTTATATGTTATATATGTTATATACTATATAATATAACATATAATATATATCTATATATCCGACAAATAACTTATATCAGATATATAGATATATATACTAATATGTATACTAATATATATATTAGTATATAGTATATGTATACTAATATATATATTAGTATATAGTATATATATACTAATATATATTTCTATATATCTGACAAATAACTAATATCCAGAATCTACAAGGAACTGAAACCAATCAGCAAGAAAAAACAGTCCCATCAAAAAGCAGACATGAATAGACAATTCTCAAAAGAAGATATACAGATGGCCAACAAACATATGAAGAAATGCTCAACATCACTAATTACCAGGGAAATCCAAATCAAAACCACATGCAATACCAACTTACTACTGCTAGAATGGCCATAATCAAAAAAAATTAAAAAAAATAGATGTTGGCATGGATGTGGTGAAAAGGGAACACTTTTACACTATTGGTGGGAATGTAAACTAGTACAACCACTATGGAAAACAGTGTGGAGATTCCTTAAAGAACTAAAGGTAGATCTACCATTTGATCCAGCAATCCCACTACTGGGTATCCACCCAGAGGAAAAGAAGTCATTATATGAAAAAGACACTTGTGCATGCATGTTTATAGCTGTACAATTCACAATTGCAAAAATATGGAACCAGCCCAAATGCTCATCAATCAATCAACAAGTAGATAAACTGTGATTATATATATATAATAACCATAAAAGAAGATCTTAAAGTTCATTATATACACTAAATATATAAAGTTCATATATACACTAATATATAAATATATATAATTTATATATTATATTATATTATTATATATTATAATAATATAATGTATATTATAAGAATATAATATAACGTACATTATATATTATATTAATATATAATGTGTATATATAATATATATAATATATATATTATATATAATATATATATTATATATAGATATGTATAATATATATATTATATATAATTATAATATATTATAATATATATATATTATAATTATATAATATATATTATATATTATATTATATATATATTATATTATATATATTATATTATATATTATATTATATATATTATATATTATATTATATATTATATATTATATATTATATATTATATATTATATTATATATTATATTATACATATTATATTATATATATATTATATATAATATATATATTATATATTATATATATTATAATTATATTATATAATATAATATATTATTATAATAATATTATAATATATAATATATATATTATATATATAAAATATATATAATATATAATATATAATATATAATGTATATATAATATAATTAGTATATATACTATATATTATATTATATTATATATAATATATATTATATAATATTATATATAATTTTTGTATATTATATATTATATGTATAAATATTTATATATAAATTTATAATATATATTACATTAGATATTATATTATAATATATTCTTACATTATTATATATAGATATTATATTATTATTTTATACATAATTATATATTCATATATAAATGTATATATAATATATAATGATCTTTAAAATCTCCTTTAATGGTATTATATATATATATAATCACAATTTCTTTATCTACTTGATTGATGGGCATTTGGGCTGTTTCCATATTTTTGCAACTGTGAATTGTACTGCTATAAACATGCGTGCACAAGTATCTTTTTCATATAATGACTTCTTTTCCTCTGGGTAGATACCCAGTAGTGGGATTGCTGGATCAAATGGTAGATCTACCTTTAGTTCTTTAAAAAATCTCCACACTGTTTTCCATAGTGGTTGTACTAGTTTACACTCCCACCAATAGTGTAAAAGTGTTCCCTTTTCACCACATCCATGCCAACATCTATTTTTTTTTATTGTTTTGATTATGGCCATTCTAGCAGTAGTAAGTTGGTTATTGCATGTGGTTTTGATTTGGATTTCCCTGGTAATCAGTGATGTTGAGCATTTCTTCATATGTTTGTTGGCCATCTGTATATCTTCTTTTGAGAATTGTCTATTCATGTCCACTTTTTGATGGGATTGTTTGTTTTTTCTTGCTGATTGGTTTCAGTTCCTTGTAGATTCTGGATATTAGTTATTTGTTGGATATATAGATTGAGAAGATTTTCTCCCACTCTGTGGGTTGTCTGTTTACCCTATTGATTAATTCTTTTGCTGTGCAGAAACTTTTTAGTTTAATTAAGTTGCATCTATTTATCTTTGCTTTTGTTGCATTTCCCCATGTATAGAATGTTTTCCCAATGTTATCTTTTAAAACTTTTATGGTTTCAGGCCTGAGATTTAAGTCTTTGTTCCATTTGAGTTGATTTTTGTATAAGGTGAGAGATGAGGATCCAGTTTTATTTTTCTACTTGTGGCTTCCCAATTATGCCAGCACCATTTGTTGAATAGAGTGTCCTTTCCCCACTTTATGTTTTTGTTTGCTTTGTTGAAGATCAGTTGGCTTTCAAGTATTTGGCTTTATTTCTGGGTTCTCTATTCATTTCCATCAGTTTGCATGCTTGTTTTTATACCAGTACCATGCTGTTTTGGTGACTATGGCCTTATAGCATAGTTTGAAGTCAGGCAATGTGGTGCCTGAGACCTCATTCAGCACCCATAAAATAGGAAAAATAAGCAAATCAGATTATGTCAACTGATGAGGGGAAACAAGAACCCTTAGGTACTTCAATTGAGAATGCAAACCAGTGAAGTCATCTTGAAGAGCAATCTGGCAGTATTTAGTGAAATTAAGAATCATTCACACTATAACTGAGAAATGCCACTCCAGAAAAGATCTCTTTCTGGCCTACTAAGTGACATGTACAGGATATTTATCATGGCATTATTTGTGGTAGTAAAAAGTTTGGGCAACCTAGCAGTGTATAATCACAGAATAAATATGTAAATTGTTGAATGAGCATTTGCATTTGATCTCATACAATGATCTCATGCAGTGGGAAAAGATAATTAAATCTGTATATAACAACATGGATAGTTATCAACATAATGTTAAATAAAGAAGTGAGAAATAGAATGAAATTTAAAATACAGTGCTCTTAGAAGTTCCCACTCAGCTATGGCAGTATAAACCCCCTACAGGCACCACCACACTCATTAATTATACCTAAAAACTCTGGTCAAATTTTTTTAAAGAAAAGAAAACCTGCCTAAGCACTCTGCAAAGTAACTAAAACCAGGCAGATTGTGGAAGAGAGTTAAAACATAGAGAAGTGACCTGCATAAGGGTAAGTTGTCCAAGGTTTTTTTTTTCCTCTCAGCCTTGCCATGAGTGTGTCCCACTCACAGACTGGAGCAGAGAATATGACTAAAACTCTGAGGGATTCTCTGCCATCTTTCTGGCCAGAGGAAGCACAAAAAATAACCTAGGTAGGATGCAGCATGAACAAGAAATCTCAGAAGGAAAAGAGATAGAGAAAATATTCCCATATATGTGTATGAAACCACACAATTCTCACCCCAACCATTAAACAATGCATGTTCAAGAATTAACCAAACAAGTATTTAAAGGCTTAGGGAACTGAGCAGAGAATTAAATCGCCTACAAAAGTCTCAGCCTCAAATATATATATATATATATATATATATATGCCAGTTTTAAGAACTATACTGAGATTTTAACTATAACCCAGAAAAGGCAAGACAGAACTGATGGCCAGAATCTAACTGAGTTGATTGCCTACTAAAAGAAAAGCATCAAGATTTTTCAGAAGATTATAACAACCCAGAGGCTACACAAAATAACATTTGCAATGTCCAGGATATGATAGAAAATTACTCCATGTCAAAGAACCAGAAAAAGTGCCCCATTCTCAAGGAAGAAGAAAATCAATATATGACAAAACAAAAAAGACTCAAATGTTGGAACTATGAGACATAACTTTAAAGCAGCTATTGTAACTATACTCCATAAGGTACAGAAAACCATACTTGAAATGAATGAAGGGAAAAGAAACTTTGGAAGAGAAATAGAACCTGTAAGAAAAACACAAATGAAAATTTTAGAACTGAGGAATGCAATAAGTAAAATTAAAATACATTGGATGGGCTCAATAACAGAATGCCAATTACAGATGGAAAAAAATAGTTACCTTAAAGATAGATTGATAAAAATTATTAGATCTGAGTAACATGGAGAAAAATGTTGGGGAAAAAATAAACAAAACTCAGAGACCTGATGAACATTATCAATGCAGCTAACATATGTATAATTGGAGTTCCAAAGAGACAGGACTTGGGCAGAAAATACATTTGAAGAAGTAATAACCAAAAGCTTTCCAAATGAGGCGAAAGATAAATTTTCATATATGAGAATCTCAGTTACCCCAAGACAATATAAATTCCATGAAAGCCAAATTGAAAAACCCATTACTTCCTTTTTTAAAAAAATTTTACTTTAAGTTCTGGGATACATGTGCAGAACATGCAGGTTTGTTACATATGTATACGTGTGCTATTGTGGTTTGCTGCAACTATCAACTTGTCATCTAGGTTTTAAGCCCTGCATGCATTAGCTATTTGTCCTGATGCTCTCCCTCCCCTCGCCCCCCAATGACAGGCTGCAGTGTATGTTGTTCCCCTCGCTGTGTCCATGTGTTCTCATTGTTCAGCTCCCACTTACGAGTGAGAACATGCAGTGTTTGGTTTTCTGTTCCTGTGTTGGTTTGCTGAGGATGATGGCTTCCAGATTCATCCATGTCCCTGCAATGGACATGATCTCATTCCTTTTTATGGCTGCACAGTATTCCATGGTGTGTATATACCAGTTTTCTTTATCCAGTCTATCATTGATAGGCATTTGGTCTGGGAACTGTTCTATATGGTATTGGGGTGGTGGATACATAACTCTATGCATTTATCAAAACCCATAGAACTATACATCACAAAGACTAAACATCAATATACGCAAAAAAAAGAAAAAGGAAACAATTAACCAGGATATACAGGGATCCCTGGATGAAACATAGACAGTGACAAGTGAATCTAACTATATTACAAATATATGCTACAATGACATATATTTGCATGGTGAAGGTTGAAAAAGGAAGTGAAGGAAAAAAAAAGGAAGAGCTTACCTAAGTAACTTTGTGAAGATGTGAAGAAAAGGAAGAGCTTATCCAAGTAACTTTGGAAAACTGTGTTTTGACTGGAAACTGAAAGGCTAAAGACAAAAGGAACTTTATATACATGTTGTAGTCTAGGTTGTAAATTATTTTCATCATTGTAGTGTGGGTTAGTAATTTAGAAACTGCTTTACATGTATACTGGGGTTCAATAAATAAGTAAAGGGATGGTAGATGGTGGGAGCCAGACTTCTTACCATCAGAGAGAGAAGTTACAGATAAGTAAGATGGGTAGGCTAGAACTCAGCATGCAGTCCTGAATTGAAGTCAGAAACTCCAGTATGAAATTATATTTAGTTGGCCAGGCACAGTGGCTCACACCAGTAATCTCAGCACTTTGGGAGGCCAAAGTGGGCAGATCACCTGAAGTCAGGAGTTTGAAACCAGCCTGGCCAATATGGCAAAATCCCGTCTCTACTGAAAATACAAAAATTAGCTGGGTATGGTGGCACATGCCTGTAATCCCAGCTACTTGGGAGGCTGAGGCAGGAGAATCGCTTGATCCCAAGAGGTGGAGGTTGCAATGAGCCGAGATCAGGCCACTGCACTCCAGCCTGGGCAACAGAGCAAGACTCTGTCTCAAAAAAAAATATGTTTAGTTTAATATACACACAGATGGATAAATACAGAAACAATTAAATATATCTATGCATACATGGTTTAAGCATAAAGAAGAAATACATTCCCTAGCTCTCATTGAGAAGGCCTAGAAATAATAACACCCCCAATAACAATTAGTAAACCCATCACTTAGATAGTGATTTCTAAATATTTTTTTCCAATAAAAGAAACCAGAGCCCTTTGGAGAAATGACTGATTCTAGGACTAGGCTTTAAAAAAAAAATACAAAGTGAACTTGTGACATCTTGTAGTACAAGAAAGTAAGGAAATACTCAAAAAACAAAGGAATGGGATATGTCAAAAGGACACTAGAGCCCACTCAAAAGAGCTCCCAGTGGCCAAAGCTGAAACAATTTGAGCAAGAAAATAAATGATGTAGTATTGGATTTCAAAAAATATGGATAATAAAATAAAATTTAAAGCACATACATGTGGCCATACTGATAAATAATATAATGAATAAATCAATGTAGGAGAAGACACAAATCTTTCTTAAAGAAGAATTTCAAGTAGAATATGTAGCCACTCTGTACTACTAGGAGGTGGAGGTTAACTACCCCTTCATTGTAGATTGAACTTAGTGACTTAATTCTAAAGAACAAAGTATGGAAAGGGGATAATAGTAATTTTATTGTGAATAGGATTGTGAATAAATCTAGCAAACACTATCTTAACCAAGTAATCAAAGTTAACATCACTAATGATGTCATGTGGATATCCTGTACTCCCTGTTATGATGTAAAATCCCATAAACCCAGTTTAATCAAGTAAACAAAAATAAGACAAACCCAAACTGAGGGACATTGTACAGAAAGGCTAACCAGTATTCCTCAAAACTGTCAAGGTCATGAAAACCAAAAATAGACTATCAGAGATCAAAGGACACTGGGAGACATGCCAACTAAATGCAATGTGGTATCCTGGATTGGATCCTGGAATAGAAAAATGACATTCATGGACAAATATGAAAGTCTAGAGTTTTGTTATATATCAGTGTTGGTTTCCTAGGTTTAGTGAATATAACATGGTAAAATAAGATGATAAAATTAAGGGCGACTTAGAGGTATACAGCAATTATCTGTACTATTTTTGCAACTTTTCTGTAAATCTAAACTTATTCAAAAAGTTCATTATTCTTAGATGTTTTTATTTTTTATTTTTATTGGTAAATAATATGTGTATATATTTGTATGGTCCATGAGACATTTTGATACAGGCATACAATGTGTAATAATTTCACCAGAGTAAATAGGGTATCCATCACCTCAAGCATTTCTTTGTGTTACAAATATTCCAATTATACTATTTTAGTTATTTTTTAATGTACTATAAATTATTGTTGACTATAGTCACCCTGTTGTGCTATCAAACACTCTCTCTTACTCATTCTATCTAACTATACTTTGTACCTAACTCCTAGTTGTTGTTTTTTTTTATAATTTCAACTTTTATTTAGATGCAGGCGGTTCATGTGCAGGTTTGTTATATGGGTATGTTGTGTGACGGAGCATGAATGATACCATCACCCAGGTATTGAGCATAATACCCAATAGGTGGTTTTACTGGCCCTTTCTCCCCACCCTTCTTCCCCTTCTAATAGTCCCCAGTGTCTCTTGTTACCATCTTTATGTCCATAGGTACCCAATATTTAGCTCCCACTTATAAGTGAGAACATGCAGTATTAGGTTTTCTGTTCCTGCATTAGTTTGCTTAGGATGATGGCCTCCAGCTGCATCCATGTTGCTGCAAAGGACGTGATTTCATTCCTTTTATGGCGGCGTAGTATTCCATTGTGTATATGTACTACATATTCTTTATCCAATCCACCATTAATGGCACCTAGGTTGATTCCATGTCTTTGCTATTGTGAATAGTGCTGCAATGAACAAACAAGAACATGTGTCTTTTTTGTAGAACAATTTATTTTCCTAAAAGGTTTATTTTTTTAAATTGCAGAAATTACAGTCTGGGTTTAATTTGCCCTCACATGTGCATTATTGCTGCAAAAATGTGTTTGTATACATTATATTATTTTTAAGAACTTTAAGTCTCACAGGTACTATAACCCTTACTTATCCCAGAGCAGAACTAATACTCTTAGGAATTTGAACACCAGGATTGGCAGTAGAATTTGAAGTTCTTGGGGAAATTTTCAAATGAAATGACATCATTTTTGCAAAGGAGTCTGTAAAGTCTCTTGTTTATCATAGGTGTGCAATACACATGATCTCTTATTCCAAATTATTACTTAGGTACTTAGAAAATGGTCAATAAATTTGAGCTAATGTTTGTAATAAACCTTTTATTGAAGTATACATATAGAAAAGTTCACAAAATCATGTTTGTACAGTTCAATGAATTTTCACAAACTGAACACATCCATGAAACCTCTACCCAGGTTAAAAAAAAAAAAAAAAAGTGAACATTACCACCTCCAAGGAAAACCCTCATTCTCTCTTCCAGTCATTTTCTCTCCACTCCCGGTTTATCACTATCCTGATGTCTAATGGCATAGATTAATCTTGCCTCTTTTTGAACTTTATATAAATAAAATAATACAGTAGGTAATCTTTTCTCTCTGGCTTCTTTCATTGAACCTTATGTTTGTGAGGTTTACCCATGTTGTTGCATATAATGTTGATCATTCATTTTCATTACTGTATTCAATTGTGTAAAAATACCACAGTTTATGCATGCATTCTACTGTTAATGGACATTTGTATTACTTTCTGCTATTACAAAATTAATAATGCTGCTATGATAATCTTTTTGCTATAGTATTCTCTGGGGTACATATGAACACATTTTCATTTCACAGAAATAGGAGTGGAATTACTCATTCACAAGGTACACAAATGCTTCTTACCATTATTTTGTTGTTATTTTATACAAAATATTTTGCAATCATTGATATAGTTTCAAAACATCCCTGTGAGGTAGGTGGGGTTCTCCACTGCCACGCATAACTCCCAGATCCTACTTTTTCACTTCTCAGCTGAAGTGAATAGGTTAGATTCGTTATTCCCAAACTTTCCTGGAAATTTCAAACTGAAAGTTCTGGGTAACTGAAAGGCTGCAGGTGTGCTACATCTCACCAAGATGTAACACAAACAGTTCTAGCAGTCCAGGACCAAGACATACAAAATCTAGCAGTAGCTGCAAAAAATACTGGTAGGATATAATGTAATAATAAGACAGCTGCCAATCCTCGAGGGGCTTCTAATTCTTTGGTAGTGTGAACACAATTACCAAGATAATAAAGACCTCTTAAAAAGAACTCTTGCCTATGTCCTGAATGGTAATGCCTAGGTTTTCTTCTAGGGTTTTTATGGTTTTAGGTCTAACATTTAAGTCTTTAATCCATCTTGAATTGATTTTTGTATAAGGTGTAAGGAAGGGATCCAGTTTCAGCTTTCTACATATGGCTAGCCAGTTTTCCCAGCACCATTTATTAAATAGGGAATCCTTTCCCCATTTCTTGTTTTTGTCAGGTTTGTCAAAGATCAGATACTTGTAGATATGTGGCATTATTTCTGACGGCTCTGTTCTGTTCCATTGATCTATATCTCTGTTTTGGTACCAGTACCATGCTGTTTTGGTTACTGTAGCCTTGTAGTATAGTTTGAAGTCAGGTAGTGTGATGCCTCCAGCTTTGTTCTTTTGGCTTAGGATTGACTTGGCGATGCGGGCTCTTTTTTGGTTCCATATGAACTTTAAAGTAGTTTTTTCCAATTCTGAGAAGAAAGTCATTGGTAGCTTGATGGGGATGGCATTGAATCTGTAAATTACCTTGGGAAGGATGGCCATTTTCATGATATTGATTCTTCCTACCCATGAGCATGGAATGTTCTTCCATTTGTTTGTATCCTCTTTTATTTCCTTGAGCAGTGGTTTGTAGTTCTCCTTGAAGAGGTCTTTCACATCCCTTGTAAGTTGGATTCCTAGGTATTTTATTCTCTTTGAAGCAATTGTGAATGGGAGATTACTCATGATTTGGCTCTCTGTTTGTCTGTTATTGATGTATAAGAATGCTTGTGATTTTTGCACGTTGATTTTGTATCCTGAGACTTTGCTGAAGTTGCTTATCAGCTTAAGGAGATTTTGGGCTGAGACAATGGGGTTTTCTAGATATACTATCATGTCATCTGCAAACAGGGACAATTTGATTTCCTCTTTTCCTAATTGAATACCTTTGATTTCCTTCTCCTGCCTAATTGCCCTGGCCAGAACTTCCAACACTATGTTGAATAGAAGTGGTGAGAGAGGGCATCCCTGTCTTGTGCCAGTTTTCAAAGGGAATGCTTCCAGTTTTTGCCCATTCAGTGTGATATTGGCTGTGGGTTTGTCATAAATAGCTCTTATTATTTTGAGATACGTCCCATCAATTCCTAATTTATTGAGAGTTTTTAGCATGAAGGGTTGTTGAATTTTGTCAAAGGCCTTTTCTGCATCTATTGAGATAATCATGTGGTTTTTGTCTTTCTTTCTGTTTATATGCTGGATTACATTTATTGATTTGCGTATATTGAACCAGCCTTGCATCCCAGGGATGAAGCCCACTTGATCATGGTGGATAAGCTTTTTAATGTGCTGCTGGATTCTGTTTGCCAGTATTTTATTGAGGATTTTTGCATCAATGTTCATCAAGGACTTCATGTCTAAAACACCAAAAGCAATGGCAACAAAAGCCAAAATTGACAAATGGGATCTAATTAAACTCAAGAGCTTCTGCACAGCAAAAGAAACCACCATCAGAGTGAACAGGCAACCTACAAAATGGGAGAAAATTTTCGCAACCTACTCATCTGACAAAGGGCTAATATCCAGAATCTACAATGAACTCCAACAAATTTACAAGAAAAAAACAAACAACCCCATCAAAAAGTGGGCGAAGGACATGAACAGACACTTCTCAAAAGAAGACATTTATGCAGCCAAAAAACACATGAAAAAATGCTCACCATCACTGGCCATCAGAGAAATGCAAATCAAAACCACAATGAGATACCATCTCACACCAGTTAGAATGGCAATCATTAAAAAGTCAGGAAACAACAGGTGCTGGAGAGGATGTGGAGAAATAGGAACACTTTTACACTGTTGGTGGGACTGTAAACTAGTTCAACCCTTGTGGAAGTCAGTGTGGCGATTCCTCAGGGATCTAGAACTAGAAATTCCATTCGACCCAGCCATCCCATTACTGGGTATATACCCAAAGGACTATAAATCATGCTGCTATAAAGACACATGCACACATATGTTTATTGCGGCATTATTCACAATAGCAAAGACTTGGAACCAACCCAAATGTCCAACAATGATAGACTGGATTAAGAAAATGTGGCACATATACACCATGGAATACTATGCAGCCATAAAAAATGATGAGTTCACGTCCTTTGTAGGGACATGGATGAAATTGGAAATCATCATTCTCAGTAAACTATCGCAAGAACAAAAAACCAAACACCGCATATTCTCACTCATGGATGGGAATTGAACAATGAGAACACATGGACACAGGAAGGGGAACATCACACTCTGGGGACTGTTGTGGGGTGGGGGGAGGGGGGAGGGATAGCATTGGGAGATATACCTAATGCTAGATGACGAGTTGGTGGGTGCAGCGCACCAGCATGGCACATGTATACATATGTAACTTACCTGCACATTGCGCACATGTACCATAAAACCTAAAGTATAATAATAATAATAATAATAATAAAAGAAAAAAAAAAAAAAAAAAAAAAAACAAAAAGAACTCTTAAAATCTCTTGTCAAGGACACACAAGACAAGCTAATGCAAAAGCGTGCCAGATTTGGTTGGTAGATAGAATGAGCTACTTTTAGATCTACAAAGTTTCTTACATACATTGACACTGAAAGGAAGAGTGTGGCAGCCAAAGATGCCAGCTCCTCTTAGTCCTTGTCCAGCACACAAGAAAGGATGATACCAAAACAAAAGGGGCCAGATGACTACAACATGAGCTGTGGGATAACCCAGTGCTGAGGAGCCAACTCCAGACTACAGATAAGCGGTTTATATTTTGCAGCTCTATTCTTATAGGGGTGAGGCAGAAAGCTTTATACCTTTTCAGAACCTTAAAAGTAATGAAAAACTCTCATGACAGCCTCTCTGGAGGGATAGAGAGGCAAGTAGGAATTGGCTTTGTGACAATTCCTCCCACCACCTCACATTCTGGGAGAATCAGTGTGTTCAACCATGACTCAGATAAGCTGTGGTTGAAGCCTTTGCCTGTGTGGCCTGTGTGGATCCATGCAAGTCATTCAGAATTCAATTTTTCACGAGAGGTGACAGAAAAATATTCATTCTCACACATTTAAATAATCCTATCCTAGCAAGATAGCATGCTTCTCTTAATTCAGAGCTCAAAAATTGCAGTAAATCTTTACATTCTTGAGTGGAGTATATTGAGATATTTTATGTTTTTAAAGTTGGTTATCATAATTCAGGAGTTACTCCATATAAAAAATTATAGACATGAAAAAGAGAATAGAGGACCACAAATCCAGGCTGGAGATGTAGATTCTGGGTAGGATTACTAATCATCCTGATTTGCCCATGTGTAAGGAGGGTTCCCAGGATGTAAGGCTTTCAGCACTAAAATCAGACAAGTCCCTGAGAAACTGGGGTTAATTGGTCACCCAAAAAGGCTAAGATTTTGGCTAAGATTTTGCTCACTCTTAACCAATGCAGCACAGCCCAAAAAACTAGCTCCTGTTAGTATGATCAATTCAAACTTGTGCCTAGGAAAAATTACAAGAAGTAGCTAAAAGTTGTGAGATTACTTTGTAATAGACAGAGTGATTTTCACATTGACTGTCCCATTTATTTATTTATTTATTTATTTATTTATTTATTTATTTTATTTAGAGACGGAGTTTCACTTTGTTGCCCAGGTTGGAGTGCAGTGGCATAATCTTGGCTCATTGCAACCTCCGCCTCCAGGTTCAAGCAATTCTCCTGCCTCAGCCTCCCAAGTAGCTGGGACTACAGGTGCGTACCACCACGCCCAGCTAATTTTTGTATTTTTAGTATAGACAGAGTTTCACTATGTTGGTCAGACTGGTCTCAAACTTCTGACCTCAGGTGATCTGCCTGCCTCAGCCTCCCAAAGTGATGCGATTACAGGCGTGAGCCACCACACCCTTTTACATTTATCCTTATGACAGAGCTATTATTATTACCACATCTTAAAGATAAGGTTAAGTAATTAGCTCAAAGTTACATATTCAGTAAGCAGAAGGCTCAGTATTCAAACCCAGCATACCAGACTTCTGGGACCGTGCTTTTCATCACAAGGCTAATATGCCGTGAACATTTAGATTCATTTGAAGCTGTGGAATGCATCAATTACAAGCTCAAAAATGCAAAGCATTTCTATATCTTGGTCAACCTGGGGTGGGGAGAAAGTAACTGGAAGAGAGAACGAGGGTTCTTTTTTCTATAAAATTACTATATTTGTTGATTTAATTACTCTCAAATTGGTAAATACTTGAGGTACAGAGGTGAACAAGATTAGGACCCCCAGTAGGATGCTCAAGCCTGCTTGGAGGATAGACCACAACCAGGCTCCCCCTACAGAGCTAATCCTGTTAAATATGTCATCCAGCTGCAGCAAGAAGTGTTGGCAACTGCACACACTCCACCTTGATCAACCAGCAGGAAGTCCTGGGCAATAAGATTGTCCACACTGATCATTCTAGAGAGTTTAGCACAAACAGTATTCTGTGAAAAATGAACAAAGTGCCCAACATAAAGCTAAAGAGAATCATATTGGTGTTCAGAAAGTTAATCTTGTTCTTTTGTTTAAAGTGGAGGCTATTTCTTTCTGGAGTCAGTGGATGTTGTGAAATTTCTGAGAAATCTTACACTTAGGTGTTTTTTTTTTTTTCTTGATCAGAAGTTGTGGGTTATGGAAGCAATCTGGGGTAAATTGGCCAGAAGCCTTGTGGACAAGGACTGAGGGATAAGAGAGAGAAGCTGATTAACTTTCTCCCCACTCTTGACCCTCCAGAGTTAAAGATGTTCTCTCTCCACCATTCAGGGTTGTTTTTCTCTTTCTGTAGCCACATGACCAGTATAACCAATTCCTGTAGCAATCACTTCACTGTTTTCTGAATTCACCCATGTCTTACACATACTGTATTCTTGATCTCATCCTTATGTGGCTCAGTAGTTTCTTTTTATAGTCTTTGTACGTTCTTGGAACATCTCTACTCCCTAACACATGGGCCATGCAAGAGGACCACCTTAGGAGCTGTCACCTCATATTTATAATCATCATCAATATCCATAATTTCCCAAATTCAGAAAGCATAGCTGGGCAGCAAAAGAAGCATCATGTAGAATCACCCAAACACCCCCAACTTTTTATTTGATACTTACAAATTCCATTATCCCAGTTTCCCAGGGGTAGGTGTGAAAGGAAAAAAGTAGAATGAGGGTTAATTCTCTTGAAGCCAGTTAGGACCTCTTTGCCCTCCCACCATGCCCACCAACCTCATAATTAAGCATTCTATTTAAATGAGAGGTACCCTTTTGGGCCACAGACCAAACTGCCTGACTTAAGTGTGTGCTCCACTGGAAGCTGACCCTTGGTTGTCCAGTTATCTTTTTCTGCTTCTCCTTTAAGAGTTTATTCTGTCTTTCAATGACACCTGCTGCCTGGGATGATACGGGGCATAAAAGGTCCAATAAATATCTATGTAGCTCCTCACTATTGGATACTTTTTGCTATAAAAGCAGTATCAGTGTCTAATTATGTGTTTAGAGTATCCAAATATGTAACATAGACCATCTAAGAGTCATTAAATGGTATGGCCCACATTTGTTAAGCAGATGGGGATGGCAATGTCATACCTTGAAAAGTTACGGAATTCAATGTCCAGCAGTACCCTCAAGAGGAGACTAGGGAGGTATATACTCTATCAATATGGTTAGGCTTTGTGTCCCCACCCAAATCTCATCTTGAATTGCAATCCCCAGGTGTTGAGGGAGGGACCTGGTGGGAAGTGATTGGATCATGGGGGCGGTTTCCCCTATGGGTTCTTGTGATAGTGAGGGAGTTCTCATGAGATCTGATAGTTTTATAAATGGCAGTTTCCCCATGGGCTTTTCTCTCTCTCTCCTGCCACCTTGTGAAGTAGGTGCCTGCTTCCCCTTCCTCCATGATTGTAAGTTTCCTAAGGTTTCCCAAGCCATGTGGAACTGTGAGTCAGTTAAACCTCTTTATAAATTACCCAGACTTGGATATTTCTTTATAGCAGTGTGAAAATGGACTAATACATCTATTTTCCAGGACTAGCCAGGTATGCTATGCTACCTCTTGCTATATGCCCCAAAGCTCCCTTTGCCACTCAGCTATGTAGCTGTCAGTCTGGGCACATTCACTAGGCTTCCTAGTCTCATATTCTGAAATTATGAGCCCTTGTTTTTTGGGCCCAGTACTGAACTGTAGATGGATTACGATATCCTGAGTGATGCTGTATCCAAGTGGATCTGTATCCATGTGTCCTTTTATGGGTAGTGAAGATTTCACCAGCTTGCTATTGTCATTGATGCTCATCCTCAAAGGGTCCTTTTTCATGGGCATCCATGTGAGTCACAGAGGTTGTGAGTCTTGTGCAATGTGCTGCCATAATGTTTGTCTCCACAGAGGCTGAGACTTGGTCATCCAGTTATCTTACTGTCAGGCACTACTCTTACAGCCTGTTGGTTCTTGCCCATGAGTAAGTGAAAATGTAACAGTGTATTTTCCAGGGCAAACATCATGGAAATACACCACCGAACAGAGATCCCTTACTCATGAACAGTTGCAGTGCACAATTTTCTTTGGGGCTGCGTCACAGCAGTGTCCCAGCACACCCCGCTGGCCTTGAATGTATCCTATCTGTATGTGAACCAGGTCCCAGCATTCTCAAGAACCTCAGTGTACTGAAGCCCCCAAAAAGCCCAAGGGGCTAGCACAGACCCCACATCTGAGACAGGCTCATGTGGAGTATTTCCAACCACCTCTCGTTTAACTGTGAGATTCTATAATGACTACCTTATTTTTCCCTGAATATACCACTTCCATTTAATAATGATTGCTTATTGGACAACATCCACTTTGTTGGTGTTCTCATTTCTGACCCATCCTATGGTAGGGATGTCAGGTGTAACAACACCTGCTGTTGCTTTGTCAGTCCCTCAGAATCTACCAGCACCCAATAACAAGCCAGTAATACTCTTTCAAGTGGGGTATACCATGTGATCATGTCAGGCAAGGGCTGCGTCCAAAACTCCAGGGAGCACTATTGCTTAGTGGCTACATCTTTTTGTCACTTGCTTCAGTCTGTGTAATTGTCAATCACTGAGACTTGTAGCTCAAAGGTCTCCTTAAGGCTCACTGGCCCAAGTGTAAAGAAGTCTTTACAGCATGTGGGGTAGTTTCCTTAAGCGCTCCTATCTCTACTAGCTCTTTAATCAAGACCAAGATCTTTCTTTCTACTGTCTTCCCCTTCCCTGCTTCACTGACACCACATGGCTGGGCTGGGGGAGCCAGGTGGGCTCCCAGTTGTGTACTCATCCTTCTACCATTGTTCTAATTGTAAGATTTCCCCATTGGAAACATCCCTTATAAGCAAGAGAAGTATTACACATACTTAACACAACACATTCAGCAGTATCCATTACAACTACTTGAACGTGCATTGGCCCCAAAGGACCCAGTCACAAAGTACATCAGTCCATTGTACAATCTAAGAGCTATTTCCAAATCCAGTTAAAATAATTTTTCAAACATGCCCATGTGTGCTGCCTGGCACCATGATGGCTTGTGTCTCAATTTTCAAAAGAGCTGAAAAATTTTGGCAACCTCAGTCATCATCAAGTCCTCAACATCAATATACCTTAACCAGAACATAAGGCCTCTGGTCCCTCTTAGAGAAGGAGGGACCTTGGCCTCTGTCCTAGTCTTGTTTTGTTAAAGGAGATGCGATCTAGGTAGAGAGGGTGTGTTGAAGGCATTGAATCAACACCAGTTATACCAGCACAAACCTTGGTAAGAGGGTCTAGGTCTTCTTGGTCTTTCTCCTGTTTGTCCACAGTAAATGCTAGTCCTGTGTCCAAGATTCTGTTTTGTCAGTTTGTTTCTCAGGAGCTGAGTAGTTTTTCAGAGGCTATCTTTGGGGTTAAAATTTGTTGAGATTTATTATTATTATACTTTAGATTTTATGGTACATGTGCGCATAATAATAATAATAATAATAATAATAATAAAAGAAAAAAAAATTTGTTGAGATTTGTTTTGTGTCCTAAAATACAGGCTATCCTGGATAATGTTCCATATGTTGATCAGAACAATGTGTATTCTGCAGCTATTGGGTGAAATGTTTTGTGTCTTTTAGATTCGTTTGGTCTGAAGTCCAGTTTAAATCCAATTTTCTTTGTTAATTTTCTGTCTAGGTGATCTGTCTAATATTGAGATACTGGTGTTTAAGTCCACAACAATTATTGTGTTGGAGTCTATCTCTCCCTTTAGATCTAATAATATTTGCTTTATATATGTGGTTACTCCAGTGTTGGGCACAAATATTTTCAGAACTGTTATATCTTCTTACTAAATTGATCCCTTTTTCATTATATAATGACCTTCTTTCTCCCTTTTTACTATTTTTAAATAAAGTCTGTTTTATCTTATATAAGTATACCTACTCCTCATCACTTTTAGTTTTTATTTGTATGAAATATCTTTTTCCATCCCTTTACTTTCAGTCTATATGTGTCTTTACAAGTGAGATAAATTTCTTGTAGTCAGGATATAGTTGGGTCATGTTTTTTAATCCATCCAGCCAGTCCTTATATTTTAAGTGGGAAGTTTAATTCATTTACATTCAAAGTTATTATTTGATATGTGAGAGTTCATTCCTGTCATCTTACTAATTTTTTATTGTATAGCATATCAGTTTTTTCTCCTGTTTCTCATATCATTGTGGTTAGGTGGTTTCCTGTAATTGTAACACTTGAGTCCTTACTCTTACTTATTTGTGTGTTTGCTCTACATTGAGTTTTATACTCTCATGAGTTTTCATGACGGTAGACATTGTTCTTTTGCTTCCAGCTGTAGGACTCCCTTAAGCACTTCTTTTAGGACCAGTTTAGTGGCGATGAATTCCTTCAGCTTTTGCTTATCTGGGAAAGACTTTATTTATCCTTCATTTATGAAAAATAACTTGGCTAGGTATAATATCTTCGGCTGGCAGGTTTTTATCTTTCAATACTTTGACTATATCATCCTACTGTCTCCTAGGCTGTGATATGTTCCTGCTGTTTAAAAGGTCTGCTGTTCTATTCGCAATAGCAAAGACATGGAATCAACCTAGGTGCCAATCAATGGTGGATAGGATAAAGAAAATGTGGTACATATGCACCATGGAATACTACACAGCCACAAAAAAAGAATGAAATCATGTCCTTTGCAGCAACATGGATGCAGCTGGAGGACATTATCCTAAGTGAATTAATGCAGAAACAGAAAACAAAATACCACAAGTTCTCATTTATAAATGGGAGCTAAACACTGGGTACTCACTAACATAAAAATGGCAACAATAGACACTGGGGGCTACTAGAGGCAGGGGAGAGGGAAAGAGAAAGGGTTGAAAAACTAACCGTTGGGTACTATATTCACTGCCTGGGTGACAGGATCATTCGTATCCCAAACCTCAGCATCACACAATGTACCCATGTAACAAACCTGTACATGTGCCCCTGGAATCTAATATAAAAGTTGAAATTATATTTTTAAAGGTCTGCTGTTCGTCTGATGGGGGTTCCCTTATAAGTAACTAGATGCTTTTTTCTTGCTGTTTTAAGAATTCTCTTTGACTTTTGACAGTTTGACTATAATGTGCTGTGGAGAAGACTTTGCATTATATCTATCTGGGGATGTCTGAGCTTCCTATATCTGGATGTCTAAATCTCTCCCTAAACTTAGGAAGTTTTCAGATATTGTTTTGTTAAATAGGTTTTCTATGCCTTTTGTTTTCTCTCTGTCTTCTGGGACACTGAAATTTTGGATATTTGGTCACTTTATAGTGCCCCATATGTCTTGTAGGCTTTGTTCATTCTTTTGAGTTCTTTATTTTTATCTGACTGGGTCATTTCAAAAGACTTGTCTTTAGATTCTAAAATTCTTTCTTCTGCCTAATTTAGTCTACTGTTGAAGATTTTGAATGTATTTTGTATTTTATTCAATGAATTCTTAACTTCTAAAATTTGTTTTATATCTATCTCTCTGATAAATTTCTTATTTGTATCCTGAACTGTTTGTCTGATTTCTTTGTAATTTTTATCTGCGTTCTCTTGCATCTAATTGAGATACTTTAATATCATTATTTTGAATTATTTTCCTGGGATTTCATAAATTTTTTCATTGAAATCTCTTGCTGGAGAATGATTTTGTTCCTCTGAAAGTGTTATATTTCCTTGCTTTTTCATGTGTCTTTTGTCCTTACATTGATAACTGTGCATTTGGTTTACCAGTCACTTCTTCCAATTTTTTGAATTTACTTTCATACATCAGAAATTTTTCCTGAAGATGTATCTATGGTGTTGGTTGGATAGGGTATTTTGGTTGTGATTCTGGATGTATGCAGTAGTGTAGTCTCCATTATTTCTTCAATTATAAACAGCATCAGTGTTGTCTGTGATTTTTTCAGTGGCTTAGGGTGCAGTTGTTACTGGAGGCTGTGATGAAGTTTTGCTGGAGATGGTGTGCCAGGTGGGCCAGTCCACAGGTCCCACTGTTGGCAGCAACTGGCTGAGTATGCCTGTCCTTTGGCTCAGTATGGCATATATTAGCCCTGGTGTTAGCAGGTCCAGGCAGACTGATTCTTGGGCCTCCAGGTCACTTGTTTAGGTGCTGGCAGTGGCAGTGGTGATCCAGGCAGATGGGCAGGTCCTCAGGTCCCTGAGGGGCAGGTGTGGCATGCGCGATGGCAGTAGCATTGGCAGTACAACTCTCTGGCTCCCAAGTAGTAGGCACTGGTGTTGGCAGTGGCTGCAACAGGCTGGACAAGCCAGTCACCAGGACCACAGGTGGTGCATGCCAACTGTGGTGGTAATAGCAGGTTGGATGGGCTGATCCTCTGGATTCTGGGAGGATTTCTCAGGTACCAATGGTAGTGGATGGGCCAGGGCAGTCCCCAGACTTCCAGATAGCATGCTTAGGCGCTGGGAAGGTAGAGCCAGGCTGGGTGGTATGATCCTCAGGCCCCTCAGTGGTGCATGCAAGGAGTGCTTGTCTTAGGCATGGGCAGGGTGACACCCAGCCCCCCAGCAGAATATTCTGGTGAGGGAAACAGTGGCTATGCTTTGGTCCTGCTCTTAGGGAGGGTGGGGTTGCTTTCAGTGGCAGCAGTTATAGGCAGGTGGCTGGGAAGTGTGTCTGTTTCAGCCCCAGGTCGTGGCTATGGTCGGGCAGCCTGTCCTTAGGGTGCTTGCAAATGCATGGCAGCCCCATTGCTGTGAGGCAGGCTTGCTACCAATGGCTCATGCATCAGCCATAGTGGCAGCAGCCAGCAGCAGTGGTGGCCATGGATGGGGGATGTCAGTGAGGTTCTAGGAATTGTGGAGATACAGGGGCTATTGGGCCCCAGGGCAGGATGCAGTCTGGTGGAGGCTGGGCTCTCAAAATGGCACCTTCGTTTAGCTGCTTA
Organism: Pongo pygmaeus; assembly: GCF_028885625.2. Lineage (NCBI taxonomy): Eukaryota > Metazoa > Chordata > Mammalia > Primates > Hominidae > Pongo > Pongo pygmaeus. Next base: position 55,530,045 of record NC_072396.2, on the reverse strand, counting down.
GGACCCAGGGGGCTGTGTAGGACCCAGTGTGAGCTCCCTCTCTGAAGCAATGCCATCACACAGTCTCCAGACAGCTCCCTATGTTAGTCTCAGGGTCCATGAGGGCTGAGGGGCTCTCCTATGGCTAGGATTGCAGGTGTCTACAGTGGGAATGTGGACCACTGGGGATGTCTCACATACCCTTTCCCCACATTAGGAAGACTCTCTGTGCTCCCAGCTGATCCTGGCCAAGCAGACTGCCTTGCTTCCCGCTCCTTCCTTCTTTTAGGTGTTTCCTGTCATTTCTTTGCTGAATTCCAGTGTTCTCTCTTAGATGATCTGTTCCAAATGTGATTATCTACTCATTGTTTTAATTATTCTAAACTAAAAAAGAACTTTAGTTTAGAAGGAGGTGAGTACCAGATGCCTCTAGTCAGCCATCTTGAAGCCAGAAACTTCTCCTCTCCAGAAGTTAAATACAATCCTGGTGAAAAGTAGAGGGTCACAGGAGAAGGGGTCTATAAATAGCTAAAATTGTATAAGTTTTTACCATCCAGTTCAGTAGAGATGGTAAAAGGGAAGAGCAGTGTTAAAGAAAGAAAAGAAAGTAACATTTCTTACATTCTTAAGTTGGTGGGCTTTATTTTGAACAAATATTTATGTAGGTAGGCTTAGAAATAGTTATAAGTAGAAAAGCCAACATATTTCATTTTTAACTTTTATTTTAGGTTCATGGGTACATATGCAAGTTTGTTATATAGGTAAACTCACGTCATGGGGTTTGTTGTACAGATTAGTTCATCACCCAGGTAGTAAGCCTAGTACCCAATAGTTGTTTTTTTATGTTCCTCTCCCTCCTCCCAACCTCCACCCTCAATTAGACCCCAGTATCTGTTATTCCCCTCTTTGTATCCATATGTTCTCATTATTTAGCTCCCACTCATAAGTGAGAACATACGGTATTTGGTTTTCTGTTTCTGTGTTAGTTTGCTAAGGATAATGGCCTCCAGGTCCATCCATGTTCCTACAAAGGACATGATCTTGTTCTTTTTTCTGGCTGTGCAGTATTCCATAGCGTATATGTAACACATTTTCTTTATCCAGCCTACCACTGATGGGCATTTAGGTTGATTCCCTGTCTTTGCTATTGTGAATAGTGCTGCAATGAAGATACACATGCATATGCCTTTGTGGTAGAACGGTTTATATTCCTTTGGGTATATACCTGGTAATGGAATTGCTGGGTCAAATGGTGGTTTTTTTGTTTTGTTTTGTTCTTTTGTTTGTTTTGTTTTGTTTTGTTTTTTAGCTCTTTGAGGAATCACCACACTGCTTTCCACAATGGTTTAACTAATTTACCACCAACAATGTATAGGCATTCCTTTTTCCCCACAAACTTGCCAGCACCTGTTATTTTTTTTTTTTTACTTTTTAATAATAGTCATTCTGACTGGTGTAAGATGGTATCTCTTGTGGTTTTGAATTGCATTTCTCTAATGATCAATGATGTTGAGCTTTTTTTCATATGCTTGTTGTCCACGTGCATGTCTTCTTTTCAGAAGTGTCTGTTCATGTACTTTGTCTACTTTTTAATGAGGTTGATTTTTTTCTTATTAATTTGTTTAAGTTCCTTATAGATGCTGGATATTAGATCTTTGTCAGATGCATAGTTTGCAAAAATTTACTCCCATTTTGTAGGTTGTCTGTTTACTCTGTTGATAATTTCTTTTGCTGTGCAGAAGCTCTTTGGTTTAATTAGATGCCATTGTCAACTTTTGCTTTTGTTGCAATTGCTTTTGGCATCTTCATTATGAAATCTTTGCCTGTTCCTATGTCCAGAATCGTTATCCCAGCACCATTTATTGAATAGGGAGTTTTTTTCCCCCTTACTTGTTTTTGTCAGCTTTGTCAAAGATCAGGTGGTTGTGAGTATGTGGCATTATTTCTGGGCTCTCTTCTGTTCCATTGGTCTATGTGTCTATTTTTGTACCAGTACCATGCTGTTTTGGTTATTGTAGCCCTGTAGTATAGTTTGAAGCCTCCTGCTTTGTTCTTTTTGCTTAGGATTGTCTTGGCTATTCAGGCTCTTTTTTGGTTCCATATGAATTTTAAACTAGTTTTTTTTTTGGTTCTGTGAAGAATGTCTTTGGTAATTTGATAGGAATAGCATTGAATTTGTAAATTGCCTTGGACAATATGTCCATTTTAATATTGATTATTCCTATCCATGAGCACAGAATGTTTTTCCATTTGTTTGTGTCATCTCTAATTTCTTTGAAGAGTGCTTTGTAATTCTCATTTTAGAGATCTTTCACATCCCTAGTTAGCTATATTTCTAAGAATTTTATTTTTTTATATGGTAATTGTGAATGGGATTGCGTTCCTGATTTAGCTGTTGGTTAGTTAACCAGCCACATCAATGCCTCAGAACACAAGAATAAGACTCCTACTGCCACCTCGTGGCAGTATACTCTAAAGGGGAGGCTCTCATTAGTTTGGAGTGAAGAAATGCTTTCTCCCTCTATGCCATGCTGTGTCATGTCCCTGTGTATGTTGTATACTTCTACACATGCCATCTCTTCTGACCAGAACCATCCTTCCCTGAACCTTGTCGATTTGATGGATATTCGGTCTCATTTGTGTGTTATCTCAACCCAAGTAGCCATTTCTCTATGAAGCCTTTTCTGTCTCTCCATCTTTCTCAACACAAGTAGAAATAACCTCTTCTTTCTTTGTGTTCCAACAAGCTTAAGTTCCAATAATCCACGTACAGATGTCTACGTGTTACCTAGACCAATTTACTACTAATTTTTTTTCACATATGTCCCTTCTCAAAAACTTAGCTGATCAAACATATGAATCTAGGTGTGACTAATCTTAGGGTCTCCAAACTACAAAGCAAAAGGCAGACACAGATTATGAAAGCTCAATGATTGCTCTATGGCATGTTTTACGGATCTATGGGGAAAATGTGTGTATATATTTACATATGTGTGTGTAGATTTACCTATACACACATATATACTCAATTTGTAAACGTTTTAGTCAATTATTTCATGTCATTAATAATTTTTTACTAGACATGCTCCATTTTGAAATAAGAATTAAAATTGTTAGTATTCCTTTCTTTTTTCTTTTTTTTTTTTTTTTTGTTAACTTTAAGTGCCGGGATACATGTGCAGAACCTGCAGGTTTGTTACATAGGTATACGTGTGCCATGATGGTTTGCTGGACCTATTAACCAGTCATCTAGGTTCCCTCCCCTCGCCTCCCACCCACCAATAGGCCCTGGTGAGTGTTGTTCCCCTTCCTGTGTCCATGTGTTCTCATTGTTCAACTCCCATTTATGAGTGAGAACGTATGGAGTTTGGTTTTCTCTTCCTGTGTTAGTTTGCTGAGAATGATGGCTTCCAGCTTCATCCATGTCCCTGCAAAGGACATAATCTCATTCCTTTTTATGGCTGCATAGTATTCCATGGTGTATATGTGGCACATTTTCTTTATCCAGTATATCATTGATGGGCATTTGGGTTGGTTTCATGTCTTTGCTGTTGTAAATAGTGCTGCAATAAACATACATGTGCATGTGTCTTTATAGTAGAATGATTTATATTCCTTTGGGTATATACACAGTAATATGATTGCTGGGCCAAAAGGTATTTCTGGTTCTAGATCCTTGAGGAATTGCCACACTGTTTTCCACAATGGTTGAACTAATTTACATTCCCACCAACAGTGTAAAGGTGTTTCTATTTATCCACAGCCTCGCCAGCATTTGTTGCTTTTTGACTTTTAATAATTGCCATTCTGACTAGCATGAAATGGTATCTCACTGTGGTTTTGATTTGCATTTCTCTAATGATCGGTGATGTGGAGCTTTTTTTCATATGTTTGTTGGCCGCATAAAAGTCTTCCTTTGAGAAGTGTCTGTTCATATCCTTTGCTCACTTTTTGATGAGGCTGTTTTTTTCTTGTAAATTTGTTTAAATTCCTTGTAAATTCTGGACACTAGTCCTTGTCAGATAGAAAAATTGCAAAATTTTTCTCCCATTCTGTAAGTTTCCTGTTCACTCTGATGATAGTTTCTTTTGCTGTGCAGATGCTCTTTAGTTTAATTAGATCCCATTTGTCAATTTTGGCTTTTGTTGCCATTGCTTTTGACGTTTTCATTATGAAATCTTTGCCCATGCCTATGTCCTGAATGGTTTTGCCTAGGTTTTCTTCTAGGGTTTTTATGGTTTGGGGTTGTACATTTAAGTCTTTAATACATCTTGAGTTAATTTTTGTATACGGTGTAAGGAACAGGTTCAGTTTCAGTTTTCTGCATATGGCTAGCCAGTTTTCCCAACACCATTTATTAAATAGGGAATCCTTTCCCCGTTACTTGCATCAGGTTTGTCGAAGATCAGATGGTTGTAGATGTGTGGTGTTATTTCTGAGGTCTCTGTTCTGTTCCATTGGTCTATATGTCTGTTTTGGTACCAGTACCATGCTGTTTTGGTTACTGTAGCCTTGTAGTAGAGTTTGAAGTCAAATAGTGTGATGTGTCCAGCTTTGTTCTTTTTGCTTAGGATTCCCTTGGCTACATGGGCTCTTTTTCAGTTCCATATGAAATTTAAAGTAGTTTTTTCTAATTCTGTGAAGAAAGTCAATGGTAGTTTGATGGGAATAGCATTGAATCTATAAATTACTTTGGGCAGTATGGCCATTTTCACGATATTGATTCTTCCTATCCATGAACATGGAATGTTTTTCCGTTTGTGTTTTTCCATTTGTTTGTGTCCTCTCTTATTCCCTTGAGCAGTGGTTTGTAGTTCTCCTTGAAAAGATCCTTCACATGCCCTGTTAGCTATATTCCTAGGTATTTTGTTCGCTTTGTAGCAATTGTGAACAGGAGTTCATTCATGATTTGGCTCTCTAATTGTCTATTGTTGGTGTATAGGAATTCTTGTGATTTTTACACATTGATTTTGTATCCTGAGACTTTGCTGAAGCTGCTTATCAGCTTACAGAGTATTTGGGCTGAGATGATGGGGTTTTTTAAATATAGAATCATGTTGTCTGCAAACAGAGACAATTTGACTTCCTCTTTTCTTATTCGAGTACCCTTTATTTCTTTCTCTTGCCCAATTGCACTGGCCAGAACTTCCAATACTATGTTGAATAGGAGTGGTGAGAGATGGCATCCTCGTCTTGTGCCAAATTTCAAAGGGAATACTTCCACCTTTTGCCCATTCAGTGTAACACGGCTGTGGGTTTGTCATAAATAACTCCTATTATTTTGAGATATGTTCCATCAATATGTGGTTCATTGACAGTTTTTAACATGAAGTGATGTTGAATTTTATCAAAGGTCTTTTCTGCATCTATTGAGATAATAATTTGGTTTCTGTCATTGGTTCTGTTTATGTGATGGATTACATCTATTGATTTGCAAATGTTAAACCAGCCTTGCATCCCAGGGATGAAGCCAACTTGACCTTGCTGGATAAGCTTTTTGATGTGCTGCTGTATTTGGTTTGCCAATATTTTATTGAGGATTTTCACATTGATGTTCATCAGGAATATTGGCCTGAAATTTTCTTTTTTTGTTGTGTCTCTGTGAGGTTATGGTATCAGGATGATGTTGGCCTCATAAAATGAGTCAGGGAGGAGTCCCTCCTTTTCAATTGTTTGGAATGATTTCAAAAGGAATGGTACAGCTCCTTTTTGTACCTGTGGTAGAATTCAGCTATGAATCCATCTGGTCCCGGGCTTTTTTTTTTTTTGGTTGGTAGGCTATTAATTACTGCCTCAATTTTAGAACTTGTTATTGGTCCATTCAGGGATTCGACTTCTCCCTGGTTTAGTCTTGGGAGAGTGTATGTGTCCAGGAATTTATCCATTTCTTCTATATTTTCTAGTTTATTTGTGTAGAGGTGTTGTTTATAGTATTCTCTGATGGTAGTTTGTATTTCTGTGGAGTCAGTGGTGATATCCCTTTTATCATTTTTTATTGTGTCTAATTTGATTCTTCTCTTGTTTCTTCTTTATTAGCTTAGCTAGTGTTCTATCTATTCTGTTAATTTTTTCAAAAAATCATCTCCGGGATTCACTGATTTTTTGAAGGGTTTTTCATGTCTCTCTCTCCTTCAGTTCTGCTCTGATCTTAGTATTTCTTGTCTTCTGCTAGCTTTGGATTTGTTTGCTCTTGCTCCTCTAGTTCTTTTAGTTGTGATGTTAGGGTTTTAATTTGAGATCTTTCGAGCTTTCTGATGTGGGCATTTGGTGCTTTAAATTTCCCTCTTAACACTGTTTTAGCTTCATCCCAGAGATTCTGGTATGTTGTCTCTTTGTTCTCAATGGTTTCAAAGAACTTCGTTATTTCTGCATTAATTTCATTATTTACCCAGGAGTCATTCAGAAGCAGGTTGTTCAACTTTCATGTAGTTGTGTGGTTTTGAGTGAATTTCTTAATCTGAGTTCTAACTTGATTGCACTGTGGTCTGAGAGACAGTTTGTTATTATTTCAGTTCTTTTGCATTTGCTGAGGAGTGTTTTTCTTTCAATTATGTGGTTGATTTTAGAATAAGTGCCATGTGGCACTGAAAAGAATGTATATTCTGTTAATTTGGGGTGGAGAGTTCTGTAGATGTCTATTAGGTCCACTTGATTCAGAGCTGAGTTCAATCTTGGATATCTTTGTTAATTTTCTGTCTTGTTGATCTGTCTAATATTGACAGTAGGGTGTTAAAGTCTCCCACTATTATTGTGTGGGAGTCTAAGTCTCTTTGTAGGTCTCTAAGAACTTGTATTAATCTGGATGCTCCTGTATTGGGTTGATATATATTTAGGATAGTTAGCTTTTCTTGTTGAATTGACCCCTTTACCATTATGTAATGCCCTTCTGTTTTTTATCTTTGTTGGTTTCAAGTTTTTTTTATCAGAGACTAGGATTGCAACCCCTGCTTTTTTTTAATTTCCATTTGCTTGGTAAATTTTCCTCCATTCCTTTATTTTGAACCTATATGTGTCTTTGCACATCTCCTGAATACAGCACATTGATGGGTCTTGACTCTTTATCCAATTTGCCAATCTGTGTCTTTTAATTGGCGCTTAGCTCATGTAAATTTAAGGTTAATATTCTTATGTGTGAATTTGATCCTGTCATCATGATGCTATCTGGTTATTTTGCACACTAATTGATGAAGTTTCTTCATAGTGTCGTTGGTCTTTATATTTTGGTGTGTTTGTTGCTTATCAGCCTTTTGGCTAAGATCAAGTGTATATTTTGGTGTGTTTTCGCAGTGGCTGGTACTGGTTTTTCCTTTCCATATTTAGTGCTCTTGCAAGGCAGGCCTGGTGGTGATGAAATCCCTCAGTATTTGCTTGTCTGAAAGGGATCCTATTTCTCCTTCACTTATGAAGCTTAGTTTGGCAGGATATGAAATTCTGGGTTGAAAATTCTTTTCTTTGAGAATATTGAGCTCTCCCTCTCCCTCTCCCTCTCCCTCTCTCCCTCTCTCCCTCTCCCTCTCCCTTCTTTCTTCGGTCTCCCTCTCCTTCTTTCTTCGGTCTCCCTCTATTGCCGAAGCTGGACTGTACTGCCGTGATCTCAGCTCTCTGCAACTTCCCTGCCTCCGGCTCCTGTGATTCTCCTGCCTCAGCCTGCCGAGTGCCTGGGATTGCAGGCGCGCACCACCACACCTGACTGGTTTTTGTATTTTTGGTGGAGACGGGGTTTCGCCATGTTGACCGGGCTGGTCTCCAGCTCCTAGCCTTGAGTGATCTGCCCGCCTCAGCCTCCTGAGGTGCTGGGATTGCAGATGGAGTCTCGCTCACTCAATGCTCAATGTCGCCCAGGCTGGAGTGCAGAGGTGTGATCTCGGCTCGCTACAAACTTCACCTCCCAGCCACCTGCCTTGGCCTCCCAAAGTGCTAAGATTACAGCCTCTGCCCGGCCACCACCCTCTCTAGGAAGTGAGGAGCGTCTCTGCCTGGCCGCCCATGGTCTGGGATGTGAGGAGCCCCTCTGCTCGGCCGCCCTATCTGGGAAGTGAGGAGTGCCTCTGCCTGGCGGCCATCCCCTATAGGAAGTGAGGAGTGTCTCTGCCCGGCCGCCCATCGTCTGGGAGGTGAGGAGCGCCTCTGCCCGGCCGCCCATCATCTTGGAGGTGAGGAGCACCTCTGCCCGGCTGCCCATCATCTGGGAGGTGAGGAGTGCCTCTGCCCGGCCGCCCATCGTCTGGGAGGTGAGGAGCGCCTCTGCCCGGCTGCCCCATCTGGGAGGTGAGGAGCGCCTCTGCCCGGCAGCCCAGTCTGGGAAGTGAGGAGTGCCTCTGCCCGGCCGCCCAGTCTGGGAGGTGTACCCAACAGCTCCGAAGAGACAGCGACCATCGAGAATGGGCCATGATGACGATGGCAGTTTTGTTGAAAAGAAAAGGGGGAATGTGGGGAAAAGAAAGAGAGATCAGATTGTTACTGTGTCTGTGTAGAAAGAAGTAGGCATAGGAGACTCCATTTTGTTCTGTACTAGGAGAAATTCTTCTGCCTTGGGATGCTGTTGATCTATGGCCTTGCCCCCAGCCCTGTGCTCTCTGAAACATGTGCTGTGTCAACTCAGGGTTAAATGGATTAAGGGCAGTGCAAGATGTGCTTTGTTAAACAGATGCTTGAAGGCAGCATGCTCTTTAAGAGTCATCACCACTCCCTAATCTCAAGTACCCAGGGACACAAACACTGCGGAAGGCCGCAGGGACCTCTGCCTAGGAAAACCAGAGACCTTTGTTCATGTGTTTATCTGCTGACCTTCTCTCCACTATTATCCTATGACCCTGCCATATCCCCCTCTCTGAGAAACACCCAAGAATGATCAATAAATACTTAATAAAAAAAAGAATATTGAATATTGCCCACCCCTCTCTTCTGGCTTGTAGGGTTTCTGCTGAGAGGTCTGCTGTTAGTCTGATCAGCTTCCCTTTGTAAGTGACCTGGACTTTCTCTCTGGCTGCCCTTAATATTTTTTCCTTCATTTCAACCTCGGAGAATCTGATTATTATCTGTCTTGGGGTTGGTCTTCTCATGGAGTATCTTAGTGGTGTTCTCTGTATTTCCTGAATTTGAATGTTGGCCTATCTTGCTAGGTTTGGGAAGTTCTCCTGGATAAAATCCTGAAGTATGTTTTCCAACTTGGTTCCACTCTCTCCGTCTTTTTCAGTACTCCAATCAGTTGTAGGTTCGGTCTTTTTACATAGTCCCATATTTCTCAGAGGTTTTGTTCATTTCCTTTCATTATTTTTTCCTCAAATCTTGTCTCCATGCCTCATTTCAGCAAGATGGTCTTCAAACTCTGATATACTTTCTTCTGCTTGATCAATTCAGCTATTGATACTTGTGTATGCTTCACAAAGTTCCTGTGCTGTGTTTTTCAGCTCTATCAGGTCATTTATGTTTCTCTTTGAACTGTTTATTCTAGTAGCAGCTCCTGTAACCTTTTATCAAGGTTCTTACCTTCTTTGCATTGGGTTAGAACATGCTTCTTTAGCTCAGCGGAGTGTGTTATTACCTACCATCTGAAACCTACTTCTGTCAATACATCCATCTCATCCTCTATCCAGTTCTGCACCCTTGCTGGAGAGGTGCTGCAATCATTTGGAGAAGAAAAGGCCCTTTGGCCTTTTGGGTTTTCAGTGTTTGTTTTGTTGATTCTTTCTCATCTTCATGAGTTTGTCTAGTTTCGATCTTTGAGGCTGCTGACCCTTGGGTGAGATTTTTGTGGGGACTTTTTTTGTTGATGCTGTAGTTGTTGCTTTCTGTTTGTTTTTCTTTCAATGGCCAGATCCCTTTCTATAGGTCTGCTGTGGTTTGCTTGGGGTTCTTTTCAGGCCCTATTCATCTGGTTCACTCCCACATCTGGAGATGTCACTCAAGGAGGCACCTCCCTTGGCCAGGGGGTGGGGGTTCCCCTGGGGGCTCCCCTGCCCTGTGTGGCTCTCAGGTGGGCTTCCGCACCACGCTGCTCTTCCTTCCTCTCCATGGGTCACACCAGCCACCTGATGACAGAACCTGGATACCTCAGTTGCCAGTGCATGATTCACATGCTGCTATGTTTCTTTTTGATGTGAGCCTCCCATCTCCACTGCTTCTAGTCAGACACATTGGCCCCACTTATATAGTATGTTTCTATTTAGCATTCTGGTAGCTTTGGTGGTAGGTATTCAGCTCTTATATTGTTTATGACTACTTCATTAAACATGTTGTACTATTATTGATGACCCTTTTTATCCTATTTAGTGAATTTGAGTTTAAATTAAATCTTTTCTAATTCTAATATGGCTATATTTGTTTTCATGTTTTCTGTACCAATTACTTGTGAATAGAATATCTAGATATCTTAAGGTATTAAGGAACTTGTTTACACTTTATATAGCTAGGAAGTACAAGAATAACTGTCAACTCCATAGTCCATGCTTTTTCTACTTCTCTAGAGCACCTCACTTTCACATCTCCAGTGATGTGCTTTATGGCCACATGGTGTTTGAACATGAAGTCTTCCATGATGACTGAACTGGAAAAGGCAGACTGACCTCACAGTGATGAGTAGCAGATGATAGGTATACAAGCTTCTTCCTTCTTAATTCTGGTGGGTGAGAGTGAGCCATTCTCACCTGCAGAGGTGGGGTGAGGAAGCACAGAGGGATTACCAGACAGAAAAGCCAAGGAAAGGCAGCAAATGTGGTGCTATCCGGGGAGGGTGAGAAGTCTAACTCCTACCACCACCTGCTGCTTCTGCCTACAATACCCTTCCACCTACCCCACACTCCTCTCCAAATCCAACATCCAGTTCCTCTCTGCCTCCTCCATCAAACCCAGCCTGACAGACCCATTCCACGCCTCAGCTCTCAGTCCCTGGAAGTCTGACCCTCACTCACAACCCCACCCTGCCTCACTGCCCATGCAACCCAGGGCCCAGTCTCTGGAGGAAATATTAGCATTCCTTTTATCATAGCAGCACAATTCACAGTAGCCAAGATGTGGAAACAAGCTACATGTCAATTGTCAGATAAATAGATAAAGATATACCTACAATTGATTACTATGTAGCCTTTCAAAAGAAGGAAATTCTGCTATATGCAACATGTATAAATCTTGAGGACATTATACTAAATGAAATAAATCAGTATGAAAGACAAATGCCTCATGATTCCACTTATATGTGGTACCTAAAATAGTCAAATTCATAGAATCAAAGAGTGAAATGGTAGTTTCCAGCAACTGGTAGAAGGGTAAAATTGGAAGTTACTCATCAATGGGCATAAAGTTTCAGTAATGCAAGATGAATGTATACAACATTATACATATAGTTAACAATGCTGCATATATACACAAGTTTCTTACCTTAATTTTCTGCAGTTAAAAATTTGTTATGAGAGTAGATCTCATGTTAAATGTGTTTACCACAATAAAATAGAAATTAATATTAAAAAGGTCATGAAACAAATGGATATCCACATGCAAATGAATGTAAACACATACCTTATACTATGTGCAAAAATTAACTCAAAAAGGACTATCGACCTAAATGTAAGAGCTAAAACCATAAAACATTAGAAGAAAACATGGTGGTAAGTCTTGTGGCTTTGTGTTAGAAGGAATGAATATACAACATAACACATATGTGTTAGAAAACCTTAAATATGACATAAAAACACGTGACAAAAGAAAATAATAGGTAAGGGATCGAGTGAAGATGGCCAACTGGAAGCAGCTACAGTGCATGGCTCTCATGGAGAGGAATGAAAGGGGTGAGTAAATACAGCAACTTCAATGGAAATATCCAGGTTCTCTCATTGGGACTGATCAGAAAAACAGCTCGACCCACGGAGAATGGAGAAAAGCAGGACAGGGCGATGGCTCACCCAGAGTGACACGGAGCCAAGGGAACCTCCCCCGGCCCAGGAAGGCAGTGAGTGAATGTGTGACTCCGGGAAACCACACTTCTCCCACGAATCATTGCAACCCTCAGGTCAGGAGATCCCCTCATGAACACACTCTACCAGGGACTTTGTTATGACACACAAAGCTTCATAAAGTCTTGGCAGAGTGGCTGCTCAAGCATGCACAGAGTCCCAGGAACTTTATATACTGTGGCCTCGGGATCCCCAGCGGGGGTGACTGCAACTCATGCAAGTTGGGGGCATATGAGAAATGACTGCTAATGGGTAAGGAGTTTCTTTGGGGGCTAATGAAAATGTTTTAAAATTGATTGTGATGGTGATTGCACAATCCTGTAAATATACTAAAATCCATTGAGGTATACACTATAAATGGGTGAATTATATGCTATGTGATTTATATTTCAATAAGGGTTTACAAATAAGAAAAGAAAACCCAGAGAACTTAACACCTTGTATGCTCTCTAGCCAGTGTGCTTTTTTCTCTGCAATTTATTCTCTGCATCAATTGATATGATAATATGGGGTTTTTTTTCTCTCTACCTTTCAGAGGCTTCTTATCTTTCTCTAATGTATAATATCTATGGTTTTTAGTGGGATAGAGAAAATTACATTTAATTCATCTTGTCCCGTTAGCAGAACTCATTTGTTTTCAAAATTATCTTTTAAATTTTATTTTTAAAATTAGCTAATTATAAAAGTTTTGTTTATTGTCTTATAAACTTTAACACATATGTAGATTGGTTAACAACTACCACAACCAGGATACAGAACAGTACTACTAACCCCAAAACTGCCATGTTCTATTTCTTTGTAGTCATGCCCTTTCCTCATTTCTAAATTCCGACAACCAGTGGTCTGTTTTCTGTTACTGTATAGATGGAATTATAAAAAGAATAAGTGATTTTTGAGAATAGCTTCTTTTATTCAGTGTAGTGCCTTTGAGACTCACTGAAGTTTGTCTGTGTATCAGTAATTTGTTTCTTTTTCTTCTGGATTAGTATTCCATTATATGAATATACATACCACAGGTTGTCTATACATTCAGTCATTAAAGGATATTTGGGTTGTTTCCATTTTTGATTATTATGAATGGAGTTTTTAAAAACATTTGTGCTCCTATTTCTCCACAACCTCTCCAGCACCTGTTGTTTCCTGACTTTCACTTTTATACTGCTGGTGGGACTGGAAACTAGTTCAAGCATTGTGGAAGTCAGTGTGGTGATTCCTCAGGGATCTTGAACTAGAAATACCATTTGATCTAGTCATCCCATTACTGGGTATATACCCAAAGGATTATAAATCATGCTGCTATAAAGACACATGCACATGTATGTTTATTGTGGCACTATCCACGATAGCAAAGACTTGGAACAAACCCAAATGTCCAACAATGATAGACTGGATTAAGAAAATGTGGCACATATACATCATGGAATACTATGCAGCCATAAAAAATGATGAGTTCATGTCCTTTGTAGGGACATGGATGAAGCTGGAAACCATCATTCTCAGCAAACTGTCACAAGGACAAAAAGCCAAACACTACATGTTCTCACTCATAGGTGGGAATTGAAGAATGAGAACACATGGACACAGGAAGGGGAACATCACACACTGGGGACTGTTGTGGGGTGGGGGGAGGGGGGAGGGATAGCATTAGGAGATATACCTAATGCTAAATGACGAGTTAATGGGTGTAGCACACCAACATGGCACATGTATACATATGTAACAAACCTGCACGTTGTGCACATGTACCCTAAAAGTATAATAATAATAAAATTAAATAAATAAATAAAAACATTTGTGTACAGGTTTTTATGTACATAGTTTTGATTTCTCTAGAGTAAATACTTGGTATGGGATTTCTGGGTCATATGTTAAGTATATGTTTAAGTTTATAAGCAACTGCCAAACTGTGTTCCAGAGCAGTTCTACCATTTTGCATATCTACCAGCAAGGTTTGAGAGTTCTAGTTCTCCTGCAACCTCACCAGCACTTGATAGTGTTATATTTTTAAATTTTAGGTATTGTCATAAGTATATGGCAGTACTTACTGTACTTTTAGCTTTTATTTCCATAATGGCTAATTATGGTGAATATCTTTTCATGTGCTTATTTGCACCACTATATCCTTTTCGGTCAAGTGTCTGCTTGGGTCTTTTGCCCATATTTAAATTGGGTTATTTGTTTTCTTATTATTGATTTTTGTGGATTCTAGCTACAAGTTTTGTGTTGAATATGTGATTTGCAAATATTATTTCTCACTTGGTAGTTCATCTTTTCCTTCCTTCAGCTCTGACTTTCTAAGAGCAAAGGTTTTAAAATTTGAGGAATTCCAATTTATCAATTATATCTTATTTAGATTGTGCTTCGATATCTAATAACTCTTTGCTTATGCCCATGCCATAAAGATTTTCTTATATGTCTTCTTCTTTTTTTTTTTTTCTTTTTGAAACAGAGTCTCATTCACTCTGTCGCTGAGGCTGGAATACTCTGATGTGATCTTGGCTCACTGCAACCTCCGCCTCCCTGGTTAAAGCTATTCTCCTGCCTCAACCTCCCGAGTAGCTGGGATTACAGGCAAGTGCCACCATGCCCAGGTAATTTTTGTATTTTTAGTAGAATCAGGGTTTCACCATGTTGGCCAGGCTGGTCTTGAGCTGTTGACCTTAAGTGATCTGCCCACCTCGCCTCCCAAAGTGCTGGGATTACAGACATGAGCCAGAGTGCCCAGACCATAGATACTTTTTATCAAGTTGAGTAAATCCTTTTCTATTCCTATTTGTTGAGTGTTTTATTTAAAGTCATGAATGAGTGTTGAACTTTTCCAGTTGATTCTCTGCATCAATTGATACGATAATATGGGCTTTTTTCTTTAATCTGTTTCATATGGTGGGTTACATTTTTTATTGAACCAGTTTTGCATTCCCAAGACATGCCTCATTTGCTTGTGAAGTTTTATTATTTTTACATATTGCTAAATGTAATAAAGGAAAGATGGGAGAATTGCTGGAGTGATGTGTTGATTAAGTAAAAGGGGGTGGGATCAGGTGTCCAAGTAGAAAAGTTGGCCTTAGGAGCAGCAACCTGTAATCCACAGTAATAGGACTGGCATATGTGTGAGTAGGTTGGCAGATATGGTGAGAGACTGTGGGAGTTTTCTTCTGATGGCTTCTATTTTTGATGTGTTAACCAGTCTAACCTGAGCATAGGAAAGGTAGAAAAGGATGCCAAGAGTGCCAGGTCTAGAAAGGTTTAACACAATGATTTGGGGCTCCACCTTTCTCCAGTGAGCTTTGGTGAGTCACTGAATATTCTGGGGTAGAGGAGTGGGATATGTTTAGAGCTGGAATTTGTACTTGATTTGGTAGATAGGATGGATAAGAGGGGGAAAAGTGGCAGGTGAACTGTAACCTCAGTTGGGAATGATGGGACCTAAACTAGACTACACATATGGAGACAAAGAGTTTTTATTAGTAGAGCTAGAATTGAATGGAGCTGGCAGTTGTATAGCTGAGGTAGCAAAGAGAATATGCTTCATTCGTTCATTCACTTATTTATTTACTTATTCAAGAAATATTAAGAGATTGGCAGTGGTGCATTGGGGATCAGGGCCTAAGCGAAAGCTGCAGAGTGGGCTGGCAGCTTGTCAGGCTTTGTGACCCAAGCAAAAAAAATAACAGAGTGGTGGCCCTGGAGGATTGGGGCCTGATTGAGGGAGGAAGCAAAGCAGGGCGGCAGCCCACTTGGCTCAGGAGATTGGTTACATACAAGGGGGTAGAATAAACAGGAAAATATTTTGAGGATAATAAAATCCAGGTTTCTCATAGTCAGAGAAGGGAGTTAAAAATATGGAAAGGGTCAAAACTAAAATTAACCCTGGTATATAATATGGGAATTGGAAACAGTGTGAACTCATGGTTTTCTATATATGAAAATATAGATATAAACTAAATAGAAATATGAAGATATGTGTGTATACAGAATACATACATATCTATAAATTATCTATCTATCTATCGTCTATCTATCTATCTATCATCTATCTATCTATCTATCTCTCTATCTATCTATCTATCTATCTGTGTATCATCTATCTACTTTCTAGCTCTATCTGGCAGGAGTCTGGGAGCAGCAACACCCTAGTAGCAATGAACGTATCCAGTGCCCAGATCTTGACTTCTCAATACCATTCTCCACTAAAAGGAACCAAGGATCATTGGAGAACTAGCTCATTCTAAAACTAGTGCTGGGGAAAACACAAGATAAGCCTGCTTGCTGGTATCATGGAGGAGGTGCTTTAGAGTTTGTGAGTCTGTCCACCACAATTATACCTTTGAATAACCCACCCCTACTTTTTAGTGCAATCAGGACCCATAACTTGTTTCTAACCAATAGAATATGACAACAGTGATGAGATGTCACTCCCACCATTAGGTTATATTATATAAAACTCTGTCTTGCTGGATGGAGACTCTAGAGACTTTTCTTGGCTTGATGAAACAAGTGGCCATGTTGGAAAAGCCTTTGTGACAAGGTACTTCAGGTAGTCTCTGCAGGTGGCTTTTAGGAACTGCAGGTGGCCTCTCATTGCTAACAGCCAAGAGCCAGCAAGAAGCCAGGGCCCTCAGTCCTACTGACACAAGAAAACAAAGTCTGCCTACAATCTTAGCAAACTTGGAAGTGGATTCTTCCCCAGTCATGCCTCCAGATGATAAGGCAGGTTGGCTGACATCTTGATTTCAACCTTGCTAAATCCTAAGTAGAGGACTCAGATAAACTGTTCCTGGAATCCTGACCTATAGAAATTGAGATAATAAATGCATAGTATTTTAAGCTGCTAATTTTGTGGTAATTAACTTGCTATGCAGCAACAATATAACAATATAAGCCTAGAACATCTTGCTCTGGCAGAAAGTAAGAAGAGACTCAAATAACTGTAAGCTATGACAAAAGGACCCTGAAGTAAATTTGAAGGTGCTCTCACTAGCCATATCTGGGATAATATGGGATTCAAAATAAATAATAGTAGTAATATAATCCACTGAATAAAATGGGAAATAATGAATTCACATTTATATAAATAATAACCAATACATAAACGGAAAGAAGAGAAAGCTCTTCCTTGCTACTCTAAGGACAACTAATTAGAACAGAAGAAATAATATAATTAGAAAATATTTATATTGCAACCATCATAGTAATAGTTAATTCAGGCAGAAACATCAATAATTGCTAAAACTAGGGGTGAAAGTGGGATGACAAATGAATATTTGCATAGCTTCAAAGTATCTTTCCACAAACTAATTAATTACAAAGGTAAAAGAATAAATTTACAGTGGAAACTCTGGCAGATACCACCAAGAAATCAACCTTAACATTATCAACAATTGGACGTACTGACATTTGTACTTCCTGATATGATGCACTGTGAAGGGTAAAACATCACTTTCATAGTATTCCTGCCAAACATGCTTAACCTGCATCTAATCATGAGGAAGCATCAGACAAATCTTAACATTTTGCCCTTTTGTCAATATTGCAATAGTTGGTGAAACTTGAATGTACTCTCTGGGTGAAGAATACATGGGAGTCGTACTTATCTTGCAGTTTTCCCTCTGTAAGTTTAAAATTGTTTCCAAATAAAAAATTTAAAAAGGGGCCAGGAGTGGTGTCTAACATCTGTAATCCTAGCACTTTGGGAGGCCAAGGGAGGCAGATATGTCAAGCCCGGGAGTTCGAGGCCTGGGCAGCATGGCGAAACTCCATCTCTACTAAAAATACAAAAATTAGCCAGGTGTGGTGGCACATGCCTGTAGTCCAAGCTGCTTGGGAGGCTGAGATGGGAAGATCACCTGAGTCCAGGGAGGCCGAGGCTGCAAGCAAGCTGTGATTGCACCACTGCACTCCAGCCTGGACAAGTGAGTGAGACCACCTCTAAAAAAAAAAAAAAAAAAAAAAAAGGAAAAAAAAAGAAAGAAAGAAAAATTTAGAAAGGAAATATGTGCCAGGCACTGTCCCAGCAACAAAAACAGACAAAAATTCCTGTTCTCATGGGTTTTACATTTTAGTGGGAGGAAATGAACACTAAATAAATCATTATACTGTAGTGCGGGTAGGAAAAAATATTTTTAAAAAATCATTATATCAAGTCAATTGGATATAAATGCAATGATTAGTAATAAACCAGAGGAAGAGCATAAGAGAGTGACTCCAGGACCTAGCAATGTGGACTGGTAGGTGCTCTATTTAAAGTAGGCTAGTCAGCAAAGGTATCCTTGAGAGTTAATGTTTGAGTGGAGACCTAAAAGATAAAGATTCAGTTATGCGAAGTTCTGGGGAAAGAGCACTCCAGGCATAGGAACCAAGAAGTTCAAAGGACCTGAGGTGGGAATGAGCTTGGAAGTTTTAGGAGTCCCCCCAATAACCAGCGAAATGCTAGTATAATAGATTAGGCATGGCAGGAGGTAGAGCAGGTGTGTGTGTGTGTGTGTGTGTGTGTGTGTGTGTGTGTGTGTGTGTGTGTTGGGATTATAAAGGTAGTTTAACATTGACTCCAACATTTTTTTTTTTAAATCAGGTGAGAATTTAAAGCTATGTAGTATGAACAGCAGAACTCTGAAATTTGAAAATCCAGTTTCTTCTACCAGCTATGTGACTCTGGGAAAATGCCTTAACCTTTCTGTGTCTTAGTTCCCTCATTTGTAAATGAGAGTTAATAATAGCTCCAACCTAAATAGGTTACCTTGAGTATTAAACGGATGTGTGCTAACCCAATAGATATTAGAAATTATCTTAACTGATTTGGCCTGGGCTCATTAACTGTCTGGTGTGTGTGTGGCAGGATCTCAGGAAGTATAGCTTGTCTGGTTGTATGTTTCTGAGAGGGGACAGAGGAGCCCAGTCCTAAGAAATGTGACATTGCACAGTAAGGGATGAGGGCTGCTTCCTGCTCATTCCTACCCCCTACCAAAACCAGGTCCTGTGAAAGGGATTCTAGCAGGTGTGACCCATTGAATAAAACAGGAAACCATGAATTCCCTTTTACATAAATAAAGACACAGTTAAAATCCCTTATTAAAGCCTAATTCTATTTTTTTATACTTAACCTAGACCCAAATTCAACTCATGCTTGAACTCTTCTAAATAAAAGCCATTCCTAATCTCTGTCCCATATACAAATGAAGTCCTGACCCTTTGTCCAACCAAATCCTGACCACTTCTCCAATCAGAGGTCTGCTGCTGGCTCCAAATCTGGCTTAGATCTGAATTTCACTCCAAGAGGTTCAAACTTGGCCCCACCTTCGGCCCCCTATCTTCACTTAATCTGTTATTGGCCTTGACTCAGGCCCCATTACAGCTCCAATCTCAATTTTGGTGCTGTACTGGATAACTGTGCTGATCTTAGAGTTATACTTTTTTGTATGTTTGAAATATTTCGTAAGATCAATAAGTAGTAATTTTTAAGTGCCATAATAAAACGTGATATAACAGTTAAAAAAAAAAGAAAGAAACATTTCTTATGAGACACTCAGATTCCTGCCTTTCATTCCTAACATTGTTTAGGAGAACCATAGTGTTGGGGTGAATGAAATTATCTTGGGTGATGAGAGATGCTACTCTCACAGTTTATTCGGGCCTGACCTTTCACTTATTTATTATTATCCCTTCAATGTGCTATTCCTTTTTGCCTTTGCTCATGTTCTTCTCTTCAACTGCAATGCCTCCTCTGCTCCTCATCACTTCCCCAAATCCTTTAAATGATCAATTCTTGATAATATATAGCGATACTATACTTCCCTTAGGACATGTTTCAGGGCCAGTGGATTCTATATCAATGTCTTTTGGACTTGAACTCGCACTTTGTTTTACATCCTGATTTTCAGTGGAAAATTTCTGTATAGGAGGGGCTGATCATTGGCATTCTGGGTGAATTGGGTCTTGAAACTATGTTTGCACAGCACTTTACTAGAAATTGAGAAAACAAATTTTGTTTTATTTTGTTTTATTTTTTATTTGTTTTTTGTTTTGTTTGTTTTTGCTTTGAGATGGAGTTTCGCTCTTGTTTCCCAGGCTGGAGTGCAATGGCGCAATCTTGGCTCACTGCAACATCCGCCTCCCGGGTTCAAGCGATTCTCCTGCCTCAGCCTCCCAAGTAGCTCAGATTACAGGTGCCCACCACTACGCCAGGCTAATTTTTGTATATAGACGGGGTTTCACCACATTGGCCAGGCTGGTCCTGACCTCAGGTGGTCCACCTGCCTCGGCCTCCCAAAGTGTTGGGATTACAGCCGTGAGCCACCATGCCCGGCCAAGAAAACAAATTTTCTAAATCAAATAATTTCAGAGTGGGCTTCCATTTTGGGCAGGATGATAACCTGAATGACCTTCCTGATTTAAACAACAAAATTTCTAATAGAATATAAAGAAAATTAGATAGTTTAAAATTCTCTGTTGAACTAAGAAGTAGATAAATCCTTAAAATAAGGTAGAGTATATGCATACAATGAGATTCTACTGAGAATTAAAAGAGAATAAATGATGGAAACACGCTTCAACATGGATGAACTTCACAAGCCTAGTGCTAGGTGAAAGAAGGCAGGCACAGACAAGTATGTACTATACGATTCCACTTAAATGAACTTCAAAAACCGGCAAAACTAGCCTATGCTATTAGAAGTCAAGATGGTGTCTACACTTAGGGAGTAGCACTGGGGAGGGGCATGAGGGAAATTTCTAAGAGAAATGTTCTCTCTCTCTCTTTTTAGAGACAGGGTCTCACCCTGCAGCCCGGAGTGCAGTGGTTTGATCATAGCTCAATGTAAACACAAACTCCTGGGCTCTAGCAACCCTCCCACCTCAGCCTCCCAAGTAGCTGGGACTACAGGTGTATGCCACTATGTCAAGTCATTTTATTTTTGAAGCAGGGTCTCACTCTGTCGCCCAGGATGGAATGCAGTGGTGCAACCTCAGCTCTGCAACCTCCGCCTCCCGGGCTCAAGCAATCCTCCCACCTCAGCCTTCCAAGTAGCTGGGACTACCCGCGCATGCCGCCATGCCTGGCTAATTTTTGTATTTTTTTTGTAGAGATGGAGTTTGGCCATGTTGCCTAGGCTGGTCTCTAATTCCTGGCCTCAGGTGATCCTCTGGCCTCGGCCTCCCAAAGTGCTGGGATTACAGGTGTAAGCCACCATGCTTGACTGTTCTATAGCTTGTTCTGAGTGGTGAAGATATCTATGTATAGATATATAGTATATTTGCAAATTCATACAACCGTTATTATTTGTGCTTGGAGACTACCCAAAGCGGAAAATCTAATAGGAGAACACCTGAGCAGGAAAAAAAGATTAAATTTCAAAAGACTGCACTTTCTCCTTTAGGGTAAAGGAGAAATAAACACTGCCAAGCGGAAGGGCAGAAAGAAAAATTGCTGATTTTGACTTTGTTGCTGAATTGAAAGAAAAAAATTCTCTATAGTAGCAACGGGCATACCTAGTACCCAGATCTTAGATTTTAAGTATCATTTCCTACTAAAAAGGAACTCAGGATGCCTTGGAGTAATAGCTGATTCCAGAGCTGGATCAGGGAAGTTGTAAGGCTGGAACGTCTTGTGGTGTCAGAAAGTAAGGAAATGTCCTCCAGATGATAGGGCTGTGTCACAAGAACATAGGAGTCATCTTTGAGGCAATTTGATCATCATAATAAATAAAAATATTAACATTATAACCATTAAATAAAATAGGAATCTATAAGTCTGTTCCAATAAATAAATAAATAAATACAAGTGTTCAATAGTTACATGTAGCTGGTGGCTACCTTATTGGATAGCACAGCTCTAGAGAATCTGTCACATATTTACCTGAGGAGTCATGTACAAAAATGTCTATTGTAACATTGTAATAGCAGAAAATTAGAAGCAATATAAAAGTCCATCAGAAGTAGAATGAATAAATAAAATTGTGATTTATTTAAACAATGAAGTACATACAGCAGTGAAATGAATAATTTACTGTTACATGGGCCAATGTGGATGAAGCTCAGAAACATAATGTTAACTGAAAAAGCAAGTCATAAAAGAAAACGTAAAATAATCTTTTATATAAAATTCAAAACAAGGAAAAACTAGGTATTATATAAGGATACAAACATAGCTAAAAAGTTAAATAAAAGCAAGAAACTACAAAATTTAGGGTAGCGGTTATTTTTGTATAGAGGGAGTGCTGTGTGTATTGGGAAGGGTTTCTAGGGTAATATGATGTTGAGTACCTGGGTAGTGATGTCATTATTTTTCTTTTTTTGCCTGACACTATCCACATGGAGATACATGTCATTATTTTAATTGCTTTTATATATGACACTTTTATGTTTTTAAATTAAAATTTTTTATTGAGGTGAAATTCACATAACCATAAAACTAACCATTTTATTATTTTTTATTTTCCCATAAGTTATTGGGGTACAGGTGACATTTGGTTACATGAGTAAGTTCCTTAGTGGTGATTTGTGAGATTTTGGTGCACCCTTCACCAGAGCAGTATACATTGCACCAATGTAGTCTTTTATCATTCGCCCCCCTCCCACTCTTCCTCCCAAGTCCCCAAAGTCCATTGTATCATTCTTATGCCTTTGGGTCCTCATAGCTTAGCTCCCACATATCAGTGAGAATATATGATATTTGGTTTTCCATTCCTGAGTTACTTCACTTAGAATAATAGCCTCCAATCCCATCCAGGTCACTGCAAATGCTGTTAATTCATACCTTTTTATGGCTACGTAGTATTCCATCATATATACATATGCCACAGTTTCTTTATCCACTCATTTATTGATGGGCATTTGGGTTGGTTCCACAATTTTGCAGTTGTGCATTTTGCTACTATAAACATGTGTATGCAAGCATCTTTTTTGAATAATGGCTTCTTTTCCTCTGGGTAGATACCCAGTAGTGGAATTGCTGAATCAAATGGTAATTCTACTTTTAGTTCTTTAAAGATCTCCACACTGTTTTCCATAGTGGCTATACTAGTTTACATTTCCACCAGCAGTGTAGAAGTGTTCCCTGTTCACCACATCCACACCAACATCTACTGTTCTTTGATATTTTGATTATGGCCATTCTTGCAGGAGTAAGGTGATATCTTACTGTGGTTTTGATTTGCATTTCCCTGATCATTAGTGATGTTGATCATTTTTTCATGTTTATTGGCCATTTGTATATCTTCTTCTGAGAATTGTCTATTCATGTCCTTAGCCCACTTTTTGATGGGATCGCTTGGTTTTTCTTTTCTGCTAATTTGTTTGAGTTTGTTGTAGATACCGGATATTAGTCCTTTGTCAGATATATAGATTATGAAGATTTTCTCCCACTCTATGGCTTGTCTGTTTACTCTGCTGACTGTTCCTTTTGCCATGCAAAAGCAGTTTAGTTTAATTAGGTCCCAGCTATTTATCTTTGTTTGTATTGCATTTGCTTTTGGGTTCTTGGTCATGAAATCCTTGCCTAAGCCAATGTCTAGAAGTGTTTTTCCAATGTTATCTTCTAGTTTCAGGTCTTAGCTTTAAGTCCTTAATCCATCTTGACTTCATTTTTGTATAGGGTGAAAGACGAGGGTCCAGTTTCATTCTACCACATGTGGCTAGCCAATTATCACAGCACCATTTGTTGAAAAGGTTGTCCTTTCCCCACTCTGTGTTTCTGTTTGCTTTGTTGAAGATCAGTTCGCTGTAAGTATTTGGGTTTATTTCTGGGTTCTCTATTCTGATCCATTCATCTGTGTGCCTATTTTTATACCAGTACCATGCTGTTTTGGTGACTATGGCCTTATAGTATAGTTTGAAATCAGATAGTGTGATGTCTCCAGATTTGTTCTTTTAGCTTACTCTTGCTTTGGCTATGTGGGCCCTTTTTTGATTCCATATGAATTTTAGAATAGCTTTTTCTAATTCTGTGAGGAATAATGCTGGTATTTTAATGGGGATTGCATTGAATTTCTAGATTGCTTTTGGCAGTATGGTCACTTTCACAATATTGATTCTACCTATCCACGAGCATGGGATGTGTTTCCATTAGTTTGTGTCGTCTGTGATTTCTTTTTTTTTTATTATTATTATACTTTAAGTTTTAGGGTACATGTGCACAATGTGCAGGTTAGTTACATATGTATATATGTGCCATGCTGGTGTGCTGCACCCATTAACTCGTCATTTAACATTAGGTATATCTCCTAATGCTATCCCTCACCCCTCTCCCCACCCCACAACAGTCCCCAGTGTGTGATGTTCCCCTTCCCATGTCCATGAGTTCTCATTGTTCAATTCCCATCTATGAGTGAGAACACGCAGTGTTTGGTTTCTTGTCCTTGTGATAGTTTACTGAGAATGATGTTTTCCAATTTCATCCATGTCCCTACAAAGGACATGAACTCATCATTTTTTAAAGCTGCATAGTATTCCATGGTGTATATATGCCACATTTTCTTAATCCAGTCTATCATTGTTGGACATTTGGGTTGGCTCCAAGTCTTTGCTATTGTGAATAGTGCCACAATAAACATGCGTCTGCATGTGTCTTTATAGCAGCATGATTTATAATCCTTTGGGTATATACCCAGTAATGGGATGGCGGGGTCAAATGGTATTTCTAGTTCTAGACCCCTGAGGAATCGCCATACTGACTTCCACAATGGTTGAACTAGTTTACAGTCCCACCAACAGTGTAAAAATGTTCCTATTTCTCCACATCCTCTCCAGGACCTGTTGCTTCCTGACTTTTTAATGATTGCCATCCTAACTGGTGTGAGATGGTATCTCATTGTGGTTTTGATTTGCATTTCTCTGATGGCCAGTGATGATGAGCATTTTTTCATGTGTCTGTTGGCTGTATAAATGTCTTCTTTTGAGAAGTGTCTGTTCATATCCTTTGCCCACTTTTTGATGGGGTTGTTTGTTTTTTTCTTGTAAATTTGTTGGAGTTCATTGTAGATTCTGGATATTAGCCCTTTGTCAGATGAGTAGGTTGTGAAAATTTTCTCCCAATTTGTAGGTTGCCTGTTCACTCTGATGGTAGTTTCCTTTGCTGTGCAGAAGCTCTTTAGTTTAAATAGATTCCATTTGTCAATTTTGGCTTTTGTTGCCATTGCTTTTGGTGTTTTAGACATGAAGTCCTTGCCCATGCCTATGTCCTGAATGGTATGCCTAGGTTTTCTTCTAGGGTTTTTATGGTTTTAAGTCTCACGTTTAAGTCTTCCATCCATCTTGAATTAATTTTTGTAGAAGGTGTAAGGAAGGGATAGAGTTTCAGCTTTCTACATATGGCTAGCCAGTTTTCCCAGCACCATTTATTAAATAGGGAATCCTTTCCCCATTGCTTGTTTTTCTCAGGTTTGTCAAAGATCAGATAGTTGTAGATATGTGGCATTATTTCTGAGGGCTCTGTTCTGTTCCATTGATCTATATCTCTGTTTCGGTACCAGTACCATGCTGTTTTGGTTACTGTAGATTTGTAGTATAGATCGAAGTCAGGTAGCGTGATGCCTCCAGCTTTGTTCTTTTGGCTTAGGATTGACTTGGTGATGCGGGCTCTTTTTTGGTTCCAGATGAACTTTAAAGTAGATTTTTCCAATTCTGTGAAGAAAGTCATTGGTAGCTTGATGGGGATGGCATTGAATCTATAGATTACCTTGGGCAGTCTGGCCATTTTCACGATATTGATTCTTCCTACCCATGAGCATGGAATGTTCTTCCATTTGTTTGTATCCTCTTATTTCCTTGAGCAGTGGTTTGTAGTTCTCCTTGAAGAGGTCCTTCACATCCCTTGTAAGTTGGATTCCTAAGTATTTTATTCTCTTTGAAGCAATTGTGAATGGGAGTTCACTCATGATTTGGCTCCCTGTTTGTCTTTTATTGGTGTATAAGAATGCTTGTGATTTTTGTACATTGATTTTGTATCCTGAGACTTTGCTGAAGTTGCTTATCAGCTTAGGGAGATTTTGGGCTGAGACATTGGGGTTTTCTAGATATAAAATCATGTCATCTGCAAACAGGGACAATTTGACTTCCTCTTTTCCTAATTGAATACACTTTATTTCCTTCTTCTGCCTAATTGCCCTGGCCAGAACTTCCAACACTATGTTGAATAGGAGTGGTGAGAGAGGGCATCCCTGTCTTGTGCCAGTTTTCAAAGGGAATGCTTCCAGTTTTTGCCCATTCAGTATGATATTGGCTGTGGGTTTGTCATAGATAGCTCTTATTATTTTGAGATACATCCCATCAATACCTAATTTATTGAGAGTTTTTAGCATGAAGGGTTGTTGAATTTTGTCAAAGGCCTTTTCTGCATCTATGGAAATAATCATGTGGTTTTTGTCTTTGGTTCTGTTTATATGCTGGATTACATTTATTGATTTGTGTATATTGAACCAGCCTCACATCCCAGGAATGAAGCCCACTTGATCATGGTGGATAAGCTTTTTGATGTGCTGCTGGATTCGGTTTGCCAGTATTTTACTGAGGATTTTTGCGTCAATGTTCATCAAGGATATTGGTCTAAAATTCTCCTTTTTGGTTGTTTCTCTGCCAGACTTTGGTATCAGGATGATGCTGGCCTCATAAAATGAGTTAGGGAGGATTCCCTCTTTTTCTATTGATTGGAATAGTTTCAGAAGGAATGGTAGCAGCTCCTCCTTATACCTCTGGTAGAATTTGGCTGTGAATACATCTGGTCCTGGACTCTTTTTGGTTAGTAAGCTATTGATTATTGCCACAATTTCAGATCCTGTTATTGGTCTATTCAGTGATTCAACTTCTTCCTGGTTTAGTCTTGGGAGAGTGTATGTGTCCAGGAATTTATCCATTTCCTCTAGATTTTCTAGTTTACTTGCATGTAGGTGTTTATAGTATTCTCTGATGGTAGTTTGTATTTCTGTGGGATTGGTGGTGATATCCCCTTTATCATTTTTTATTGCGTCTATTTGATTCTTCTCCCTTTTTTTCTTTATTAGTCTTGTTAGCGGTCTAACAGTTTTATTGATCCTTTCAAAAAACCAACTCCTGGATTCATTAATTTTTTGAAGGGTTTTTTGTGTCTCTATTTCCTTCAGTTCTGCTCTGATTTTAGTTATTTCTTGCCTTCTGCTAGCTTTTGAATGTGTTTGCTCTTGCTTTTCTAGTTCTTTTAATTGTGATGTTAGGATGTCAATTTTAGATCTTTCCTGCTTTCTCTTGTGGGCATTTAGTGCTATAAATTTCCCTCTACACACTGCTTTGAATGTGTCCCAGAGATTCTGGTATGTTGTGTCTTTGTTTTCATTGGTTTCAAAGAACATCTTTATTTTTGCCTTCATTTCGTTATGTACCCAGTAGTCATTCAGGAGCAGGTTGTTCAGTTTCCATGTAGTTGAGCGGTTTTGAGTGAGTTTCTTAATCCTGAGTTCTAGTTTGATTGCACTGTGGTCTGAGAGACAGTTTGTTATAATTTCTGTTCTTTTACATTTGCTGAGGAGAGCTTCACTTCCAACTATGTGGTCAGTTTTGGAATAGGTGTGGTGTGGTGCTGAAAAAATGTATATTCTGTTGATTTGGGGTGGAGAGTTCTGTAGATGTCTATTAGGTCTGCTTGGTGCAGAGCTGAGTTCAACTCCTGGGTATCCTTGTTAACTTTCTGTCTTGTTGATCTCATTACCTTTCTGTCTAATGTTGACAGTGGGGTGTTAAAGTCTCCCATTATTATTGTGTGGGAGTCTAAGTCTCTTTGTAGGTCACTCAGGACTTGCATTATGAATCTGGGTGCTCCTGTATTGGGTGCATATATATTTAGGATAGTTAGCTCTTCTTGTTGAATTGATCCCTTTACCATTATGTAATGGCCTTCTTTGTCTCTTTTGATCTTTGTTGGTTTAAAGTCTGTTTGATCAGAGACTAGGATTGCAACCCATGCCTTTTTTTGTTTTCCATTTGCTTGGTAGATCTTCCTCCATCCTTTTATTTTGAGCCTATGTGTGTCTCTGCATGTGAGATGGGTTTCCTGAATACAGCACACTGGTGGGTCTTGACTCTTTATCCAATTTGCCAGTCTGTGTCTTTTAACTGGAGCATTTAGCCCATTTACATTTAAAGTTAATATTGTTATATGTGAATTTGATCCTGTCATTATGATATTAGCTGGTTATTTTGCTCATTAGTTGATGCAGTTTCTTCCTAGCCTCGATGGTCTTTACACTTTGGCATGATTTTGCAGTGGCTGGTACTGTTTGTGCCTTTCCATGTTTAGTGCTTCCTTCAGGAGCTCTTTTAGGGCAGGCCTGGTGGTGACAAAATCTCTCAGCATTTGCTTGTCTGTAAAGTATTTTATTTCTCCTTCCCTTATGAAGCTTAGTTTGGCTGAATATGAAATTCTGGGTTGAAAATTCTTTTCTTTAAGAATGTTGAATATTGGCCCCCACTCTCTTCTGGCTTGTAGAGTTTCTGCCGAGAGATCTGCTGTTAGTCTGATGGGCTTCCCTTTGTGGGTAACCCGACCTTTCTCTCTGGCTGCCCTTAACATTTTTTCCTTCATTTCAACTTTGGTGAATCTGACAATTATGTGTCTTGGAGTTGCTCTTCTTGAGGAGTATCTTTGTGGTGTTCTCTGTATTTCCTGAATCTGAATGTTGGCCTGCCTTGCTAGATTGGGGAAGTTTTCCTGGATAATATCCTGCAAAGTGTTTTCCAACTTGGTTCCATTCTCCCCGTCACTTTCAGGTACACCAATCAGACGTAGATTTGGTCTTTTCACATAGTCCCACATTTCTTGGAGGCTTTGTTCGCTTCTTTTTCTTCCTTTTTCTCTAAACTTCCCTTCTCACTTCATTTCATTCATTTCATCTTCCATCACTGATACCCTTTCTTCCAATTGGTCTCATTGGCTCCTGAGGCTTCTGCATTCTTCACGTAGTTCTCGAGCCTTGGCTTTCAGCTCCATCAGCTCCTTTAAGCACTTCTCTGTATTGGTTATTCTAGTTATACATTCGTCGAAATTTTTTTCAAAGTTTTCAACTTCTTTGCCTTTGGTTTGAAGTTCCTCCTGTAGCTCGGAGTAGTTTGATCGTCTGAAGCCTTCTTCTCTCAACTCGTCAAAGTCATTCTCTGTCCAGCTTTGTTCCGTTGCTGATGAGGAACTGTGTTCCTTTGGAGGAAGAGAGGCGCTCTGCTTTTTAGAGTTTCCAGTTTTTCTGCTCTGTTTTTTCCCCATCTTTGTGGTTTTATCTACTTTTGATCTTTGATGATGGTGTTGTACAGATTGGTTTTTGGTGTGGATGTCCTTTCTGTTTGTTAGTTTTCCTTCTAACAGTCAGCACCCTCAGCTGCAGGTCTGTTGGAGTTTGCTAGAGGTCCACTCCAGACCCTGTTTGCCTGGGTATCAGCAGGGGTGTCTGCAGAACAGAGGATTTTCGTGATCTGCGAATGCTGCTGTCTGATCGTTCCTCTGGAAGTTTTGTCTCAGAGGAGTACCCGGCTGTGTGAGGTGTCAGTCTGCCCCTACTGGAGGGTGCCTCCCAGTTAGGCTGCTCGGGGGTCAGGGCTCAGGGACCTACTTGAGGAGGCAATCTGCCTGTTCTCAGATCTCCAGCTGCGTGCTGGGAGAACCACTGCTCTCCTCAAATCTGTCAGACAGGGACATTTAAGTCTGCAGAGGTTACTGCTGTCTTTTTGTTTGTCTGTGCCCTGCCCCCAGAGGTGGAGCCTACAGAGGCAGGCAGGCCTCCTTGAGCTGTGGTGGGCTCCACCCAGTTCGAGCTTCCTGGCTGCTTTGTTTACCTAAGCGAGCCTTGGCAATGGTGGGCGCCCCTCCCCCAGCCTCACTGCCGCCTTGCAGTTTGATCTCAGACTGCTGTGCTAGCAATCAGCGAGACTCCATGGGTATAGGACCCTCTGAGCCATGTGCGGGATATAATCTCCTGGTGCACCGTTTCCTAAGCCCGTCAGAAAAGCACAGTATTTGGGTGGGAGTGGCCCGATTTTCCAGGTACCATCTGTCACCCCTTTCCTTGACCAGGAAAGGGAACTCCCTGACCCCTTGCGCTGCCCAAGTGAGGCAATGCCTTGCCCTGCTTCAGCTGGTGCACGGTGCGCTGCCCCCACTGTCCCGCGCCCACTGTCTGGCACTCCCTAGTGAGATGAACCCGGTACCTCAGATGGAAATGCAGAAATCACCCATCTTCTGCGTCGCTCATGCTGGGAGCTGTAGACCAGAGCTGTTCCTATTCAGCCATCTTGGCTCCTCCCCTCATGTGTCTTTTGGCTGCATAAATGTCTTCTTTTGAGAAGTGTCTGTTCATATTCTTTGCCCGCTTTTTGATGGGGTTGTTTGTTTTTTCTTGTAAATTTGTTGGAGTTCATTGTAGATTCTGGATATTAGCCCTTTGTCAGATGAGTAGGTTGCGAAAATTTTCTCCCATTTTGTAGGTTGCCTGTTCACTCTGATGGTAGGTTCTTCAGCAGTGTTTTGTAGTTTTCCTTGTAGAGGTCTTTCACATCCTTGATTAGGTATATTCCTAGGTAATTTTTTTTGCATCTGTTGTGAAAGGGGTTGAGTTCTTGATTTCTTCTCTGCTTGGCTGCTGTTGGTGTATAGCAATGCTACTGATTTGTGTACATTAATTTTGTGTCCTGAAACTTGGCTGAATTTATTTCCTAGTTCCAAGAGCTTTTTGAATGAGTCTTTGGAGTTTTCTAGGTATACAATGATATCATCGGCAAATGACGACAGTTGACTTCCTCTTTACCAGTTTGGATGGCTTTTATTTCTTTCTCTTATCTCATTGCTCTGACTAGGACTTCCAGTACTATGTTGAAGAGAAGTGGTAAAAGTGGGCATCCTTGTCTTACTCCAGTTCTCAAAGGGAATGCTTTAAGTTTTTCTTCATTCAGTATAATGTTGGCTGTGGGTTTGTCATAGATGGCTTTTATTACCCTAAGTTATGTCCTGTCTATGCCCATTTTGCTAAGGGTTTTAATCATAAAGGTAGGCTGGATTTTGTCAAATGTTTTTTCTGTGTCTATTGAGATAATCATGTGATTTTGGTTTTTAATTCTGTTTATGTGATGTATCACATTTATTGACTTATTTATGTTAAACCATTCATGGTATGAAACCCACTTGATTGTGGTGGATTATCTTTTTGATATTCTGTTGGAGTTTCTGTTCACTAGTATTTTGTTGAGGATTTTCGCATCTGTGTTCATCAGGGATATTGGTGTGTAGTTTTCTTTTTTGTCATTTCCTTCCCTGGTTTTAGCATTAGGGTGATACTGGCTTCATGGAATGATTAATGAGGATTTCCTCTTTCTCTATCTTGTGGAATAGTGTCAATAGGATTGGTATCAATTCTTCTTTGGTAGAATTCAGCTGTGAATCCAACTGGTCCTGGACTTTTTTCTACCATTTCAATCACGCTGCTTGTTATTGGTCTGTTCAGAGATTCCATATCTTCCTGGTTTAATCTAGGAGGTTTGTATATTTCCAGGAATTTATCCATCTCCTCTAGGTTTTCTAGTTTATGTGCATAAAGGTGTTCATAGTAGCCTTGAATAATCTTTTGTCTTTCTGTGGTATCAGTTGTAATATCTCCCGTTTCATTTCTAATTGAGCTTATTTGGATCTTCTCTCTTCTTTCCTTGGTTAATCTCACTAATGGTCTACCAATTTTATTCATCTTTTCAAAGAACCAGATTTTGTTTCATTTATCTTTTGTATTTTTTTGTTTCAATTTTATTTAGTTCTGCTCTGATCTTTGTTGTTTCTTTTCTTCTGCTGGGTTTGGGTTTGAATTGTTCTCCTTTCTCCAGTTCTATGAGGTGTGACCTTAGATTGTCTATTTGTGCTCTTTCAGACTTTTTGATGTAGGCATTTAATGCTATGAACTTTCCTTTTGGCACCGCTTTTGCTGTATCACAGAGGTTTTGATTGATTGTGTCACTATTATTGTTCAGTTCCAAGAATTTTTAAATTTACATCTTGATTTCATTGTTGACCCAACGATCATTCAGGAGCAGGTTATTTAATTTCCATGTATTTGCATGGTTTTGAGGGTTCCTTTTGGAGTTGATTTCCAAGTTTATTCCACTGTGGTTTGAGAGAGTACTTGATATAATTTCAATTTTCTTAAATTTACTAACACTTCTTTTGTGGCCTATCATATGGTTGGTCCTGGAGAATGTTCCATGTGCTGATGAATAGAATGTATATTCTGCAGTTGTTTGGTAGAATGTTCTGTAGACATCTGTTAAGTCCATTTGTTGCAGGGTATAGTTTAAGTCCATTGTTTCTTTGTTGACTTTCTGTCTTGATGACCTGTCTAGTGCTGTCGGTGGAGTTCTAAAGTCCCCCACTATTATTGTGTTGCCATCCATCTCATTTCTTAGGTCAGGTAGTAACTGTTTTATAAATTTGGGAGCTCCGGTGTTAGGTGTATATATATTTAGAATAGTGATATTTTCTTGTTGAACCAGTCTTTTTATCATTGTATGTCCCTCTTTGTCTTTTTTAACTGTTGTTGCTTTAAAGTTTGTTTTGTCTGATATAAGAATAGCTACTCCTACTCATTTTTGGTGTCCATTTGCATGGAATATCTTTTTCCACTCCTTTATCTTAAGTTTATGTGAGTCTTTATGTGTTAGGTCAGTCTCCTGAACACAGCAGAAACTTGGTTGATGAATTCTTACTCATTCTGCCATTCTGTACTCTTAAGTGGAGCATTTAGGCCACTAAATTTAATGTTAGCATTGAAATGTGAGGCACCATTCTATTCATTGTGTTATTTGTTGCCTGAATACCATGGACTTTTTTTCTTTGTGTTATTGTTATACAGGTCCTGTGAAATTCATGCTTTAAGGCGGTTCTATTTTGGTTTATTTTGAGGATTTGTTTCAAGATTTAGAGCTCCTTTTAGCAGTTCTTGTAGTGCTGGCTTGGTAGTGGTGAATTCTCTCAGCACTTGTTTGTCTGGAAAAGACTATATCTTTCCTTCATTTATAAAGCTTAGTTTCACTGGATATAAAAATTCTTTGCTGATAATTGTTTTGTTTAAGGAGGCTAAACAGGACCCCAATCCCTTCTAGCTTGTAGGGTTTCTGCTGAGAAATCTGCTGTTAATCTGATAGGTTTTTCTTTACAGGTTACCTGATGCTTTTGCCTCACAGCTCTTAAGATTCATTCCTTCATCTTGACTTTAGATAACTTGATGACTATTTGCCTAAGTAATAATCTTTTTCTGATGAATTTTCCAGATGTTCTTCGAACTTTTTATATTTAGATGTCTAGATTTCTAGCAAGGTCAGGGGAGTCATTTTCCAACTTTTAGATTTATCTTCTTCCTTGGAAACACAAATTATTCTTAGTTTTAAATAGTCTTGGGACTATTTAACATAGTTCCCAAACTTCTTGGAGGCTTTGTTCATTTTTTAAAAATTATTTTTTCTTTGTCTTTGATGGATTCGGTTAATTCAAAAGGTTTGTCTTCTAGCTCTGAAGTTCTTTCTTGTGCTTTTTCTATTCTATTGCTGAGAATTTCCAGTGCATTTCACATTTCTCTAAGTGTATCCTTGGTTTCCAGAAGTTGTGATTGTTTTTTATTTATGCTATCTATTTCACTGAAGAATTTCTTTTCATATTCGATATCAGGTTTTTTATTTATTTAAGTTGGACTTCACCTTTCTCTGGTGCCTCCCTGAATAGCTTAATAATTGACCTTCTGAATTCCTTTTCTGGCAATTGAAAGATTTTGTCTTGGTTTACATCCATTGCTGTTGAGCTGGTATGATCTTTTGGGGGTGTTAAAGAATCTCATTTTGTCATATTACCAGAATTGTTTTTCTGGTTCATTCTTATTTGGGTAGACTATGTCAGAGGGAAGATCTAGGATTCAAGGGCTGCTGTTCAGATTCTTTTGTCCCACAGGTTGCTCTCTCGATGTGGTGTTTTCCCTCTTCCCCCAGGAATAGGGCTTCCTGAGAACCAAACTTTGATGATTGTTTTTGTTCTTCTGGGCCTAGCCACCCAGAGGAGCTACTGGGCTCTGGGCTGGCAATGGGGAGTGTCTGCAAAGAGTACTGTAATGTGAACCATCTTCAGGTCTTGCGGCCATGGATAACAGCATCTATTCTGGTGGAGGTAGCAGGTGAGCCAAGTGGACTCTGTGAGAGACTTTGGTTGTGTTTTTATTTAGTGGGCTGGTTTTGTGTTGGTTGGCCTCCAGCCAGGAGGTGGCACTTTCAAGAGTGCATCATCTGTGGTCCTATAGAGAGGATGCAAGCTTGTCCTAGAAATACCTGGTTAAGTACTCAGGTTTCTCAGGGGGTGGGCAGGGCCGTAGAGCTCCTGGTGGTCTTTCTCTACCTGCCTTTGTAGCCAAAGACAAAGGCTATAATATCTTGGGAGCTCTACGGCCCTGCCCACCCCCTGAGAAACCTGAATACTTAACCAGGTATTCCTAGGACAAGCTTGCATCCTCTCTATAGGACCACAGATGATGCACTCTTGAAAGTGCCACCTCCTGGCTGGAGGCCAACCAACACAAAACCAGCCCACTAAATAAAAACACAACCAAAGTCTCTCACAGAGTCCACTTGGCTCACCTGCTACCTCCACCAGAATAGATGCTGTTATCCATGGCCGCAAGACCTGAAGATGGTTCACATTACAGTACTCTTTGCAGACACTCCCCATTGCCAGCCCAGAGCCCAGTAGCTCCTCTGGGTGGCTAGGCCCAGAAGAACAAAAACAATCATCAAAGTTTGGTTCTCAGGAAGCCCTATTCCTGGGGGAAGAGGGAAAACACCACATCGAGAGAGCAACCTGTGGGACAAAAGAATCTGAACAGCAGCCCTTGAATCCTAGATCTTCCCTCTGACATAGTCTACCCAAATAAGAATGAACCAGATAGGTGTGTCTGAGCTCAGTCTCCTTGGGTGGGGCTTGCTGCAGCTGCTGTGGGGAATGGCGGTGTGGTTCCCAGGCCAATAGAGTTATGTTCCCAGGGGGGCTATGGCTGCCTCTGCTGAGTCATACAGGTCACCAGGGAAATGGGGGAAAGCCACAGGCCTCACCCTCCTCCCATGAAGCCGGCAGTCCTAAAGGCTGGTGTCATTCCCACCATGCCCCAACAACAGCACTGAGTCTATTCCAGGCAGCCAGTGACCAGGGCTGAGAACTTGTCCCAGACCATGAGCCTCCCCATTGAGAAAGCAAGCAGACTCACATTTTTTTGCCATCTCAGGGTGTCTGTATTGGTGATCCAGTTCCTTCATAGGGTCTGTGGATTCTCTTGGCCTTCCTGGTATGTTCCTGTGGTAGTTCCTGGAGCAAACATTCATAATGTGAATCTCCACTCACTGTTCTGTCCATCTGAGTGGGAGCTGCAAGCTAGTCCTGCCTCCTACCCACCTTCTTAATCCCCAGAATCTTTTAATAGCAAAATTGATCAAGCAGAAGAAAATTAGTGAGTTTCAAGACAAGATATTTGAAAATACACAGTCAGAGGAGATAAATGAAAAAAAGAATACAAAACAAGGAAGCACACCTACAGGATCCAAAAAATAGCCTCAAAATGGAAAATCTAAGAGTTACTGGCCTTAAAGAGGAAGTAGAGAAAGAGATAAGAGAAGAAAGTTTATTCAAAGGGAGGGAATAGCAGGGAACTTCCCAAACCTAGAGAAGGGTATCAATACCAAGTACAAGAATGTTATAAAACACCAAGCAGATTTAACCAAAAGAAGACTACCTCAAGGTATTTAATAATGAAATTCCTAAAGGTCAATGATAAAGAAAAGATCCTAAAAGCAGCAAGAGAAAACAAGCAACATACAACGAAGCTCCAATACATCTGGCAGCTGACTTTTCAGTGAAAGCTTTACAAGCCAAGAGAAAGTAGCATGACATATTTAAAGGGCTGAAGGAAACAATTTTACCAGAGAACACTATGTGCAGTGAAAATATCCTTCAAAGATGAAGGAGAAATAAAGACTTTCCCAGACAAACAAAAGCTGAAGTTTTTCATTCACACCAGACATGTCCTACAAGAAATGCTAAAGGGAGTATTTCAATCAGAAAGAAAAGGACATTAATGAGCAATAAGAAATCACCTGAAGGTACAAAACTCCCTGGTAATTGTAAGTACACACAAACACACAGAATATTATAACACTATAACAGTGTGGTGTAAACTACTCTTTCATAGAAAGACTAAATGATAAATGAATCAAAAATAATAATTAAAACTTTTCAAGACTTAGACAGTATGAAATATAAATAGAAACAACAGAAAGTTAAAAAGCAGAGAGACCAAGTTAAGGTGTAGAGTTTTTATTAGTTTTCTTTTTGCTTGTTTGTTTTCTTCTGCAAACAGTGTTAAGTTGTTATCAGCTTAAAATAATGGGTTATAATATTTGCAAGCTTCATGATAACCTCAAATCAAAAAGCATACAATGGATGCACAAAATAAAAAGTAAAAAATTAAATCTTCCTACCAGAGAAAGTCACCTTCACTAAAAGGAAGACAGGGAGGAAATAAAGAAGGAAGAGAAGACCACAAAACAATCAGAAAACAAATAACAAAGTGTCAGGAGTAAGTACTTACTTATCAATAATAATATTGAATGTAAATGAACTAAACTGTCCAATCAAAAGACATAGAGTGGCTGAATAAATAAAAAAGAAGACCCAAATATTTGTTGCCTACAAGAAACACACTTCACCTAGAAAGACATATATAGACTGAAAATAAAGGGATGGAAAAAGATATTCCATGTCCATGGAAATTTAAAAAGAGCAGGAATAGCTGCACTTAGATGAAACAGATATCAAGATAAAAGCTATAAGATGAAATAAAGAAGGTCACTATATAATACTAAAGGGGTCAATTCAGCTACAGAATATCACAATTGTAAACATATATGTACCCAACACTGGAGCACCCAGATATATAAAGCAAATATTATCAGAGTTAAAGACAGAGATAGACTCCAATACAATAATAGCTGGAGACTTCAACATACCACTTTCAGCATTGGACAGATCTTCCAGATGGAAAATTAATGAAGAAACATTAGACTTGATCTGCACTATAGACCAAATGAACCAAATAGATATTTACAGAACACTTCATCCAATGGCTACAGAATATGCATTCTTTATCACAGCACATGGATCATTCTCAAGGATAGATCAGATGTTAAGTCACAAAACAAGTCTTAAAACATTCAAAAAAACTGAAATAATATCAAGCATTTTCTCTTCGGGAATAAAACTAGACACCAATAATAAAAGGAATTTTGGAAACTATACAAACATATTGAAATTAAACAATATGTTTCTCAATGACCAGTGGGTCAATAAAGAAATTAAGATGCAAATTGTAAACATTCTTGAAAAATGATAATGGAAAGGCAACGTATAAAAACCTATAGGATACAGAAAAAATACTAAAAGGGAAGTTTATAGCTACAAGTGCCTATATCAAAAAAAGAGAAAAACTTAATCTAACAATGCATCTTAAAGAACTAGAAAAGCAAGAGCAAGCAAAACCCAAACTTAGTAGAAAAAAAGAAATAATAAATATCAGAGCTAAAATAAATGAATTTAAAATGAAGAAAACAATACAAAATCAATGAAACAAAAATTTGGGTGTTTTTGAACAGTTAAACAATTGACAAATCTTTAACCAGGCTAAGAAGAAAAGAGACAACACACAAATAAATAAAATCAGAGATGAAAAAGGAGACATTACAACTGATACTACAGAAATTCAAAGGATCATAAGTGGCTACTATGAGAAATTGTATGCCAATAAATTGAAAAATCTAGAAGAAATGGACAAATTCCTAGACACATACAATCTACCAAGATTGAACCATGAAGAAATCCAAAACCTGAACAGACCAGTAACAAACAACAAGATGAAAGCCGTAACAAAAAGTCTCCCACCAAAGAAATGCCTGGGACCCTATGGCTTCACTGCTAAATACAACCAAAAATTTAAAGAAATAATACCAATCCTACCCAAACTATTCCAAAAAAAATAGAGGACAAAGGAATACTTCCAAGCTCATTCTATGAGACCAGTGTTACCCTGATACCAAAATCAAAGACACATCAAAAAAAGAAAGCTATAAGCCAACAACGCTGATGAATATTGATGCAAAAATTCTCAACAAAGTACTAGCAATCCGAATTCAACAATACACTAAAAAATCATTTATCATGAATGACTGGGATTTATCCCAGGGATGCAAGGATGGTTGAACATATGAAAATCAATAATGTGATATATCGTATCAATCGAATGAAGGATAAAAACCATATTATCATTTCAATTGATACTAAAAACCTATTTGATAAAATTCAACATCTCTTCATGACAAAAACCCTCAAAACACTGGGGTAGAAGCAACATACTTCAACATAATAAAAGCCATATATGACAGACTCACAGCTAGTATCATACTGAATGGGGAAAACTTGAAAGCTTTTCTCCTAAGATCTGGAACATGATAAGGAGGCCCACTTTCACAAGTGTTATTTAACATAGTACTGGAAGTCCTAGCCAGAACAATCACACAAGAGAAAGAAATAAAGGGCATCCAAATTGGAAAGGAAGAAGTCAAATTATCTGGCCAGGAATGGTGGCTCACACGTGTAATTCCAGCACTTCAGGAGGCCAAGGCTGGTGAATCACCAGAGGTCAGGAGTTTGAGTCCAGCCCGGCTAACATGGTGAAACCCCATCTCTACTAAAAAACAATACAAAAAAAAATAAGCCAAATTATCCTTGTTTGCAGATGATATGATCTTATATTTGGAAAAACCTAAAGACTCCACACAAAAAAACTATTAGAACTGACAAACTAGTTCAGTAAATTTGCAGGATATGAAATCAACAAACAAAAATCAGTAGCATTTCCATATGTCAACAACAAACAATTTGAAAAATAAATCAAGAAAGTTAACCTGTTTACCATAGCTAAAAGCAAAATAAAATACCTAGGAATTAACCAAAGAAGTGAAAGTTCTCTACAATAAAAACTGTAAAATATTGATGCAAGAAATTGAAGAAGAGACAAAAAAATGAAAGATATTCCATGTTCATCAAAGGGAAGATTCAATATAGTTTAAATGTCCATACTGCTCAAAGCAACCTACAGATTCAATGCAATCCCTATCAAAATCCCAATGACATTCTTCGTATAAATAGAAAAAAATTCTAAAATTTATATGAAACGACAAAAGACCCAGAATAGTAAGGCTATCCTTAGCAAAAAGAACAAAACCAGAGGAATCATATTGCCTGACTTTATACTATAGAGCCATAGTAACCAAAGCAGCATGAAACTGGCATAAAAAACAGACACACAGATCAGAGGAACACAATAGAGAACTGAGATAAAGCCATACCTCTACAGTAAACTTACTTTCTTTTATTATTATTATTACTATACTTTAAGTTCCAGGGTACGCTCTCCGCCTGCAGAGCGTGCAGGTTTGTTACATAGGTATACAGGTGCCATGGTGGTTTGCTGCACCCATCAACCCGTCATCTACATTAGGTATTTCTCCTAATGCTATCCCTCCCCTAGCCCCCCAACCCCCAACAGGCCCTGGTGCATGATGTTCCCCTCCCTGTGTCCATGTGTTCTCATTGTTCAACTCCCACTTATGAGTGAGAATGTGCAGTGTTTGGTTTTCTGCTCTAGTGTTGCTTTGCTGAGAATGATGTTTTCCAGCTTCATCCATGTCCCAGCAAAGGACATAAACTCATCCTTTTTTATGGCTGCATAGTATTCCATGGTGTATTTGTGCCGCATTTTCTTTATCCAGTCTATCATCGATGGGCATTTGGGCTGGTTCCAAGGTTTTGCTCTTGTGAACAGTGCCACAATAAACATACATATGCATGTATCTTCATAGTAGAATGATTTATAATCCTTTGGGTATATACCCAGTAGTGGGATTGTTGGGTCAAATGGTATTTCTAGTCCCAGATCCTTGAGGAATTGCTACACTGTCTTCCACAATGGTCGAACAATTTCCACTCCCAACAACTGTGTAAAAGTGTCCATATTTCTCCACATCCTCTCCAGCATCTGTTGTTTCCTGACTTTTTAATGATTATCATTCTAACTGGCATGAGATGTTTTCTCATTTTGGTTTTGATTTGTATTTCTCTAATGACCAGTGATGACGAGCTTTTTTTAATGTTTGTTGGATGCATAAATGTCTTCTTTTGAGAAGTGTCTGTTCATATTCTTCACCCACTTTTTGATGGGATTTTTTCTCATAAATTTGTTTAAGTTCTTTGTAGATTCTGGATATTAGCTCTTTGTCAGATGAATAGATTGCAAAATTATTCTCCCATTCTGTAGGTTGACTGTCCACTCTGATGGTAGTTTCTTTTGCTGTGCAGAAGCTCTTGAGTTTAATTAGATCCCATTTGTCAATTTTGGCTTTCATTGCCATTGCTTTTGGTGTTTTAGACATGAAGTCCTTGCCCATGCCTATGTCCTGAATGGTAATGTCTAGGTTTTCTTCTAGGGTTTTCATGGTTTTAGGTCTAACATTTAAGTCTTTCATCCATCTTGAATTAATTTTTGTATAAGGTGTAAGGAAGGGATCCACTTTCAGCTTTCTACATATGGCTAGCCAGTTTTCCCAACACCATTTATTAAATAGAGAATCCTTTCCCCATTTCTTGTTTTTGTCAGGTTTGTCAAAGATCAGATGGTTGTAGATGTGTGGTATTATTTCTGAGACCTCTGTTGTAATGGTCATTTTCATGATATTGATTCTTCTTATCCATGAGCATGGAATGCTTTTCCATTTGTTTGTGTTCTCTCTTATTTCCTTGAGCAGTGGTTTGTAGTTCTCCTTGAGGTTCTTCACATCCCTTGTAAGTTGTATTTCTAGGTATTTTATTCTCTTTGTAGCAATTGTGAATGGGAGTTCACTCATGATTTGGCTCTCTGTTTGTCTATTACTGGTTTATAGGAATGCTTGTGATTTTTGCACATTGACTTTGTATCCTGAGTCTTTGCTGAAGTTGCTTATCAGATTCAGGAGATTTTTGGCTGAGACAATGTGGTTTTCTGAATATACAATCACGTCATCTGCAAACAGAGACAATTTGACTTCCTCTTTTCCTAATTAAATACCCTTTATTTATTTCTCTTGCCTGATTTCCCTGGCCAGAACTTCCAATACTATGTTGAATAGGAGTGGTAAAAGAGGGCATCCTTGTCTTCTGCTGGTTTCCAAAGGGAATGCTTCCAGCTTTTGCCCATTCAGTATGATATTGGGTGTGGGTTTGTCATAAATTGCTCTTATTATTTTGAGATACATTCCATTGATACCTAGTTTATTGAGAGTTTTTAACATGAAGGGCTGTTGAATTTTGTCAAAGGCCTTTTCTGCATCTATTGAGATAATCATTTGGTTTTTGTAATTGGTTCTGTTTATGTGATGGATTACATTTATTATTTGCATATCTTGAACCAGACTTGCATCCCTGGGATAAAGCTGACTTGATCGTGGTGGATAAGCTTTTTGATGTGCTGCTGGATTTGATTTGCCAGTATTTTATTGAGGATTTTCACATCAATGTTCATCAGGGATATTGGCCCGAAATTTTCTTCTTTTGTTGTGTCTCTGCCAGGTTTTGGTATTGCGATGATGCTGGCCTCATAAAATGAGTTAGGGAGGATTCCCTCTTTTTCTACTGTTTGGAATACTTTCAGAAAGAATGGTACCAGCTCCTTTTTGTACCACTGGTAGAATTCGATTGTGAATTTGTCTGGTCCTGGACTTTTTTGGCTGGTAGGCTATTAATCACTGCCTCAATTTCAGAACTTTTCATTGGTCTATTCAGGGATTTGACTTCTTCCCGGTTTAGTCTTGGGAGGGTGTATATATCCAGGAACTTACCTATTTCTTCTAGATTTTCTAGTTTATTTGTGTAGAGATGTTTATAGTATTCTCTGATGGTAGTTTGTATTTCTGTGGGATCAGTGGTGATATCCCCTTTATCATTGTTTATTGCATCTATTTGATTCTTCTCTCTTTTCTTTTTTATTGGTCTGGCTAGTGGTCTGTCTATTTTGTTGAACTTTTCAAAAAACCAGCTCCTGCTGGTACCATTCCTTCTGAAACAATTCCAATCAATAGCAAAAGAGAGAATCCTCCCTAACTCATTTTATGAGGCCAGCATCATCCTGATACCAAAGTCTGGCAGAGACACAACAAAAAAAGAGAATTTTAGACCAATATCCCTGATGAACATTGATGCAAAATTCCTCAATAAAATACTGGCAAACCAAATCCAGCAGCACATCAAAAAGCTTATCCACCATGATCAAGTGGGCTTCATCCCTGGGATGCAAGGCTGGTTCAACATAGGCAAATCAGTAAATGTAATCCAGCATATAAACAGAACCAAAGACAAAAACCACATGATTATCTCAATAGATGCAGAAAAGGCCTTTGACAAAATTCAACAACGCTTCATGCTAAAAGTTCTCAATAAATTAGGTATTGATGGGATGTATCTCAAAATAATAACAGCTATTTATGACAAACCCACAGCCAATATCATACTGAATGGGCAAAATCTGGAAGCATTCCCTTTGAAAACTGGCACAAGACAGGGATGCCCTCTCTCACCACTCCTATTCAACATGGTGTTGGAAGTTCTGGCCAGGGCAATCAGGCAGGAGAAGGAAATCAAGGGTATTCAATTAGGAAAAGAGGAAGTCAAATTGTCCCTGTTTGCAGATGACATGATTGTATATCTAGAAAACCCCATCGTCTCAGCCCAAAATCTCCTTAAGCTGATAAGCAACTTCAGCAAAGTCTCAGGATACAAAATCAATGTGCAAAAATCACAAGCATTCTTTTTCTTAATATACAATATGTATATTGTTTATTTATATTACATATACACTCTAAAAACCCAAGGCACTTTTAAGGAGGAATTGATACTAAGGCTGAGGCTTCTCACCTCAAAGTAATCTGTTCACTGGCTCTGGCCCTGAACGTACAGGATGGTGCCAAGATCTTGTCATGCTGGGTGGCATTCCTCAGACCCTTAGCCATAAGCCTAGGCATAAAAGCAAGGTGTTTCTGCTGCCCCCTCCCACCTTTAATGGGGAGTGTGTTTTCTTTTTTTTAATCTTATTTTATTTTATTTTATTCATTTATTTTTATTATACTTTAAGTTTTAGGGTACATGTGCACAACGTGCAGGTTAGTTACATATGTATACATGTGCCTTGTTGGTGTGCTGCACCCATCAACTCATCATTTACCATTAGGTATTTTCAGCCTTTTTATGCTGGTTTCTTCCCCAAAGAAGCAACCTAAGTGTCCATCAACAGATGAATGGATAAAGAAAATATGATACCTGTACACAATGGAGTACTTTTCAGCCATAAAAATAAGATCCTGTCATTTGCAACAACATGGATGGAACTGGAGGTCATTATGTTAAGTGAAATAAGCCAGGAAGAAAAAGACAAACTTCACATGTTCTCACTTATTTGTGGGAGCTAAAACTCAAAACAATTGAACTCATGGAGATAGAGATCAGAATGATGATTACCTGATGCCAGGAAGGGCAGTTGTGGGGTGATGGGGAAGTGGGGATGGTTAAAGGATACAAAAAATAGTAAAAATCATTTTTAAAAAAAGAATAAATAAGATCTAGTGTTTGATAGCACAATAAGGTGACTATAGACCAAAAGAATTTAATTATATATTTTCAAATAACTAAAAGAGTATAACTGGATTGTTTATAACAGAAAGGATAAATGCTTGAGGTGCTGAATAATCCATTTACCCTGATGTGATTACTACACATTGCTTGCCTGTATCAAAATATCTCCTATATCCCATAAATATATACACCTACTATGTACCCACAGAAATGAAAATTAAAAAAAACTAAACCTAACCCAAATGTCTATCAAGACATACCTGAATAATCTGTATACCCCAAAATAGAACACTACCCAGCAATATTAAAGAATGAATTATTGACACAGGCAACAACATAGAAGACTCT
Source organism: Pongo pygmaeus (assembly GCF_028885625.2). Taxonomy (NCBI): domain Eukaryota; kingdom Metazoa; phylum Chordata; class Mammalia; order Primates; family Hominidae; genus Pongo; species Pongo pygmaeus. Next base: position 55,486,047 of record NC_072396.2, on the reverse strand, counting down.
CAAAATAATTATGCTGAATTTGAAAAGCTAGACAAACCAAGGGGATGTACTGCACTGAAATAATATATTCCATTTATATAAAGTTCTAGACAATGAAAGCTAATCTATAATGACAAAGTGCATAGCAGTGGCAGCCTGGGACAGAAAGGGGGTGTGTCAGGGAAGGGCTGAAAAGAAGAATTACAAAAGGAATAGAGGAAAGTTCTGGAGCTGATGACTATGTTCATGATATTGATTGTGAAGATGGTTTAATGGGGTTAAACGCATCAAATTGTACACGTTAAATATGTGAACTTTATTGTATGTCTATTATGTCTCTATAAACCTGTTAAAAATAAAGAGTTCAGGCAATTTTGATTCATACGGCCTGGGCGGGGGCAGGTACCTGAAGCTATGTGTGACTTTGGACAAATTTTTCTCACTTTCTAAGCCTCAGTCTCCTCATATGTAATATGGTGAGGATAACAGCTTCCTTCTTAAAGATGGTGATTGTGGAGATTACGTGTGTAAAGCACTTTGTGCAGCACTTGGTTCATAGTAACAGTCCAATAAATATCTGCTATTATAATCATTTACTGATGTTTTATTTTGTTGTAGACAAATGCTTTGCAGATATTGTTGCTAATTCTCATAATAACCTTTTGGCATCTCTCCCACTTTGTAGACAAAAAGCAATTCAAAATAGTTGTTGTGACTTTCTGAAAGCCACAAAATGAATAACAAAGCTGAGATTCGACCCCAACTCAGTATGATCTCTTTCCATTACATCACACTGTCTTTCAAGGGCCAGGGTGTAGATGGCCTTGAATGCCAAACAGCTTTCTAATTCCATTAACATAACTTCTATGAGACTCTCATATTATCTTTTAAAGAGTTAGATAAGCTAGCTCAGCTATTCTAAAATTAGGCCAGCATAAATTTTACCTGTGGACTTCCTTAAAAATAAGGATTTCCAAATGCAGTATACCTATATTAATTGAAGCAGTCTAAACATTTTAATGCCCTGTTCATATTAATTATGAATCTTGACTTCCCAAGATAGAATCCAAAAACCTGCATTTCTTGTTCAACCTACACAAGGAAATCTTTAAAACACTTCTGTTTATGGTCTGAATGTTTGTCTAACCCCTCCACATCATATGTTGAAATTCTTGTCCTCAAGGTGATGTTACTAGGTGGTAGGGCCTTTGGGAAGGTGATTATATCATAAGGGTGGAGCCTCATGCATGGGATGGTGCCCTTATAAAAGAGACCCCAGAGAGCACTGTCCATGAACCAGCGCCTTGATCTTGCATCTCTCAGCCTCCAGAACTGTGAGAAATACATTTCTGTTGTTTATAAGCTACTCAGTTTATGGTATTTTGTTGAACAGAACAAAACAGATTTAGACTTGAACAGGCTTGAACAGACTTAGACAACCTTTGAAAGGCACAAAAGTCAAACTAAACTAGTCAAAGAAAACCCATTCTTGTATAGGTTGACTAAATATAATAAAAATGCAAATTCATCCTCCCTCAAGTATATATCTATATCTATCTATCTATCTATCTCTATATATATATATGTCTGTGTGTGTGTATACATACATTATACGCACTTCCAATAAAAACACCTAAAAGTTTTTAATGGAGCTAGACAGATTGATACTATAGTCCATAAAGAGAAATAAACACACAAGAATAGCTAGGGAAACATTGGGGGAAAAAGTTACAAATTCTTTGAAATATTTAAAAATACTATAAATCCTCTAAAATTGAAATCATATGCTACTGGCACATTAGCATTCAAACAGACAAAGCAAATAGAATAGAAAGTCCAAAAAACGATCCAAGTGCATATAGAAATTTAGTATTTGATAAAGACAAAATCATAAATCACTGGGGAAAAATGGGTTTTTTAGTAAATGATGCTCAGACTGAACAGTCATTTGGAAAAAAAAGAAAATTAGATTCATACCTCACACCACAGAGAATAATAAACTCCAAATGAATGAGGGATCTAAATGTAAAAATTGAAACCATATGTCTTAGTTGGCTACGGCTGCCGTAACAAAATACCACAGACTAAGTGGGGAGAGACAGAGAGACAGAGAGAGAGTTCATGTATCTCTTCTTATAAGGACAGTAATCCTATTGGCTCAGGGCCCCTGCCTTATGACCTCAATTAACCTTAATTACTTCCTTGGAGATCCCATCTCCAAATACAACCACACAGGAGGTTAGGGCTTCAACATATGAATTTAGGGGAGACAATTTGCATTTGACTTAAGTTTCCTTGCAAATAGATTCAGGTTATACATTTCTGTCAGGAATATCACAAAAGAATTGTCTTCTTCTCATTGCTTCATATCGGGAGACCCATGATGTGTATTTGTCTCATTATTGGTAATGTTAACTTTGATTACTTTGTTAAGGTGGGGTCTGCCAGGTTTTTCCACTGTAAAGGTATAATTCTTACCTTTGTGATTAATAAGTACCTGTGCAGAGTTATTTTGAGATTATATAAATATCCTGTTTCTCATCAAATTTTCACCTACAAATTTTAGCATCCATTGATGATCCATGCCTGATATGATTCCAGTCGTGTGTCACTTAACAAGAGAGATATTTCCTGAAGAATGTGTCATTAGGCTATTTTGTCCTTATGCAAACATCATAAAGTATACTTACACAAACCTAAATTGTATAACTTACTACACATCTAAGCTGTATAGTATAGCTTATTTCTTCTAGGCTACACACCTGCACAGCATGTTACTGTATTGAATACTGTGGGCGATTATAACACAATGGTGAGTATTTGTGTATCTAAACATAGAAAAGGTAATGCAGTGCGCTATGATACAACAATGGGAATGATGTCAATAGATGATAGAAAATTTTTCAGCTCCATTGTAATCTTATGGGACCACTGCCATATATCTGGCCTGTCATTGACTGAAACATTATTATGCAGTGCATAACTATATTACTATGGTTGTTGTCAAACAGTGATTCTCTAATCATTTCTATGTTTAGTAGTCCACATGTTAATGTAAAAAAGAGCTTTCCCTTATCCCATATTTATTTATTTATTCATTCATTCATTCATTTTATCAATATGGGTTCATGAATTTTTATTTTATAATGGTCTCCCATTATCTTCAGTTTTGCTTTCCATGATTTCAATTACCCAAAATCAACCATGGTCCAAAAATATTAAAAAGAAAATTCCACAAATAAACAATTCATAAGTTTTAAATTGTGTGCTGTTCTGAATAGCATGATAAAATCTCACATTTTCCCACTCCATCCTGCCTGAGACATGAATTATCCCTCTGTCTAGGATATCCACACCATACACATTACCTGCCCATTAGTCACTTAGTATCTATCTAGGTCATGAGATAAAAAAAAAACATAATATATGTGGAATTTGCTACTGCTCACTGGGGGTCTTAGAACATATCCACCACTGATAAGAGGGAAATACTCAATTCAATATGTTATAAGCCATTATAATCATTATTTTATGCTCAAATTACTCCAGATTTAGCCTTTGGGAGATCCTTTGAGACTGGCATCTGTGTCCTTTTGACATGTTCCCATCATTATTTAAGCATTTCCTTTTCTCATACAGAAAGATAGTCTACATTCATTTTGTATTTCCTAGTCCCAGCCATGGAATCAGCCATTTCTTCAAGCAGTCAGGGTTCCTTTTAGAGAAGGTTGGTATTTAGAAATGACCTTTAGGTGTGTTTATTGATGTTGGAGTGTAAATGCTCCTAGGCCATCACAACAGATCAAGCTAGAAAATATATACCCACACCCACATACCCCTCTCTTCCCTCTCTCACCTCATACCCTTTCATATGTATGTATGTATGTATGTATATTCGTGTGTCCATGTATCCATCTTTCTATCTGGAAAACCATGTTTATAACAATATTTCTGTTATGAACTCAATGTTTGTATCTGCCCTCCCAAAATGTTTATGTTGAAATCCTAACCCTCAATGTGATGGTATTAGGAAGTGGGACTTTTGGGAGGTAATTAAGTCATGAAGGCAGAACCCTCATGAATATAATTAGTACCCTTATAAAAGAGACACCAGAGAGATCCTTGCTCTTTCCACATATGAGGATACAGTGAGAAGATGGCATCCATTAACCAAAAAGTAAGCCCTCACCAGATACCAAATCTGCCAGTGCTTTGATCTTGGACTTCCCAGCCTCCAGAACTATAAGAAATAAATTTCTGTTGTTTATAAGGCTTTATCCTGTTTTATCATGACCTTAAAGCAACTTTGGTGTTCTGTGAGATTGTTTATATCTAGTAAGAAAATATTATGGTCTAGTTGTTAGTGCCAGGACAGTTTCTGAATGTCAGAGGTTGCTCTTTTCTTTCTTTCTCAGTGCCCCTTTGGCCAAGGGCATATGAAGTCAGGCCACAGGACATTAACACATGATATTCAGATTTTTACCATTGCCAAGCTTTAGCTGGTTAAGCTCACAAAGGTATACACTGAACATAGTCTGTAGTTGATCCAGGGTTAACCTCTCCTTCTCCTTGTATTGTTGGATGATTTGTTGAATCATCTGACATGACAATAGCTGTAGAGTAGTATTTAAGATTCTGGACAGGCTACATCAGACATATATAGCACAGGCAATTATCAGAAATAGAATTATTCATTATTTTAATAGGTCTCTAAACCAAGGGCCTATATTACAAAACCTAGGCCACAAAAAAAGTCATGATATCCATCTCAGACTATTTTAGAGAGCCAGGTGGCTTTTCTTTTAGCCTAGTTACAGACTGTTCTACCTCCTCTGTAGTATTTATACAGGTACAATAAGAAGTGTTTGCCATAGTCCAAATTCCTCCTTGACTGGCTAAGATGAAACCAAGGCTAAATGATTGTATTTGAAAACACTACATAATATATTTAGATTAGTTTTTTGGACTTTTAGAGCATAAGTAGTGGCATTTGTGACTTCTGCTAACATCAGAGATAAAGATTGAACCACCTCTTCCAGTTTTATTATTCCTACTATAGGAATTGCAGTTTGTAGAACACACAGGAAAAGGGAATCAATTATGCTTCCTGGAAGTTCTCCCAAATAACATATGCTTGCCTCATTCTGGACATTTTTGAGTATCCTTCTGAAGGAAATATGATCCATGGAAGGAATCGTAGTTTTAGATATTTGGACACCTCTAATAATTACTCTGAATACACAGGATAAATTAGTGTTCATAGACAAGTATATGTCTAATGTTCACATGAAAAATAGCTCCACTGGGGCACAGATTGCATAGGGAGTATAAGCATCATTTATTACAGTAGGAGTGAGCCATCTAGAGACACAAATTCCTTGAGTAAAATTAAATATTTCCTACAAGTCAGGCTGAAGTGTCTCTGAAAACAATGCTGACTATCACAGCAAGAGTATCCCCCATATCAGTGCCTATTCCTGATTGACTTGGCCTTGCTGATAACATTGTAATGACCTAAGCATAAGCATTTTGTTGATGTGAAGTCAAGGTCTAATTTTTGCAAAACTGAAGGTTGGGATTAATTATGTAAGAAAAACTCAATTGTCAGAATGGAACTATTAAAACATTTGCCTTCTGAAGTATTTCTAGGAACAGCGATTAAATTTTTGCTGGCAGGGCCAGGTAAGGAGTGATAGAGCCAGCAATCTATTAGATTCCAAATAAGTAGTTCTGGTCTGGGAAAAAATGTATGAAAATTTTTGTTTTTTGTTAAGTGGTAGAAGGAGACCATAGATGGCCAGAAATAATAGAATGGAGAAAAAGGGGATTAATTTGTGTTTGGAGGGCATTAATGTCCAATAATAGGTAAGATCAGTGGTAGAGCAAAGGGACAGAAAGGATGTTAAGGAATTAGAAAATTAGTCTTGTCCCATCATCTTGGGTTAAAGCTTCCCAGATCACTACTTGTTCCATCATCTTGGGCAGAAGCTGTCTACTTCAGAGGTCAGCAGCTTCTGGAGGATTTCTAAGAATCCTCAATTTAATGTTTCCAGATGGATTGGATGTCTAGTATGAAGCCAAGGATCAATACCTTGGAGCTTTAGTGCTAAGTCTGTTGTTAACAGTACCTGATAAGATTCTTTACATCAAAGCTTAAGGACAGTTTTTCTCTGGCTCTTTTCCAGAAAACTAAATCTTCAGATTTCAGATCATGCAGATCCCATCTTGGTAGATATTTTGAAAATGCAATTTGTACCTGTTGATGATAAAGCTGGAGGTATTGTATAAATCCCTTGCAGTAATTAATTATACCTGCTTGTAATAGAGTAAAATCTTAAGCTTGGATGGGGAAATTACCAAATGCATGAGGGCAGACTGTTATTAACTCAGGAAATAATACATGGGTTCTAGAGTTGGTTAATCTTATAGAGATTAAAGCTAACTGGTAATGATTTAGGCCATGGTTTTTCAGCTTTGACAGCTTTTTTCAGGTTTTGACAGCTTTTCTAATTTTAGTTTTAGAATTCCATTAGTTCTCCACTCTTCTTGAAGATTGTGGATGATAAGGACATTGAAGTTTCTGAGTAAAAGGCAAAATTTACAAAGTTATTTAATAACTTTACAGTTACTTAATAACAGTATCAATAAAGTAAAGAGAAATACTTGGGAATTTCCCGAATTGGAAAAACAAAAACAAGCAATGTTTTTGTCCCATTTTAGGGCCATAGTTCTCAGGTAAGAAAAAGTTTCCACACATCTTAAGAATAGACAGACAATAACTGGAACATATTCATAATCCACTGCAGTAGGTATTTGTATAAAGTTCTTTTGGAAGTGTTCAAAGGGCCACCAAGGCTTTGATTCCTGTCCATGTCTCATCTTTAGAGTTTTGCCAGAATTGTGTCATTGGTGGGTAGGACTTGTTTTGGAAACATTCTAGGCAATATCTGTAAAATTACTCCACCTATGTTGGTTTAATTTATCTTTGCTATTATAGGTAATATCATAAAACATGCTAAACTCTATTTCTAAATTTTAGGCATTAACAGTCAGCTATTTTGAGATCAGCAAATATTGTCTTTATGCAATGAGCAGCATGAGCTTTCCCATTTCCTTTTTTTCAAATTAGGGGCTTGCTTTTCATAGTTAATGACAGCCTTTTAAATTCCTCTAATTAAAAATTGTTTTAGGAGAAATTATCTTGGTTAATTCTGCCTTTCTTACCATAGTGGCCAGATAAAGCACTGCCTTGAGATTCTGGGTCTTTGTGCTTTGAGTGACCGTCCACTTTTATTATAGCTGTTTTCTTAGGTAACTGCAAAGCATTGAAAAGTTCTAAAAGCATCTAAATGTCATCCATCTGCACAGGGGTTATTGTTGAAGTAAGAAAACCTCTTTGTTCCCAAAGCATTCTAAAGTTGTATACTACCATAAATACATATGTACTATCAATATAAATACTTTTGTATTTTATTTTTTGCCATTTGACAGGCTTTGTTGAGGGCAGTTAATTCAGCCACCTGAGTTGATTTGATTTCTGGGGGTGGCATATATTCAAAAGATGAATTCAGGTTTGTGACAGCATAATCTGCTTGACAATTTCCAATTTCTGTTATTAAATAGGAACCATCCACAAATAACATTAGATCAGGGTTAATCATTAGACTCTCTAACAAATCTATACAAGACACAGATAACTTTCTAACAAAGGTTAAATAAGCATGAGGTTTTACTTCTCAGATAAAGGAAAGCACATAACTGGATCTTGCATATTGCAGTGGTAAATAGTGATTTTTAAAAGGAAAGCAATAATATTTCAGAGGATATTAGGCAACTAGATAAGAATTATGTATTTTCCATTAATAAAGGAGTCTTACAGTATAGAGAACCATTTAGTAGAGACTCTGAACTAAGACAGCTGAGGCTTCCATAAGCTTTGCTGCTGCTGCTATCACTCTTAGATAAGAGGTCTCAGATGTACTGAATTGAAGATTCTGCTGGATAACCTTGGCAATCAGATCTAATGAAAAACTGAAATAAGCAATAAGCCTTTGATGATTCTTATGTAGCTGAGTCAGTACCTTTAGTGCTTTTTTTAGACTTTCCATGAACAAAATGGGAAAAGGATTTGTGAATCTAGAATCTTTTTTTTTATACTTTAAGTTTTAGGGTACATGTGCACAATGTGCAGGTTTGTTACATATGTATACACGTGCCATGTTGGTGTGCTGCACCCATTAACTCGTCATTTAGCATTAGGTATATCTCCTAATGCTATCCCTCCCGCCCCCACCCCACAACATTCCCCAGTGTGTGATGTTCCCCTTCCTGTGTCCATGTGTTCTCATTGTTCAATTCCCACCTATGAGTGAGAACATGCGGTGTTTGGTTTTTTGTCCTTGCGATAGTTTGCTGAAAATGATAGTTTCCAGCTTCATCTATGTCCCTACAAAGGACATGAACTCATCATTTTTTGTGGCTGCATAGTATTCCATGGTGTATATGTGCCACATTTTCTTAATCCAGTCTATCATTGTTGGACATTTGTCTTGGTTCCAAGTCTTTGCTATTGTGAATAGTGCACAATAAACATACATGTGCATGTGTCTTTATAGCAGCATGATTTATAATCCTTTGGGTATATACCCAGTAATGGGATGGCTGGGTCAAGTGGTATTTCTAGTTCTAGATCCCTGAGTCAATAAATTAGGTATTGATGGGATGTATCTCAAAATAATAAGAGCTATCTATGACAAACCCACAGCCAATATCATACTGAATGGACAAAAACTAGAAGCATTCCCTTTGAAAATGGGCACAAGACAGGGATGCCCTCTCTCACCACTCCTATTCAACATAATGTTGGAAGTTCTGCCCAGGGCAATCAGGCAGGAGAAGGAAATGAAGGGTATTCAATTAGGAAAAGAGGAAGTCAAATTGTCCCTGTTTGCAGATGACATGATTGGATATCTAGAAAACCCCATCGTCTCAGCCCAAAATCTCCTTAAGCTGATAAGCAACTTCAGCAATGTCTCAGGATACAAAATTAATGTGCAAAAATCACAAGCATTCTTATACACCAATAACAGACAAACAGAGAGCCAAATCATGAGTGAACTCCCATTCACAATTGCTTCAAAGAGAATAAAATACCTAGGAATCCAACTTACAAGGGATGTGAAGGACTTCTTCAAGGAGAACTACAAACCACTGCTCAATGAAATAAAAGAGGATACAAAGAAATGGAAGAACATTCCATGCTCATGGGTAGGAAGAATCAATATCGTGAAAATGGCCATACTGCCCAAGGTAATTTATAGATTCAATGCCATCCACATCAAGCTACCAATGACTTTCTTCACAGAATTGAATCTAGAATCTTAAAAAGCAGTCTTTAATATTCTGCCAGTCTTTGCACATAGACTTGTACATGCTTCTTTTAGCCTGAAAAGCATACTATCATTGAAATATATTTTATACATGATTCCCATATAATTGGGTCCATACTCAATTATGACTCAATTATGTCCAGACCCTTCATGAAGAAAAACAAAAAAAAGGTTTATACTAGCTCAGCAACCCCAGCATTGGGAAGTATTGTAGAGATTTAATAAATACACAGAATCAATCTTAAAGCTTTTCCTGCTTTTTGAGCATAGTAAAATATCATCATTGGAACACAGTAAAAGATCATTGTATAAGGAGAGAATCATAAGTAAATGTCAAATCCTTAAATTCCCAATCAGGAATTTCAGATAAATAAGGGAAGGTGTCAGTAAATCCCTGGAGCATAACAGTCCAGCTATATCATTGGTTTTCTCATAAGAAGTCAAATAAATATAGACTATCTGAATCCAGTGGGATGCTAAAAAGGCAGAACATAACTTTGCTACAATGAAGTAGGTGGCTTCTTGCAGTATTTAGGACAAAATATTTAGATTTAGGACTGACCACTGGGAAACAAAGAATCACAATCTTATTTTTAGACTTAAGGTCTTACACAAATCAATATCCACTCCCATGAGTCTTTTTAACAGGCAACATTGGAATATTACCTGGGCTAGTGTGAGAAGTAACTAGTCAGCATTTCATAGAATCTTCCACAAAAGGGGCTCAATCCTTCTTTAGTTTTAGGTTTAGAAGGTATCAAACAACTTTAGGGAAGAATTTCAAGAAGTCCTTTTCTACATTAGAGGTTTAATCCCTAGAATTCTTCTCACATCTGTAGAACTGCTGGCCCACAAAGAATAAGGAACCTCACAAAAATCCTCAAACCTAGATTTGGTCAAGCTTATAAGGATAGTCAACTTGATATCTAACTGCACCATTAAAGAATCATGCATGGAAGAATAATCAGGTATTTTGAGAAACAGTTCACCTGAGGAGCATTTGATTTGGCAATACATTTACATAAAAGATCTCTTTCAATAATTGGTGTCAGGGAGAAGAAATACATGTTGACTAGTGAGGAGGGTGAGAGTTACAGTCACAGGTTGGGGTATTGGGAATAGTTTGAGGATTGTTTGAAATTCCTGTCACCAGAATAGTTTTATGACTCCAAGGGAAATGAGTTGCAATTGTAGTGGGATTTATAGTTGACAGAGTAGTGCCCATATCTACCAGAAAAATTTGTTTCAGTTTTTCTATTATCAAAGATAGTTCTCCTTATGATTTAAGGGAATCCCCCTCAGAGCAGCTTCATATAATAATTCTTTAGAAAAAAGAGGGTTGGTAGTTCATTTCTCTTTTTAGTTAAGATGGGACAGTTATTTTTTCCAGTGTCCCATTTATTTATAGTATCAGCGAGTGTCTTTGTTAAAGGGAAAATGTTTATTGTCCCTTGTGGAAGAGAAATATCTATTTAAATGCTTTACTTATAATTGTATAAGATTAGTTTGGGGTTTTACTTTCTCATTTGATATCTAAAGCCATTTAAAAATGTTTAGCCAAATGCTGAAGTTCAATTAGTGACATGGTTTGCCAGGCAATTTTTTAATGTACCATATCTGCAATTTCTGGCTTTAATCTATCAAAGGAAGTGGAAAGGGTATTAGAAATGTCAACATTGGGGGTGAACCCTGAACATTTTTTAAAGAATGCTTATTAGTCTGTCTTTGAGTATCTTACGGATCTATTCTGTCAAGGTCTGGTTTATTTTAGTGGGAAAGAGTTATCGTATAGTTTTCAAAAGATTATGGCCTATTTGCTGTGCTTAAGGTGTCCTGATTGTTTTTGAAGTCACTTTCTAGGTCTTTCCAATTGGCCTTTTCTAACTAAGGTTTTGTATTTCCTGGCCCCACCAAAAGGTGAATTTGTTGGTAGAGGTCAATGAGGCCTCTGTTGTATGTGCCCACAATAAGTTTGAATACTTTATTGAATTTTCCCTTTTTATTTTGGAATTAGGGATGTATGTAACTATTGCAGTGAGAACTGAATGTGACCCAGGCTTAAAATCTGCATCCCACTCACTGCCAGGATCTTTCTTCTGTTGAGGATGCAATTTTAAGGGAATTTGAGGAAGAGGTAGTGCAACTTTTTTAGAAAGAGAAGGAGGCAAAAGGAAGAACTCCATGAAAGTTAAACAAGATTCTGATGGTGAAGGCAAAGGAGGTAGGGGGAGAATGGGACACAGATAGGAAGAATTTAAATGGGATTTTAGTTGATCCACAAGGCAAATGGTCTTAGGTTGCTTATATTTTGCATTAGTTTTAGCTAGATGATCTTTTAGAAAGGCAATTTTTAGTGCAAATTTTATTCAAATGCCTCTTCATACCAATGAAAGAAAGCAAACCATTGGACAGTCAGCATTTCAATTCTCTTTTGTTCAAAGGCACCTCTCAAATGAACAAGTTTGTCTATATCAAAAGATTCCCAAGCATCCACTGTAATTTCAAACTGAAATTGTGCCAATTAAAAAGGTGTACACAGGAGTTCGTGTTGTAGCAAGAAAAAATAAAGGAAACTGTCCATTCTGGAGGAGATACAGTTTTAGATTGAAAAGATCCTATGAGAACCTCAATATGCCTGTAAGAATGGTGGTCATGTGTCCTTGTATATCTAGACCTTAGTCAAAGATCATTACTCATCAGGGATGAGACAAACCTTCTGATTTCATGCAGATGCAACTCAAATAAAAGCAGTTCACAAAGACAAAAACAAGGGAAAAGTCCTTATAAGGTTTGAAATGTTGATTATAGCAAGGTTTGTCCAAAAAATACCAGTCTAAAAAGAAATCTGAACTTCTCATCCCCCAAGCCTAGTTTGAGGATAAACTTATCAGGTCTCTTCCCATTATCTCCCCAAAAATGGTTCTTCTTGTAGAAAAACAAGATTCAAGACAATAGACAAGCAGACAAACAAGACAAGGCATTTGGCAAGCAAGCTGTAGATGCTAGAAAACAATTTCATCAAAGAACACCACAAATCTAATCAGAAAACCAAAATCCCAAAGGGGGGCCTACTTTTAAGAAAACAAAATAAACACAATATTGAAGACCTCCAACAAAATACCAGAGCTCAATTTATTTATTTATTTTTGAGATGGAGTCTCATTCTGTTGCCCAGGCTGGAGTGCAGTGGCCTGATCAGAGCTCAACTTAGTATAAACGTATCTTATAATCAAAAGTAGGTGGCACATTGAGCACATAAAGAAATAAGGGGTCTCAAATGTCATGGAATTAAGCATTCTAGTCCAATGCAGTGAGGGTCTCAGCTGAATCGTTGTGAACCTCTAATTCTGTCAATGCCACCCAGCCAATTACACATTGGTAGCTGAAAACGTTTGGTTTATTATTCATTGCAAGGAAGGAGAACACACATCATAGGGAATCATGGAATGTCTCAACAAGTGGGTGTTAGAATTATCTTACAGGATTTGGGCTTTGGTTGGATGATTTGGGGAAAGGGTCTAAGGAAGAGTGGGTTCATTCTAGATTGGATGTTGTCATAAAGTAGGGGCAATTCTATTACTTACTATCTCAACAAATCTTATCTAGATACTAGAATGGAAGTAAAGTTTTAATTAATTAAGAAGTAGCAGCCAGTTATTTTGGCCAAGGGACAAAGATGTTCAGTATTTTGCAGGTGGCACAGGGAACTTGCTTTTCTCTATGCTTAGAAAAAAATTATGAAGTGACCTTTCTTTGTCTCATTTTTATCTTGGTCTCAGAATAAACTTATCCAAGGTGCTCTGAGGGTAACTACAACAACAGCAAAACCCAAACCCAGTTTAAGTCCTAACTAGACTGACTAAAGGCCTAGAGGAAAAGTAGGTATGCTCATTTCCAGGCATAAAAAATGTTCACATCAACCTCTATTATCCTATACATGATGTCTAGCTTTCAACAGAAATGTATGAGTCATACAAAGAAGCAAGAAAAAAAATACTGGCAAGAGATAAAGCAAGAATCAGTAGCAGACTCAGATATGGCACAGATGTTGAAACTATCAAATAGGAAATATAGGTAATTATAATAAATATATTAAAGGGTTCATTGGTAAATGTGAACAATATGCATGATCCCATAGGGGATTTCAGCAGAAAAGATAAAGCTATTAGAAAGAACCAAGTGGAAATGCTAGGAATGAAAAACATGCTAACAGAGATAAATAATGCTTTTGACAAGCTCACCTGAAAACACAATATAGCCAGGGAAAGAATCAGTGAACTTGAAGACAAATTAATAGAAATTAACCAACTTAAACACAAAGAAAGGAGTGGGTGGAAAAAAAAATCCAAGAATCAAAAAACAATATCAAACGACGTGTGCGTGTGTGCATTAGAATTCCAAAAGGGAGAGAATAAGGCAGAAAATAATATTTGAAAGACAATTGGTGAAAATTTTCCAAAATTAATAAGATACCAAACCACAAATCCAATAATGTCAGAGAATACAAAGAACAGTAAATACTAAAATAAAATAAAACAAACAAAAATCACCTATACATATCAAACTGCTAAAAATCAAACAGAGAACAATCTTTAAGGCAGCCAGAAAATGTGTACATTTTACATACAGAGGAAAAAAAGAATTACATCAAGTTTCTCATTAGAAACTCTGCAAGTCAGAGGACAATTGAAGGATATTTTTAATGTGCTGAAAGAAAAAAACTACCCAGAATTCCATACTCAGCAAAATAGATCTTTCAAAAATGGGGAAAAAAATGGACAGGGGATCAACTTCAGCATGAAGAGCTCCATGGGACATATTCCCCAGTGAAACTGGTGAAAAAAATTAAAAACAACCATTCAAAGCCCTGAAAATGGTTGTAGAAGAATACAGTAAATGAAGAAAAAACTGCAAGAAACATTTTTTAATTTGGTAAGAAAAGTCAAGTCTGTGGAATTTGAACCAAGACTGCTCCGTCCCTGTCTTTTCTAGCTCAGTAAGATGGAAACTCCACTTCCAACTTATCTTATAAGGCCAGAACTACCCTGATACTAAAACTAGACATACAAATTATAAAAGCATAATAAAACAGGCTAATATTCTTCATAAACAAAGACTCAGATTCTCAACAAAATATGAGCAAATCAAATTTAACAATATAAAAAAGGATAATGCATCATGACCAGTTGGGGTTTATACTTAGAATGACAGAATCATTCATCGTTTGAAATTCAAACAATGTTATTCACCATATCAACAGACTAATGATAAAAAAAAAATGCTCATCTCAGTAGATGTATGTGGTAGGCAGAGGATGGCTCCAAAGACTTCTGGAACCTCCACCACAAGTGTACAAGTTGGTAAATTCCCCAAAATAGTGAATTTGATGGCTTTTACTCCCATGCTTAGGTTATGTTATATGGCACGGTTGACTAATAAAAGAGTATTCAAGTGGGCCTGATCTAATCACAAGAGTCCTTTAAAAGCAGAGCATTTTCTCTGGCTGGTCAAAGAAATCAGAGATTCAAAGCATAAGAGGATTTGACACTTTATTGCTGGCCTGAAGATAGACACAGGCACATGGAAAGGATGTGAGAGTGGCCTCTAGGAGCTGAGAGCAACCCCTAGCCACCAGATAGCAAGAAAATAGGGATCTCAGTCCTACCACCACAAGGAACTGAAATCTGCCGCAACAAGAAAGAGCTTGGAAGTGAACTTTCCCCCAGAACTTTCAGATGAAAAGTGAGCTGGCTAACAATTTGATTGCAGTCTTGTAAGATTCTGAGCAGAGAACCCAGCGGCAATGTGGCAGACTTCTGACCTACAGAATGGCTAACTAATAAATAGGTGTTGTTTTATGATGCTAAGACTGTGGTAATTTATTATGCAGCAATCAAAAACTAATATAATATAGAAATATTATTCTTCAAAATTTGACCAGTCATGATTTCCAAAAAAAGAAAAAAACCCTTCAGCAAATAGGAATAGAGGAAAACTACCTCAATTTGATGAAGATCAACTACCAAAAAACACCCATTAGAGCTAACATCATACTTGATGGTGAAAGAATACTTCTTCCATAGATTTGGACAAATCCTTAACTCAAAAAATAAATTTCAAAAATATATTCTAAGGAAATAACAAAGCAAGGATGCCCATTCTCATCACTCCTATTTAACATTGTACTTGCTAGTGCAATAAGGAAAGAAAAGGAAATGAAAAGCATACAGATGAAAAGGAAAAATAAAATTGCCACTGTTTGCCAATGATGTAATTGTCTACATATAAAATCCAAAAGACACGACTAAAGAAAAACCCCTAAAACTCCTAAAACAAATAAATGAGTTTGGCATAGTCACTAGATACAAACTCAATCTACAAAAACCAGTCGTATTTTGATTTGCTAACAAGGAAAAATGGAAATATATTTAAAAAATTGAAACCTTAAATTACTATTTAGGATGCCTGGTGTAAAAAAAGGAAAATAAGAGAAATGCAGAATGTTGGTGTAAAATAAATAAATAATAAAATTTTAAAAAAAGGATGTCACCAAGAAGGTGAAGTAGGAGATACCAGTTTTCATTCCACCACACACACAAAAAAAACATCAAATATACACAGCTACCCATAAACAGAAATACACCTGAGAGGATTCAAGGGCCCATTTAAGTATCTTCAGGACAACAGTGGAGCAAAATAAAACAGAGAATACACACACACACACACACACACACACACACACACACACACACACACAGGATAGCAGGTGAGATCAGCATATCCGAAATGAAAGGAGTTGGCTAGGAACAAAGATAAAAGACAGAGGCTATTGGGATCAGCCACACAGCAGGAACCATTATGGTTCCCCAGTGGCCTGCTCCACAGAGAACACCAACATCTTTGGTCAGTTAGGTAATCGATAGCCATTCCATTGGGAAACCCAGAAAGGAAGAAATAGCTGCACACTCCTGCTCCTCAAGAAGCAGTTGCCATTGTGCCACTCAAGGGATGGAGCTGCCACCTCTCCCAACCCCATGCAGGACCCTAATCCCTGAGCCATACACACTCTGCAAGTACCCACACTCCAGACACCATCTCTGTGGCTGCACTGTACCTGCCATACCTTGGACATTGGAGCCATTGCCATAAAAAGCTACTTCACACCCCAGGCCCCAGATTGAAAGTTTCTCTGCATGTGACTGCACTGTAGATACCAGTTCAGTTGCCATTAAGAGCCTGCACATTGGACCCAGGCTGCAAGGCTATGTTGCATGCAACCCCAAGTCACAAATCAGAGCCAAAAGTATAGCAAACTAGCTCACACCCTAGGTTCTAGAGCTAAGGACTCCCTGTGCCTCACTCCAGGTGCCACCTCAGCCACCATAGAGAGCAAGACTTCACCCTGACCCTGAAGTCACTGTAGTTCTATGCATGCCCATGCTCTGGTTCCCAGCTCCCTGACTGCTTTATAAGCACTTACATATAGCATAACATTACCAACTCACCAAGGGTATTTGCACCCTAGGCACCACTGACATTGCCACCATGACCCCAGAGCCATAGTCCCTTCCATATGTGCTTGTGCTTCAGACCTAGGCTCCATGGCCACTCTACAAGCACTACTCATCAGATACCAGTGCTTCCACTACTAGGAGCAAGCCCACAGGCTGGATCCAGTGTCAGTGAGTAACTCACTCAGCCACAACCTCACAGTAAGAGCAAGAGATCAAGAAGACCCTAGAACTTATTGTCACTGAAGTTCTCTCAACAGTCCTCACTGCCACTGTAAACATCCAGAGGTTGATCAATGAAGACCCTGCACTGTACCTGCCATGCCTCAGACACTGGAGCCATTGCCATATGAGCTTTGTCAACACCAGCCTCAGCTTACAGAGTTGCACAAAGACTGCATAGGGGTACATCTTCACTAATACCAGAACTACTATACCTCACCCAACAAGTGGCTTCATACACCCCACCATAGGAGAAGATCTTTCTACAGTGAAACTAGACCATAATGTCTAGAAGAGGTGACTGCTCCACCAAATGCACAAAAATCAGTGTAAGCTGACAAGAAACATAAAAAATCAAGGAGACATATAACCACCAAAAGAACACAATAATTCCAAGTGGCTGCCCATAAAGAAATGGAGATCTATATGCTGCCTGAAAAAAAAAATTGAAAATAATTGTTTTAAGGAAGCACAGCAACTTAAGGAAAATATAGGGGGAAGAAATTCAATGAAACCAGGAAAACAATAAATTAAAAAACTAGAAATTTAACAGAAAGATTTAATCAGTTAATCATCCCAGATTTTTTAAAAAACACAGAAATTCTACAGTTGAAGAATACAATGAATAAAATAAAAACGACAATAGAGAATATCAACAGCAAAACCCATCAAGCAGAAAAAAGAATCTGTGAACTCAAAGACAGGTTATTTGAAATTACCCAGTCATAGAGAAAAATAAAAAAATGAAAACAAATAAAGAAAGCCTGTGGGATTTATGGGGCAGCATCAATAGAACTAATTTTAAAATTATGGACATTAAAAAGAAGGAGAAGAGAAAGAGGGAGGGATAGAAAATTTATTTTAAGAAACAATAGTGGAAAAATTCTCAATTAGGGGAAAGATACAAATATTCAGGTACAGAAAGCTCAAAAGTCTGCAATCAGATTCAATCCAAATAAGACTGCACAAAGACATATACTTGAACAGTCAAAAATCGAAGACAGAGCATCCTGAAATCAGCTAAAGAAAAGGATATCACATATAAGAGAATTTCAGTTGCACTATCAGTATATTTCTCTGAAGAAAGCTGACAGGCCAAGAGAGAATGGAATGATATATTCAAAGTGCCGAAGTAAGAAAAAAAAAAAACCTGCCAATTGGCCAGGCACAGTGGTTCATGCCTGTAATGCTAGCACTTTGGGAGGTGAAGGAGGGAGGATTACTTAAGGCCAGAAGTCTGACACCAGCCTTGTCAACATAGCTCCCTATGACCCTATCTCCACAAAAAATAAAAATAAAAAAATAAAAATAAAGCAAAAGTAAAAAAACCTGCCAATAAAAAATACTGTACTCAGGCTAGATATGGTGGCTTACACCTGTAATCCCAGCACATTGGGAGGCTGAGGCAGATTAAGATTATTTTAGGTCAGGAGTTTGACACCAGCCTGGCCAACATGGTGAAACTCTGTCTCTACTAAAAATACAAAAATTAGCTGGGAATGGTGGTGCACGCCTGTAGTTCCAGCTACTCGGGGTGCTGAAACAGGAGAATTGCTTGAACCTGGGAAGTGGAGGTTGCAGTGAGCCAAGATAGCACCACTGCACTCCAGCCTGGGTGACAGAGTGAGACTGTCTCAAAAAATAAAATAATCATAATAATAAAATAAATACTGTACTCAGTAAAGTTGTTCTTCAAAACATAAGGTATACTTTCCCAAACAAACAAAAGCTGAAGGAGTTCATCACCACCAAGCTTGTCTTACTAGAAATGCTAAAGGGAGTTCTTCAAGCTAAAAAGAATGGATGCTAATTAGCAACATGAAAACATATGAAAATATAAAACTCACTAGTAAAAGTAAGTACAGTAAAATTTAGACCACTCTAATATTATAATGGTGGTGAGTAAATTACTTCTCTAGCATAAAGTTTAAAAGACAAAAGTGTTAAAAATAATAATAGCACAATAATATGTTAAGGGACACACAATGTAAAAGTATGTAAATCATGACATCAAAAATATAAGTTGTGAGGGTATGGAGTAAAAGTGTAGAGCTTTCACATGCAATTGAACTGAAGTTTTTATCAGCTGAAAATAGCCTGTTATAATTATGTTTTATGCAAACTTCATGGTAATCACAAAGCAAAAACCTATAGTAGATACACAAAAGATAAAAGTAAAGAATCTACATATTCAATTAAGCAAAAAGAATGCAGGAAAGGAAAACAGAAACAAACAAACAAAAAAGTAAAGAATCAAAGCAAACTAGAAGAGAAAATCAACTAATCACAAAAGAAGAACGCAAGAGAGGATGAAAGGAACAAAGGAAATACAAAACAAAGAGAAAACTACAAAATGTCAATAGTAAGTCCTTACCTGTCAATTATTATCATGTATATAAATGGGTTAAGTGCTCCAATCAAAACATATACAGAGGCTGAAAATTTTTAAGAAATACAACATCCCACTACATGTGCCTCCAACAGACTCACTTCAGCTTCAAAAATAGACAAGACTGAAAGTGAAGGGATGGAAAAAGTTATTCTGTGCAAATGGAGACCAAAAGACAACAGGGGTAGCTACACTTATATCAGATAAAATAAACTTTAAGTAAAAAACTGTAAAAAGGGACAAATAAGGTCGTTATATAATGATAAAGAGGGGTCAATTCATCAAGAAGCTATAACAATTTTAAATACATATACACCCAACATCAGAGCACATAAATATATAAAGCAAATATTAATAGATCTAAAGGGAAAGATAGACTGCAACACTATAATAGTAGGGGTAATATCACAAAGAAGATGAGAAGAAAATACTAGAGGACTTCAATTCCTCACTTTAAACAATGGACATATTATCAAGACAGAAAACCAATAAGGAAACATTGGACTTGATCTAAACATTAGACGAAATGGACCTAACAGACATATACAGAACATTCCATCTAACATTAATAGACACACATTCCTCTCAAGGACAAACAGAACATTCCCGGATAAATCACAAGTTAGGCCAAAAAAGTCTTAACAAATTTAAGAATATTGAAACCATATCCAGTAACTTTTCTATCCACAACAGAAATCAATATGAAACTAGAAACTATAAATCAATAATGATAATAATTGTGGAAAATGCACAGGTATATGGAAATTAAACAACATACTCTAGAACAACCAACATGTCAAAGAGAAATTAAAGTGAAATTTTAAAATATCTTGACAAGTGAAAATGTACATACAACATACCAAAACAAATGGAATGCAGCAAAAGTAATTCTAAGAAGGAATTTTATAGCAATAAATGTCTACATTAAAAAAGAAGAAAGAACCCAAATAAATAGCCTAAAATTACATCTCAAGGAACTAGAAAAAGAAGAACAAACTAAGCCAAAATTAGTAGAAGAAAGGAAATAATAAAGATCAGGGAAGAAATAAATGAAATAGAGGCTAAGAAAACAATAAAAAAGATCAACAAAACTAAAAGTTGGTTTTTTGAAAAAGATAAACAAAATTGACAAACCTTTGGTGAGACTAAGGAAAACAGAAAGAAAAGTTAAATAAATAAAATCAGAAATGAAAGAGACAATATTACAACTGAAACCACAGAAATACAAAGGATTATAAGAGACTATTATAAATAATTATATGACAGTACATTGGAAAACTTAAAAGAAATTGATAAATTCCTAAGTGAATACAATCTATCAAGACAGAATCAAGAAGAAATAAAATATCTGAATACACCAATAATAAGGCAATTGAATCAGTAATAAAAAATCTCCAATCAAAGAAGAGCCCACAACCTGGTGACTCCACAGCTGAATTCTAACAAACATGTGAAGAATAATTCCTCCCACTTCCAAAAAATTGAAGAGGAGGGCAAACTTCCAAAATCATTTTGCAAAGTCAGCATTACTCTGATACCAAGACCAGGCAAGGACACCACAAAAAAATTACAGATTAATATCCCTGATGAACATAGATGGAAAAATTCTTAAGAAAATATGAGAAACAAAATTGAACAGCACATTAACAAAATCATTCACTATGATCAAATGGGATTTATCCTAAGAATGCAAAGATGGTTCAGCATATGCAAATCACTAAATGTGATATACCACATTAATAGAATGAAAGACAAAAACCATATGATCATCTCAACAGATGCAGAAAAAGCATTTTACAAAATTCAGCATCCTTTCATGATTAAAACTCTCAATAAATTAGGTATGGAAAGAATGAACCTCAACACAATAAAGGTCACATAGGACAAGTCCACAGCTAAGATCATATTCAATAGTGAAAAGTGGAGAGCTTTGCCTCTAAAATCAGGAACAAAATAAGGATGCCCACCCTCACCACTTCTATTCAACATAGTACCAGAAGTCCTAGTCATAGCAATTAGACTAGAGTAAGAAATAAAAGGTATCCAAGTTGGAAAGGAAGAAGTTAAATTGTCCCTGGTGGCAGACAACATGATCTTATATATAGAATACTCTAAAGTATTCACAAAAATTCTTAGAACAAATAAGTAAATTCAGTAAAGTTGCAGGACACAAAATCAACATACAAAAATCAGTAGCACTTCTATATACTAACAACAAACTCTCTGAAAAACAAATTTTTAAAAATCCCATGTATGATACCATCAAAAAATAATTTATACCTAAAACACTTAGTTATAAACTTAATCAAGAAAGTGAAATATCTGTACACTTGAAAACTTTACAGCATTGATTTAAAAAATGAAGAAAAACAGATAAAACAGTAGCCTGTGTTCATGGACTGTAAGAATTAATATTGTGTAAATGTCTACATTATCCAAACTGACCTACAGATTCAATGCAAGCCCTATCAAAGTTCCAATGACAGTTTTAATACAAATAGGAAAAACGACAGTAAAATTCATATGGAACCACAAAAGACCTAAAATATCCAAAGAATTATTGAACAAAATGAACAAAGTTAGAGACATCATACTACCTGATCTCAAAATCTACTACAAATATATAGTAATCAAAACAGCATGTTACTGGCATAGAAACAGAAACATAGACCAAGGGAAAGAATAGATAGCCCAAAAATAAACCATGCTTTTATGGTGCTATGGTTTGACTATGGTGTGTCCCCACCAAAATTCATGTAAAGGCTAGGTCCCCAATATAACGGTGTTGAGAGATAGTGGGACCTTTAAGAGGCATTTGAGTTGTGAGGGATCTGCCCTCACGTAGGGATTAATATAGTATCTAGGCAGTGAGTGAGTTTTCACTCTTGAGTGACTAGATCTGTTACCATGAGAGAGGATTGTTATAAAACGAGGTTGCCTCTCATGTTTGGTTTCATTTTGCACATGCCCACTTCCCCTTCTGCTACTCCACCATGTTGTGATGCAGTATAGGACACTCACCAGAAGTTGAGCAGATGCCAGAACCATGCTCTTGGACTTTTTAATCACCAGAATTCTCTTCAATAAGTAGTGTTGACAAAACTGGATATCCACTTTCAGAAGAAAAAAATTAGATCCTTGTCTCCCACTATATACACAATCAATCAAAATTGATTAATGACTTAAATGTTAGACATGAAACTATAAAACTACTAGAAAATACAAAGAAAAAGCTTCATGACATTGGTCTGGGCAATGATGTTTTAGATATGACCACAAAGCACAGACAACAAAAGTGAAAATAGACAAATGGGATTATGTCAAACTAGAAACCTTCTGCACAACCAAGGAAACAATCAAAAGATGAAGAGACTTGCTAGTGGTCTATCAATTTTGTTGATCTTTTCAAAAAACCAGCTCCTGGACTCGTTGATTTTTTGAAGGGTTTTTTATGTCTCTATCTCCTTCAGTTCTGCTCTGATTTTAGTTATTTCTTGCCTTCTGCTAGCTTTTGAATGTGTTTACTCTTGCTTCTCTAGTTCTTTTAATTGTGATGTTAGGGTGTCAATTTTAGATATTTCCTGCTTTCCCTTGTGGGCATTTAGTGCTATAAATTTCCCTCTACACACTGCTTTAAATGTGTCCCAGAGATTCCGGTATGTTGTGTCTTTGTTCCCACTGGTTTCAAAGAACATCTTTATTTCTGCCTTCATTTCATTATGTACCCGGTAATCATTCAGGAGCAGGTTGTTCAGTTTCCATGTAGGTGAGTGGGTTTTAATGAGTTTCTTAATCCTGAGTTCTAGTTTGATTGCACTGTGGTCTGAGAGACAGTTTGTTATAATTTCTGTTACTTTACATTCACTGAGGAGTGCTTTACTTCCAACTCTGTGGTCAATTTTGGAATAAGTGCGGTGTGGTGCTAAGAAGAATGTATACTCTGTTGATTTGGGGTGGAGAGTTCTGTAGATGTCTATTAGGTCCGCTTGGTGCAGAGCTGAGTTCAATTCCTGGATATCCTTGTTAACTTTCTGTCTTGTTCATCGGTCTAATGTTGACAGTGGGGTGTTAAAGTCTCCCATTATTATTGTGTGGGAGCCTAAGTCTCCTTGTAGGTCTCTAAGGACTTGCATTATGAATCTGGGTGCTCCTGTATTGGGTGCATATATACTTAAGATAGTTAGCTCTTCTTGTTGAATTGATCCCTTTACCATTATGTAATGGCCTTCTTTGTCTCTTTTGATCTTTGTTGGTTTAAAGTCTGTTTGATCAGAGACTAGGATTGCAACCCCCACCTTTTTTTGTTTTCCGTTTGCTTGGTAGATCTTCCTCCATCCCTTTATTTTGAGCCTACGTGTGTCTCTGCAGGTGAGATGGGTTTCCTGAATACAGCACACTGATGGGTCTTGACTCTTTATCCAATTTGCCAGTCTGTGTCTTTTAATTGGAGCATTTAGCCCATTTATGTTGAAGGTTAATATTGTTACGCATGAATTTGATCCTTTCATTATGATGTTAGCTGGTTATTTTGCACGTTAGTTGATGCAGTTTCTTCCTAGCCTTGATGGTCTTTACAATTTGGCATGTTTTTGCAGTGGCTGGTACCGGTTGTTCCTTTCCATGTTTAGTGCTTCCTTCAGGAGCTCTTTTAGGGCAGGCCTGGTGGTGACAAAATCTCTCAGCATTTGTTTGTCTGTAAAGGATTTTATTTCTCCTTCACTTATGAAGCTTAGTTTGGCTGGATATGAAATTCTGGGTTGAAAATTCTTTCTTTAAGAATGTTGAATATTGGCCCCCACTCTCTTCTGGCTTGTAGAGTTTCTGCTGAGAGATCAGCTGTTAGTCTGATGGGCTTCCCTTTGTGGGTAACCCAACCTTTCTCTCTAGCTGCCCTTAACATTTTTTCCTTCATTTCAACTTTGGTGAATCTGACAATTATGTTTCTTGGAGTTGCTCTTCTCGAGGAGTATCTTTGTGGCGTTCTCTGTATTTCCTGAATGTTGGCCTGCCTTGCTAGATTGGGGAAGTTCTCCTGGATAATATCCTGCAGAGTGTTTTCCAACTTGGTTCCATTCTCCCTGTCACTTTCAGGTACACCAATCAGACGTAGATTTGGTCTTTTCACATAGTCCCATATTTCTTTGAGGCTTTGTTCATCTCTGTTTTTTCTTTTTTCTCTAAACTTCTCTTCTTGTTTCATTTCATTCATTTTGTCTTCCATCACTGATACCCTTTCTTCCAGTTGATCGTATTGGCTACTGAGGCTTGTGCATTTGTGACTTGGTTCTCATGCTGTGGTTTTCAGCTCTATCAGGTCCTTTAAGGACTTCTCTGCAGTGATTATTCTAGTTAGCCATTTGTCTAATTTTTTTTAAGGTTTTTAACTTCTTTGCCATGGGTTTGACTACTAAAGAAGAAAAGATAGTAGAATCAAATAGGTGCAATAAAAAATGATAAAGGGGATATCACCACCGATCCCACAGAAATACAAACTACCATCAGAGAATACTATAAACACCTCTATGCAAATAAACTAGAAAATCTAGAAGAAATGGATAAATTCCTCGACACATACACCCTCCAAAGACTAAACGAGGAAAAAGTCAAATCCCTGACTAGACCAATAAAAAATTCTGAAATTGAGGCAGCAATTAACAGCCTACTAACACAAAAGGTCCAGGAACAGACAAATTCACAGTCAAATTCTACCAGAGGTACAAAGAGGAGCTGGTACCATTCCTTCTGAAACTATTCCAAACAGTAGAAAAAGAGGGAATCCTCACTAACTCATTTTATGAGGCCAGCATCATCCCACTACCAAAACCTGGCAGAGACACAACAAAAAAGAGAATTTTTGACCAATATCCCTGATGAACATCACTGCAAAAATCCTACATAAAATACTGGCAAAGCGAATCCAGCAGCACATCAAAAAGCTTATCCACCATGATCAAGTGGGCTTCATCCCTGGGATGCAAGGCTGGTTCAACATACACATATCAATAAACATAATCCACCATGTAAAAAGAACCAAGGACAAAAACCATATGATTATCTCAATAGATGCAGAAAAGGCCTTTGACAAAATTCAACAGCCCTTCATGCTAAAAACTCAATAAATTAGATATTGATGTGATGTATTTCAAAATAATAGGAGCTATCTATGACAAACCCACAGCCAATATCATACTGGATGCACAAAAACTGGAAGCATTTCCTTTGAAAACTGCCACAACACAGGGATGCTCTCTCTGACCACTCCTATTCAACATAGTGTTGGAAGTTCTGCCCAGGGCAATCAGGCAGGAGAAGGAAATAAAGGGTATTCACTTAGGAAAAGAGGAAGTCAAATTGTCCCTGTTTGCAGATGACATGATTGGATATGTAGAAAACCCCATCATCTCAGCCCAAAATCTCCTTAAGCTGACAGGCAACTTCAGCAAAGTCTCAGGATACAAAATCAATGTGCAATAATCACAAGCATTCTTCTACACCAATAACAGACAAACAGAGAGCCAAATCATGAGTGAAATCCCATTCACAATTGCTTCAAAGAGAATAGAATACCTAGGAATCCAACTTACAAGGGATGTGAAGGACCTCTTCAAAGAGAACTACAAACCACTGCTCAATGAAATAAAAGAGGATACAAACAAATGGAAGAACATTCCATGCTCATGGGAAGTAAGAATCAATATCATGAAAATGGCAACACCGTCCAAGGTGTTTTATAGATTCAATGCCATCCCCATCAATCTACCAATGACTTTCTTCACAGAATTGGAAAAAACTACTTTAAAATTCATATGGAACCAAAAAAGAGCCCGCATGGCCAAGTCAATCCTAAGCCGAAAGGACAAAGCTGGAGGCATCACGCTACCTGACTTCAAACTATACTACAAGGCTACAGTAACCAAAACAGCATGGTACTGGTACCAAAACAGAGATATAGACCAATGGAACAGAACAGAGCCCTCAGAAATAATGCCACATATCTACAACCATGTGATCTTTGACAAACCTGAGAAAAACAAGAAATGAGGAAAGGATTCCCTATTTAATAAATGGTGCTGGGAAAACTGGCTGGCCATATGTAGAAGGCTGAAACTGGATCACTTCCTTATACCTTATACAAAAATTAATTCAAGATGGATTAAAGATTTACACGTCAGACCTAAAACCATAAAAACCCTAGAAGAAAACCTAGGCAATACCATTCGGGACATAGGCACGGGCAAGGACTTCATGTCTAAAACACCAAAAGCAATGGCAACAAAAGCCAAAATTGACAAATGAGATCTAATTAAACTAAAGAGCTTCTGCACAGCAAAAGAAACTACCATCAGCGTGAACAGGCAACCTACAGAATGTGAGAAAATTTTCGCAACCTACTCATCTGACAAAGAGCTAATATCCAGAATCTACAATGAACTCCAACAAATTTACAAGAAAAAAACAAACAACCCCATCAAAAAGTGGGCAAAGGACATGAACAGACAATTCTCAAAAGAAGATATTTATGCAGCCAAAAGACACATGAAAAAATGCTCATCATCACTGGCCATCAGAGAAATGCAAATAAAAACCACAATGAGTTACCATCTCACACCAGTTAGAATGGTGATCATTAAAAAGTGAGGAAACAACAGGTGTTGGAGAGGATGTGGATAAGTAGGAACACTTTTACACTGTTGGTGGGACTGGAAACTAGTTCAACCATTGCAGAAGTCAGTGTGGCAATTCCTCAGGGATCTTGAAATAGAAATACCATTTGACCCAGCAATCCCATTACTGGGTATATACCCAAAAG
This sequence comes from Pongo pygmaeus, assembly GCF_028885625.2. NCBI lineage: Eukaryota > Metazoa > Chordata > Mammalia > Primates > Hominidae > Pongo > Pongo pygmaeus. Next base: position 55,458,747 of record NC_072396.2, on the reverse strand, counting down.
ATTATAAATCATGCTGCTATAAGGACACATGCACACATATGTTTATTGCAGCACTATTCACAATAGGAAAGACTGGGAACCAAGCCAAATGTCCAACAATGATAGAGTGCATGAAGAAAATCTGGCACAGGGGGTGGAGCCAAGATGGCCGAATAGGAACAGCTCCAGTCTACAGCTCCCAGCATTAGCGACACAGAATATGGGTGATTTCTGCATTTCCAACTGAGGTACCAGGTTCATCTCACTGGGGAGTGCCGGACAGTGGGTGCAGGACAGTGGGTGCAGCGTACCGTGCATGAACCGAAGCAGGGCCAGGCAACGCCTCACCTGGGAAGCACAAGGGGTCAGGGAATTCCCTTTCCTAGTCAAAGAAAGGGGTGACAGATGACACCTCAAAAATCAGGTCATTCCCACTCTAATACTGCGCTTTTCCAACAGGCTTAACAAATGGCACACCAGGAGATTATATCCCACACATGGCTCAGAGGGTCCTACGCCCATGGAGCCTCACTCATTGCTGCCATAGCAGTCTGAGATCAAACTGCAAGGCAGCAGTGAGGCTGAGGGAGGGGCGCTGGCCATTGCTGAGGCTTGAGTAGGTAAACAAAGCCACTGGGAAGCTCGAACTAGGTGGAGCCTGCCACAGCTCAAGGAGGCCTGCCTGCCTGCCTCTGTAGGCTCCACCTCTGGGGGCAGGGCACAGACAAACAAAAGGCAGCAGTAACCTCTGCAGACTTAAATGTCCCTGTCTGGCAGCTTTGAAGAGAGTAGTGGTTCTCCCAGCACAAAGCTTGAGATGTGAGAACAGCCAGACTGCCTCCTCAAGTGGATCCCTGACCACCAAGTACCCTAACAGGGAGGCACACCAAAGTAGGGGCAGACTGACACCTCACACGGCCAGGTACTCCTCTGAGACAAAACTTCCAGTGGAACGATCACGCAGCAGCAGTTGCGGTTCACCAATATCCGCTGTTCTGCAGCCACCACTGCTGATACCCAGGCAAACAGGGTCTGGAGTGGACCTCCAGCAAACTCCAACAGACCTGCAGCTGAGGGTCCTGACTGTCAGAAGGAAAACTAACAAACAGAAAGGACATCAATACCAAAAACCCATCTGTACATCACCATCATCAAAGACCAAAGGTAGAGAAAACCACAAACATGGAGAAAAAACAGAACAGAAAAAACGGAAACTCTAGAAATCAGAGTGCTTCTCCTCCTCCAAAGGAATGCAGCTCCTCACCAGCAATGGGACAAAGATGGACAGAAAATGACTTTGACAACTTGAGAGAAGAAGGCTTCAGAAGATCAAACTACTCCAAGCTAAAGGAGGAAGTTCGAACTCATGGCAAAGAAGTTAAAAACCTTGAAAAAAAATTAGACAAATGGCTAACTAGAATAACCAATGCAGAGAAGTCCTTAAAGGACCTGCTGGAGCTGAAAACCACAGCACGAGAACCAAGTCACAAATGCACAAGCCTCAGTAGCCGATGCGATGAACTGGAAGAAAGGGTATCAGTGATGGAAGACAAAATGAATGAAATGAAACAAGAAGAGAAGTTTAGAGAAAAAAGAAAAAACAGAAATGAACAAAGCCTCAAAGAAATACGGGACTATGTGAAAAGACCAAATCTACGTCTGATTGGTGTACCTGAAAGTGACAGGGAGAATGGAACCAAGTTGGAAAACACTCTGCAGGATATTATCCAGGAGAACTTCCCCAATCTAGCAAGGCAGGCCAACATTCAAATTCAGGAAATACAGAGAACGCCACAAAGATACTCCTCGAGAACAGCAACTCCAAGAAACATAATTGTCAGATTCATCAAAGTTGAAATGAAGGAAAAAATGTTAAGGGCAGCTAGAGAGAAAGGTTGGGTTACCCACAAAGGGAAGCCCATCAGACTAACAGCTGATCTCTCAGCAGAAACTCTACAAGCCAGAAGAGAGTGGGGGCCAATATTCAACATTCTTAAAGAAAGAATTTTCAACCCAGAATTTCATATCCAGCCAAACTAAGCTTCATAAGTGAAGGAGAAATAAAATCCTTTACAAACAAACAAATGCTGAGAGATTTTGTCACCACCAGGCTTGCCCTAAAAGAGCTCCTGAAGGAAGCACTAAACATGGAAAGGAACAACCAGTACCAGCCACTGCAAAAACATGCCAAATTGTAAAGACCATCAAGGCTAGGAAGAAACTGCATCAACTAACGAGCAAAATAACCAGCTAACATCATAATGAAAGGATCAAATTCATGCATAACAATATTAACCTTAAACTTAAATGGGCTAAATGCTCCAATTAAAAGACACAGACTGGCAAATTGGATAAAGAGTCAAGACCCATCAGTGTGCTGTATTCAGGAAACCCATCTCACCGGCAGAGACACACGTAGGCTCAAAATAAAGGGATGGAGGAAGATCTACCAAGCAAACGGAAAACAAAAAAAGGTGGGGGTTGCAATCCTAGTCTCTGATCAAACAGACTTTAAACCAACAAAGATCAAAAGAGACAAAGAAGGCCATAACATAATGGTAAAGGGATCAATTCAACAGGAAGAGCTAACTATCCTAAATATATATGCACCCAATACAGGAGCACCCAGATTCATAATGCAAGCCCTTAGAGACCTACAAGGAGACTTAGACTCCCACACAATAATAATGGGAGACTTTAACACCCCACTGTCAACATTAGACAGATCAATGAGACAGAAAGTTAACAAGGATATTCAGGAATTAAACTCAGCTCTGCACCAAGCGGACCTAATAGACATCTACAGAACTCTCCATCACATATCAACAGAATATACATTCTTTTCGGCACCTATTCCAAAATCGACCACATAGATCAAAGTAAAGCACTCCTCAGCGAATGCAAAAGAACAGAAATTGTAACAAACTGTCTCTCAGACCACAGTGCAATCAAACTAGAACTCAGGATTAAGAAACTCACTCAAAAACACTCAACTACATGGAAACTGAACAACCTGCTCCTGAATGACTACTGGGTACAAAAAGAAATGAAGGCAGAAGTAACGATGTTCTTTGAAACCAACAAGAACAAAGACACAACATAACGGAATCTCTGGGACACATTCAAAGCAGTGTGTAGAGGGAAATTTATAGCTCTAAATGCCCACAAGAGAAAGCAGGAAAGATCCAAAATTGACACCCTAACATCACAATTAAAAGAACTAGATAAACAAGAGCAAACACATTCAAAAGCTAGCAGAAGGCAAGAAATAACTAAGATCAGAGCAGAACTTAAGGAAACAGAGACACAAAAAGCCCTTCAAAAAATCAATGAATCCAGGAGCTGGTTTTTGAAAAGATCAACAAAATAGATAGACTGCTAGCAAGACTCATAAAGATGAAAAGAGAAAAGAATCAAATAGATGCAATAAAAAATGATAAAGGGGATAGCACCACCAATCCCACAGAAATACAAACTACCATCAGAGAATACTATAAACACCTACACGCAAATAAACTAGAAAATCTAGAAGAAATGGATAAATTCCTCGACATATACACCCTCCCAAGACTAAACCAGGAAGAAGTTGAATCTCTGAATAGACCAATAACAGGCTCTGAAATTGAGGCAATAATTAATAGCTTACCAACCAAAAAAGTCCAGGACCAGATGGATTCACAGCCGAATTCTACCAGAGGTACAAGGAGGAGCTGGTACCATTCCTTCTGAAACTATTCCAATCAATAGAAAAAGAGGGAATCCTCCCTAACTCATTTTATGAGGCCAGCATCATCCTGATACCAAAGCCTGGCAGAGACACAACAAAAAAAGAGAATTTTAGACCAATATCCTTGATGAACATTGATGCAAAAATCCTCAATAAAATACTGGCAAACCGAATCCAGCAGCACATCAAAAAGCTTATCCACCATGATAAAGTGGGCTTCATCCCTGGGATGCAAGGCTGGTTCAACATATGAAAATCAATAAACATAAGCCAGCATATAAACAAAATGAAAGACAAAACCACATGATTACCTCAATAGATGCAGAAAATGCCTTTGACAAAATTCAACAACCCTTCATGCTAAAAACTCTCAATAAATTAGGTATTGATGGGACGTATCTCCAAATAATAAGAGCTATCTATGACAAACCCACAGCCAATATCATACTGAATGGGCAAAAACTAGAAGCATTCCCTTTGAAAACTGGCACAAGACAGGGATGCCCTCTCTCACCTCTCCTGTTCAACACAGTGTTGGAAGTTCTGGCCAGGGCAATCAGGCAAGAAAAGGAAATAAAGGGCATTCAATTAGGAAAAGAGGAAGTCAAATTGTCCCTGTTTGAAGATGACATGATTGGATATGTAGAAAACCCCATCATCTCAGCCCAAAATCTCCTTAAGCTGATAAGCAACTTCAGCAAAGTCTCAGGATACAAAATCAATGTGCAAAAATCACAAGCATTCTTATACACCAATAACAGACAAACAGAGAGCCAAATCATGAGTGAACTCTCATTCACAATTGCTTCAAAGAGAATAGAATACCTACGAATCCAACTTAAAAGGGATGTGAAGGACCTCTTCAAAGAGAACTACAAACCACTGCTCAATGAAATAAAAGAGGATACAAAGAAATGGAAGAACATTCCATGCTCATGGGTAGGAAGAATCAATATCATGAAAATGGCCATACCACCCAAGATAATTTATAGATTCAATGCCATCCCCATCAAGCTACCAATGACTTTCTTCACAGAATTGGAAAAAACTACTTTAAAGTTCATATGGAACCAAAAAAGAGCCCGCATGGCCAAGTCAATCCTAAGTCAAAAGAACAAAGCCAGAGGCATCACGCTACCTGACTTCAAACTATACTACAAGGCTGCAATAATCAAAACAGCATGGTACTGGTACCAAAACAGAGATATAGACCAATGGGACACAACAGAGCCCTGAGAAATAATTCCATGCATCTACAACTATCTGATCTTTGACAAACCTGAGAAAAACAAGCAATGGGGAAAGGATTCCCTATTTAATAAATGGTGCTGGGAAAACTGGCTAGCCATATGTAGAAAACTGAAACTGGATCCCTTCCTTACACCTTATACAAAAATTAATTCAGGATGGATTAAAGACTTAAGCGTTAGACCTAAAACCATAAAAACCCTAGAAGAAAACCTAGGCATTACCATTCAGGACATAGGCATGGGCAAGGTCTTCATGTCTAAAACACCAAAAGCAAATTTACAAGAAAAAAAACAAACAATGCCATCAACAAGTGGGCAAAGGATATGAACATTCACTTTTCAAAAGAAGACATTTATGCAGCCAAAAGACACATGAAAAAATGCTCATCATCACTGGCCATCAGAGAAATGCAAATAAAAACCACAATGATGTACCATCTCACACCAGTTAGAATGGTGATCATTAAAAAGTCAGGAAACAACAGGTGCTGGAGAGGATGTGGAGAAATAGGAACACTTTTACACTGTTGGTGGGACTGGAAACTAGTTCAACCCTTGTGGAAGTCAGTGTGGCGATTCCTCAGGGATCTAGAACTAGAAATGCCATTTGACCCAGCCATCCCGTTACTGGGTATATACCCAAAGGACTATAAATCATGCTGCTATAAAGACAAATGCACACGTATGTTTATTGCAGCACTATTCACAATAGCAAAGAGTTGGAACCAACCCAAATGTCCAACAATGATTGACTGAATTAAGAAAATGTGGCACATATACACCATGGAATACTATGCAGCCATAAAAAATGATGAGTTCATGTCCTTTGTAGGGACATGGATGAAGCTGGAAACCATCATTCTCAGCAAACTATCAAAGGACAAAAAACCAAACACTGCATGTTTTCACTCATAGGTGGGAATTGAACAATAAGAACACATGGACACAGGAAGGGGAACATCACACCCCAGGGACTGTTGTAGGGTGGGGGGAGGGGGGAGGGATAGCATTAGGAGATATACCTAATGCTAAATGATGAGTTAATGGGTGCAGCACACCAACATGGCACATGCATACATATGTAACAAACCTGCACGTTGTGCACAAGTACCCTAAAACTTAAAGTATAATAATAATAAAATAAATAAATAAATAAAAGAAAATGTGGCACATATATACCATGGAATACTATGCAGCCATAAAAAATGATGAGTTCATGTCCTTTGCAGGGACATGGATGAAGCTGGAAACCATCATTCTCAGCAAACTATCACAAGGACAAAAAACCAAACACCGCATGTTCTCACTCATAGGTGGGAATTGAACAATGAGAACACATGGACACAGGAAGGGGAACATCACACCCCGGGGCCTGTTGTGGTGTGGGGGAAGGGGTGAGGGATAGCATTAGGAGATATACCTAATGTTAAATGACGAGTTAATGGGTGCAGCACATCAACATGGCACATGTATACATATGTAACAAACCTGCACGTTGTGCACAGGTACCCTAAAACTCAAAGTATAATAATAAAAAAAAGAGATGAAGAGACAATCTACAGAATGGGAGAAAACATTTGAAAACCATGCATCTGATAAGGGGATAATATCTGAAATACACAAGGAACTCAAACTCAATAGAAAGCGAACAAGTAACTTGATTTAAAAAAGGTCAATATACTTGAATAAATATTTCTCAAAAGAAGGTTAAAAACATCCAGTGAGTATATGACAAAATGCTCAACATCATTAATCATCATGGAAATGCAAGTTAAGAGTACGGTGAGTTATTATCCAACTCATGTTAGAATGACTTTTACCAAAGAGACAAAAGATAACAAGTGTTGTCCAAGATGTAGAGAAAGAGGAACCTTGTACACTGTTGCTGGAAATGTAAATAAGTACAGTCATTATGGAAAACAGCATTGAGGGTCCTCAAAAAATTAAAAATAGAACTATCATATAATCCAGCAATCTCGCTACTTGGTATATAGCCAAAGGAAGTGAAATTGCTATGTAGTAGAAATGTCTGTATTCCCACGTTCACAGTAGTACTATTTACGATAGTCAACATATGAATCAATCAAATTGTCCATCAACAGATGAGTGAATAAAGGAAATATTTTGTATATACACAATGAAATACTATTCAGTCTTTAAAAAAGAAAATTCTTCTATTTGCATTAACATGGATAAACCTGGAGGACATTGTTAAGTAAAATATGGCAGGCACAGAAAGACAAATACCACATGATCTTAATTATATTTGGAATAAAAAAAATAGTGGAACTTGGTTGCTCTGTCTATGGAGTGGCCATTCTTTTATTCTTCTACCTTCTTAATAAACTCGTTTCCACTTTACTCTATGGACTTGCCCTGAATTCTTTCTTGTGTGAGATCCAACAGCCCTTTCTTGGGGTCTAGATCAGGACCTCTTTCCTGTAACATCTTTCTGGCAACCACGGAATGGACTATAGTGTGGAAACCCCTGACCCAAAAGCTAACTTTTGGTAAGTGGTGGGGTCTGGTAACTTCTTTCTGGCAAATCCTGAAGGAACGATACTGAAGAGACCCCCAACCCAAAGGAAAATCATCTGCATACACAAATTGGCTAACTTTGGGTAAGTGGACTGCGTATACCCGGGTAAAGAAGGATTGGGTTAGAGGCCCAACTTAGGGGAGTTAGAGTCTCTCCTAAAACAGAGAGGGTTAGAGGCTCCTCTCAATAAAACGCAGGGATGCTTGACTGACCTTGGGTTGGAGACCCAACTTAGGAAGGTTAGAGTCCCTTCTAAGATTTAGGAGGTTAGAGGCCCCTCCCAGTAAAATCCCTGTCGGTAAAGTCCCTTTTGGCTAAGAATGGATTTGGCACTACGAGATGTTAACTGCTACTCTCTTTGGATTAACCTGCCTTGCACTCTTTGCTGATGGCTGTGGGTGACAGGATTAGGCATGTACAGGATTGTGGGACATGAGAAGCTTTTTCCTCCCTAAAAGGGGAAACCTGAGATGGGACTGCTGGAAAAAATTCCCTTCATGATAGCAGCCACCTGATCTTTTCGGTGTTGCTACAATGGGTGGGTCTTTCTCTGGCCTCCCTGATCATTTTGCCTTCCCCACCCTGCCACAGGCAATGCTTTTCTCTCTCTCCTTTCCCTTTTTTATCTTTTCTATTACTCAGGGAGACCATCTTGCCCAGAGACCACATGTTGAAACTCCTGGTTGGAGGATGGATTAATGATTATGGGAGCAAGTTTGAGCCTTGCCAGTTTGATATTGGGTGCTAAGCAGAGTGGCTAATGTATATGTTTTGTCACCCATATTTTACTCTGGCCAGAATGGAAAGACATAATTTTTGTTTGTGTTGCAGCTTGGCCCCCAGGGCTGTGGTGCAGCCATCTGGGTCACTAGGGCCACTCAGGGAAAGAAAACCCAGAAGCCTGGCATGCTAGCAAAAGGGTAAGAATTTATTACCACTTAGATTTCTGGTGTCTTTCTCTCTTTTTTTTTTTGTCTCTTTCTCTCTCTCTCTTTGTCTCTCTTTCTCTCTGTGTGTGTGTGTGTGTGTGTGTGTGTGTGTGTGTGTGTGTGTGTTTGTGTGTATAAACTGGATGAGGTTTCCCTTTGGTCAGTCATGTCCTTGGGAGCTTGAGCTTGTAACCACATGGCAGTACTTTCTCTTGGTCTCCACCATCACAATGGTGTCCTGGGTTCAGGGGTTAATTCCCAGCCTAGGGGATGATCTTTTCTTTTCTGTCTATGTATTTATATGTACTATGTGTGTGTAATATAAAAGAGTTTTAATTAATTGGTTTAAAAGTAATGAGAGCTTAAATCAAATATTTTCTCAAAAAAGTAAAAAGCATAATGCCTTTTAGTTCATGTGACTTAAGTAATCTTTGGGAAATACAGACACTTGTAAAAATTACTGGTAAAATAAAATATCTTCAAAAATGTAGACATGTGTTCTAAATTATGCAGGTCAGATATTAGGTTTGCATAAACTGCTTCTTTGACTTTTGAAAATTGTTCAATTTACCTACCTTGGAGACATTAGATTCTAGATAAAGCCTGGGGACATGTGGAATTAGCCATGCCCCAGCTATGCAAAGAAAGTTATAAAGAAAAGATATTTTATATAAGAAAATATGTTGTATGATAAATTCTTGTCCTAAAGTAAAATGACTGGTTGTTTAAAAAGAGGGATTTTTTTTAAATTACTATACTTAAGTTCTGGGATACATGTGCAGAATGTGCAAGTTTGTTACATAGGTATACATGTGCCATGGTGGTTTGCTGCAACCATCAACCCGTCATCAACATTAGGTATTTCTCCTAATGCTATCCCTCCCCTTGCTCCCCACCCCCTGACAGGCCCCAGTGTGTGATGTTCCCCTTCCCGTGCCCATATGTTCTAAAAAGAGGGATGTTTAAGGCAAGTCAGAAAGTCTACGCATGTCTGTATAAGTAGCGAAAAAAATCAGAAAGGGAATTTATGCAAAAAAAGTTGTACAATTTAAAGGTGATTAGGCCTCCTAAATGCATCATGAAATGCCACTATGGCTCTAACTGTACAACTTCCCTGCTTTACAACTAAGTAAGGCCTGGGACATGTGGAGTTAGCCATGTCCCCTAGCTATGCTAGAAAAAGCCCTTATCTGCACTTCTGCCTGGTGTGTCCTAGGATAGGCTCCACACCTGGTACATAATTAAAATTGTTACTTATCAAGGTTTTCACCAAAAGTAAAAGTTACTAAGTTAACATTGTATCATGTGATTGAGAATACTGAAGAAATAGTTTTACATGCAAGGTGTGCAAGAAAAGTGAAATGAGTTTTTGGTAAAAGATTATAAGAAGGCATGGGTATGTGGATTTTTCTTGCCTAGATTAAAGAGTTAAAGGATTGTTTTTAATTAGATAGAATAAGGCTGGAGGTTTAAGTTTTGTGGAAGGTTTGTAAAAATTAATTGTAAAAGAAATTCTGTGTATGAACATATTGGGTGAAGTTAAAGGGGTATTATTCAGTTTTTTTTGTAAATCGAACATTGGAATAAAAGCACAACAGGTTTTTCTTAAAGCAAAAACCTGTTATAATCTGCTCTTTAACAAAAATTTGTAAAGGGTTATAAAAGATTTATGAAAATCTTACTTTATGGTCAAACTGATTAAGATTAAATACATTTTTCTATAAGGTTTTATTAAGAATTGGGTTTGACATCAATAATGTACTAATGCAACAGTAACATTTGGCTTTTTTGATACAAAAATCATACAAGAAGCATTGTCAAACATGAAATGGTGCTTAGTTTTCTTTAGGCTGTATTTGTATAAATATGTTATTGGTGTGTATTCCAAAATCATGGAAAATTCCTATAATTCTGATATAACTTAGCGTATGTTATTGATAATTGTTACATAAAATCATTGTATGCTACAGAGGTAACCAAATTTGTCAATTGTGTTTTTGACTGTGGCTGTCCTAAGACATTTTATCATCCACAGGCAATTATTGTCTTGTTTTAATTTTCTTCAAAAGGTGGTTTCTAATAAGCTATAGGGCTCTAACAGGTGTTCTTACATGCAGATTTCTGATAACTTTGAAAATTGTGACATTAGAGTGAGGAAACAACTTTCAGAACTCTTATGGAGAGCTGAAGTGTTCACAAATATCAAGCAGAACAGGAGTTAACAGCATAAACTAAACTAAAAAAGTCTGAAGTAATATTTTTAACTTTGCTTAAAACATTGTTAATCCTTTTTTTGTTTTTCGGACTCAAGGAAATTTTATTGTGAGCTATTTACAGCTTTTAGCAATTCAGTAAAGTATACTTCTGTGAACAAAATTTAGAGCATATTTGTTTCTACCTGATTTTTCCAGAATTTGAAAACTAGTTGTGAGAATATTCTTAATTTATGGCAATATCATTATTTGCATAAGTACAATAAGAGTCTATTTTCTTTTCCAACAGGACATAATTGGAGAAACTGGTTATTTCACCAAGGCTTTGATTGGAATGACATGCTTTCCTTTTAGGAATCAAACTTGACTTGTAAAGCCAATAAAAGCCTTTTGAGGAACTGGCCTCATACCTTGCCTACACAGTCTCTGTACAGGGTGTCTGACCTGAGGTAAGTAAAGAATGTCTCTTTCTAACAGGTCCAGGAGCCCCAAGTTATCTTAGGACCACAAGAGGAGAGGAACTTACTCAACTCATAGGTATTGGAGGGTACAAACCCATGGCTGGGCTCAGCTTTTAAAAAGTCTTATCTAAGATTCCTTCTATGGAACAAAGTTCCTTCAAGGCCAGTTTACAAAGAGCTTATGTGAAAAAAATTATTCTTGCTGCACTTTATACAAATAATCAGGCCTAGTATAATAAAGCAAATTGGTCTTATCATAATTCATCTCTAGTAAAAATGGGAAACTGGTGAGAAATATTATGTTTCAATGACTGTGGTACACTTTTTATTAAATTCTAGTCTCATCAGTTGTTTTTAAGTTTGTTTCTGGAATTTAGGGCTAACCTTGCTTATTCCTGTGAACCAACAAGTGATCTCTCACTGCTGCTCAGAAGAAACAAGAGGGATGAGTAATGTAAAAATCTGGATCAGTATTCTAATCCTGGGCATATATTGGAATCATCTAGAAACCCCATATCAGCTTGGTTCCAACAGTTGCCCAGTTCATGGAAAGTCTTCTAATTTACTTTACTTAGGATAATTTTACTTATTTTGCTTTACTCTTGTGGAACATATTGCTGTTGTACTCTTCATGTAGGAATGCAGAATAAGCTTACTGAATTACATATATATATATGCTTTAAGTCCTGGGGTACATGTGCAGAACGTGCAGTTTTGTTACATAGGTATACACGTGCCATGGTGGTTTGCTGCACCCATCAACCTGTCACCTACATTAGGTATTTCTCCTAATTTTATATCTCCCCTAGCCCCCCACCCCCTGACAGACCCCAGTGTATGATGTTCCCCTCCCTATGTCCATGTGTTCTCATTGTTCAACTCCCACGTATGAGTGAGAATATGCAGTGTTTGGTTTTCTGTTCTTGTCATAGTTTGCTGAGAATGATGGTTTCCAGCTTCATCCATGTCCCAGCAAAGGACAT